>NW_024062612.1:3000000-3600000 GCF_006381635.1 Hibiscus syriacus | reverse complement strand
CGCCGAAGTTAAACATAAACCCCTAAACAAAGCATCTTTATCACTCGTCGCTATCTAATGAGAGGGAAATAATATTGGGGTTTTAGAAAAAAGAGAGAGAAATAGGTAATTATTTAGGTTAGGGTCTTGATTTTTCATCGTTTGGCTGTAAGAAATAAAACAAAATGGTGGCAGACAAAGGAAAGAAGATGAAAGTAGCAGAGAATGGAGAAGAAGAGAAATCTGAACAAATCGACGGAGACCTCATTCTTTCCATCGAGAAGCTTCAAGAGATCCAAGACGAGCTCGAGAAGGTCCAATTTTCTCATTCTCATTTCACTTTCAGTTATTTATCCGTTCATGTTTTTTCGCTCTTTGTATATGGTTTATCAGAAATTTTGAGGAATACTGCAGGGAAATTTTGGATTTTCTTGTGTTTATCTGGGATGATTTTAAGTGTGTGAGTATTGAATTTTCTGTAATAACAATTTTGCGTCAATGAAATTAATGTTTATAATTTTGTTTCTTTGATTAGTAATTACCGTACCTGATCAACTTTGTATGTTGGATCTGTCTGAATTATATGGACGAGCTTAATTGTTTCCTTCTACGCGTTTAAGTGTCCACTTGCTGTCTAAAACACGAGTTTTTGAGAGGTCACTTTTGAGTATCATGTCTTATTGCGGAGAAGGCGTTAATGGGATTGTTAATTTCTGTATCCGGTCTTCCTATGTCGTTTTTATGTTCTGCATTTTTTAGGAAGCTCGAGTCCCTTGATTATTCTCTTCCATGTGTTAAGTGCCTCACTCGCTTAGATAAGGTGGGGAAGTTCCTTTACGTTTGTGTCTTATTACCCGCCGGGGGGGAGAGTTCCTTTACATTTGTGTCTTATTTCCACACCCAGGGGGGTTGTGTGGTAAAACTGGATTGTTAATTTCTGTACCTGATCAGCTTTCGTAGTCATTTTTATGTTCTGCATCGCGTCATTGCAAAAAGCTTTAGTCTCTTAATTGTTCTCTTCCACATGATGTAAAGAGTCGTTTAACACATTGTTGTAGCTGGTTACTTTAGGATCTTATGTCTTATTGCAGAGGTGATTTAAGTTGGATATGTTTTCTTTGACCTTATTTATAGCTGGTAAATGGTTATACATGGTGTTTCTATTTTTAAACTTTTGTTGTTTCTTATTGGTATTTTGTAGATCAATGAGGAGGCGAGTGAGAAAGTTTTGGAAGTGGAGCAGAAGTACAATGAAAATACGCAAGCCGATTTATGATAAGCGGAATGAGAAGATTAAGTCAATTCTTGATTTCTGGTTAACAGATGTAAGCGGTTCCAATCTTTCCTATAAATTTATATATTTTTTCTTTGAAGTTGTCTCCATGTTGAGGAGAAGGGTTTTGGTTTACTTGTGTTCTTTATGTACAGTTCTTGAGTCATCCTGCTCTTGGTGAACTTCTGAATGAAGAGGATCGGAAGGTTTAATATCACTTCTTTCCAAAACTTAAATTGGTTCTACACTTATATAGTTTTATTACTTTGCAAAATTTATTTTTAGCTCCATTTATTTATTTATTCATTTATTAAGAGGTGTTCTAGATTTGCCTGATATATTCTAGTTAATTGTTTTCTTATTTATTCATTCTTCTTATTTTCAACCTTTTGTTTCTTGATAGATATTCAAGTATATTAGCTCACTCGAAGTGGAGGATTTTAAAGATATGAAATCTGGCTACTCCATTACGTTTGTAAGTTCATATATTTTCCTTTTCTTATCTTAATTCTGTAAGAAACTGAAGTTGCACTTAATTTTTTTATTGCATTAAACGTCTGGTATAAGAAACATTTAATCATGGTCTAATTAGTCATCATGATTTTTTTGGCAACTATTATTATGCCTTTTCAGAACTTCGATTCCAATCCATACTTTGAAGATATGAAGCTTACAAAGACCTTTACCTTTCTTGATGAAGGAACCAAGATTATTGCCACTAAAATCAAGTGGAAAGAAGGCATGGTGAGGGTTTCTTCTCTTATCATGTCTACACATCTTCTTGTTATTTGTTTCCCTTGGTTATTATATTACATTAGTTTTTTAAATGTTAAGGGCTTGCCAAATGGAGTTGATCATGAGAAGAAAGGAAACAAGCGGCAGTTTGCTGAAGAAATGTTTGTTTATCATATCCAATTATCCATTAATAAATGTTTCCTCAGTCTGAGGACTTAAGTCACATAAAACTTGGGCTTAGTTTATCTGTTGTGAAATACAGTGACTTCATTTTTATTTTCTCAATAAATTTATTGAACTTCAGTCTAGCATCTTATTAGAATATTATACACTAGATAAATCTTTCCTTTCCCTTTTTTATATAAAAGAAATTATCCAGACAAGGGAAAAGATCTTATTTCCCCTTACTTTCCCTTGATTTTGTACAATCCAAGTCATCTTTTATTTTTAGTTATATAGAGCCAAACCTTGGCAGATCGAGTTTTCTTTTTTAGTGCAGACAAATTAAGATTACACATGCATTACATATTGTATAATAAAGTTTTATTTATTGAAATTTATTACAATTAATGACTTAATGTATGTATTTATACATTAATTTTAGTTTCTTGTTAACTTCTAGCATGCTAAGAATTTGTTGTTCTGTGAAGTTTGGATTTCTTGTATTTGATTTATCTTCTTTCACTTAGTCACTTGCAAATCATCTATAATATTGTACGAAAATTAATACACATGAATGCAGCTTCTTTACCTGGTTTACTGATGCTCAGCAGAAAGATGACATGGATGAGATTTATGATGAGGTAAACTCTAAATGCATGTGCTGCATGTATGTAGTTTGTCCTTCATTTTTTTCTTATTTGGGTAAAGAGCTGGTCTAATCATTCACTTGATAAAACTACAGGTAGCAGAGATTATCAAGGAGGATTTATGGCCCAATCCCCTAGCATATTTCAACACTGTAACTTCCCCTGGTTTTGTTTCATACCATTTACATAACGATCATCTTTTACTTCCCTTATTAATTTTTTAGTAACTTAATGCAGGATGCTGATGAAGATGATTGTGATGGTGATGAAGAGGTATTTCATCTCCCCCTTCCTCTTATTTCTTTGAAAAACTTATTTCTTATGTTTTCTGTACCCATTTGTTCTAGGATGTTTGCTAGGGTGATGGAACCGACTGTGTTTTTATTGTTACTATGCTTACTGTTCGGGATCTGGTTGTTTCAGACTTTGGCTTTGATGGTTTACCTGGTTGACTGTTCTCTATTGTATTATCTTTGCCATCATGTTGTCGGGTTTATGAAATTGTAGTTTCATTTGCAGTAATGTTATCTGACAGTACTGTTAATTATGAAAGGTAGTGGCTGTAAGCCCTCAATTATCTTGCTAAACTAGATGGTTTCCTTCTGGTTTGTGTGTAAGAATTAAATTTTACACGCAGCTGAAAATGATCCAACAAAAAGCCCTGGCTGGGATCGGTTCGAGTTCGACAAAGATGCCCCACTTGATGATGAGGAAGTTGAAGGTTAAACATCTATCCATATCATCTCATAACTGTATCTGAAAATCAATTAGAATCTATCAGTGTCACGTGATACTTTAGCCTGTGGAAACATAGTTCCTCTCAAATTGTTTTTTGTGTTTCCCCATTTAGCTGTTTAATATAAAATTTAACAGGTATTAGATGTTAAACCTCATAAGTAATGATGAGTATTAGTATCCAACATTTGATTTAGGGGAATCTATTGGTTTATAATAATCAATGATTATCATTGAATATGTACTTCACTTATAAATTTATATATTCGAGTTCACTTTGCAACCTTTAGCTTGAAATATTTGTAATCCTGGAATGAACAAAGGTGTACTAGAACTTACTTCATGTGCCTCATTGTTGGTAGTTCCTGAAGATGATGCATCATTAATGAAGCATATTAGCCGGAGCTTTCAGTTTTCTGTCATAGAGGTGATACATCATTCCTTTTCATTTGTCCTTGTTTCAAATTCCAATTGATGTTCATGCATACCTGTTATGTTGTATGTTGTTATTTGTGTTTTGTGGGAGACAATTAGTTTGGTTGTTCAAGCATAACGGGTGTTGTGTTTATATGTAGGCAAGGAGGGAGGAGCAACTGAAAGCAGCTCACGATGAGGCCATTTTTGGCACAACATCTTCTCTTTCTGTTAAAGTAGATAGTGAAACGGAGCTAGTGGATTTAACTGAAAAAGCAATGAAGACTAAATTCTAGTGAACAATATTTTTTTAATTGAAAGTGAAAGAACATAGACTAAATCCTAGATAACAATGTCAAACTACATTGCATTTAATTTTAATGTTTATAAATTTTAAGTTATTTTGTTCTTAAGTATTTTTCTGCATAATTTGTGTCTTAATTAAAATGTATGGTTCTTAAATAGATAAAACTACATGATATTAAATTTAGGTGATGTAGAGCAGAAATGAAATATGTAAAATCAAAAAATCTTAGCCAAATAAAGGTAATTAGCGGCGTTTTTGGATACAAATGCCGCTATAGATCTCGACCTTTTGTGGCGTTTGTTCTAAAAATACCGCTATATATATGACCTTTTGCGGTGTTCTATAAATGCCGCTATAGACATGACATTTGCGGCGTTTGTTCCAAAAACGCCGCTATAGATATGACCTTTTGCGGCGTTTATTCCAAAAACGCCGCTATAGATATGACCTTTTGTGGCGTTTGTTCCAAAAACGCCGTTATAGATCTCGACATTTTGCGGCGTTTATTCCAAAAATGACGCTATAGATATGACCTTCTGCGGCGTTTGTATCCAAAAACGCCGCTATAGATCTCGACCTTTTGCGGTGTTTGTTCCAAAAACACCGCTATAGATCTCGACCTTTTGCGGCGTTTATTCCAAAAACGCCATTATAGATCTCGATCTTTTGCGACGTTTGTTACAAAAACGCCGCTATAGATATTGACCTATGGCGGCGTTTTTGGTTCTCAAACGCCGCTAACTTTAGCGACGCTGGTTTTAGCAGCGTTTCTTGCGGCGTTTTTCCTATCGCCGCAAGTGCTTTTAGCGGCGCTTAAAAACGCCGCTATAGGATTAAAAAAATGCCGCTAAAACTCTATTTTGCTGTGGTGAAGGTGTGTTGTGCATTCTTTGGTAACATGTCGTCCTTCCAATTTCCCAGGTTAGATACGCCAATGGCCGATAGCACCATACCATACAAGGTGGTCGAAATTCCATGTCAATGGGATAAGGGTCCCAGTATCCTTGAATACCAGATGCAGGCGTCAAAAACAAATCCTTTTCGCTGTTGCTCTCCTTTCATCTTTGTTTCAGGTAGATTATATTTATATATAGATGCAACAAAGGTTGAGCAGCACGGGGTGGTGGCGCAGTTGGCTAGCGCGTAGGTCTCATAGCTCTGGGTTATCCTGAGGTCGAGAGTTCGAGCCTCTCTCGCCTCATTATTTTTTGGTTGCGCAGTTGGCTAGCGCGTAAGTAGCTTTCTGAGTGATCCTGAGGTCGAGAATTTGAGCCTCTCACCCTATCATTCTTTTTGTCCTCAACTTTATTCTTTCAAGAACAAAACCTGTTGGCTGTTGCTCTCCTTTCTTCTGTGTTTTTTTGGAAGCAGGTCGGAATTTAGAAATGAATGCAACAAATGAAGTAACAAAAAGGCATTCATTTTCATGGAAAGATGCAGAAAGCAGAACACAACCGTTCATGAATAGTATACATTGAGACAACCTAACAGTGAACTAATAATTACCGGTGATTAAACAGCATTTAATCACGTCTTTGAAACGACACAACAATTTTACAACTTCTCCTGTCTTAAATTTTCAGTTGTATCCCGTTCTTACTCCGAGTGAAAAATTTTGCAAACCCGTTTCTGTTCTTCTAGGAACTGACATGATTTGACGACACAATCGATGAAGACGAGGATGAAGATGGGGGTGTGTCCATTGTTCTTATCAGCACCAACTCTTGGAGACTCTAGATCTCTTTTGGGTGAAGATGTTTCATTGGAACGTAAATTCCAAGGCTCTCCACCAGCTTTAGGAATCAATGATCCTCCTGTAGGGAACGCGGGGATGCTCGTGGTGTCGATTAGGAAGTCTTCCAGTGTTGCTAGAGATTTCAGTTGCTGTCCTAAAGATGCTATAGTTTTTTGACACTCTGCAAGTTTCCCAGCAGCGGTAGCTAAGTCTTCCTGCCATTGTCTCATGACAATCAGATACAATAAAATTTGATTATAAAACTCCATTAAATCTATAATAAATGAGAAGGCTGAAGAGTTACCTGTTTTATCTTCACTTAACATTCGATTTAACGTTTTGCTGTAGCTCAGCTTCCTGTTGCTTCCTTGGCAGCTCTTCTTCCAGTTCTTGACACTTGACAGTAATTTGTGCAGACAGTCCTCTTTCCTTTTCAGCTTCTGTTTCTAATAAATCTATCTTTGCAGAAATTTTTCAAGCATCTGCTTCAATGCTAATGAGTTGAGACTCTTAGGTATGACTCATAAATATACCGGTAAAGAAAAGTCTCGTATAGGGGTTATGATTATGTGAGTTGGGGATGTGGGGGTTGCGGCCTCGCGGTATGATACGGGGTTATTTTTGTAAATTTGTATCAGGGTTTCTTTATTATAAAAGGAGATGTAGCCTAAACCTATGAGACATCGAATTGAATAAAAAAAAAATTAGCGCCGTCTAAGGCACCGAGAACGTAAGCACATTGCTGAACCTTGTTAAAATTTTTGTGTTCTTTCTGTTTTCTTTACCCGATTATTCAACAATTGGTATCAGATGTCAAGAGCCAAATTCGAAGTTGCGAAATTCGATAGTCAGGGTAACTTCGAATTATGCAAACAAGGGTGAAGTATCTGTTGGCGCAGCAAGGGATCCTGAAGGCTTTGCGACCTAAAAAGTCAGCGTCGATGGAGGAGGAAGATTGGAAAGAATTACAGCTGCGAGCGGCAGGAACCATACGATTATGTTTGGCGGACGAGGTCATATATCACGTCATGCATCTGTCGTCTCCATATGAAATTTGGAAGAAGTTGGAAAGTCAGTTTATGTCCAAATCCTTAACGACTAAACTGTATCTAAAGCATCGGCTGTATGGGCTGAAGATGCAGGATGATCATGATTTGGCGTAACACGTGAATGTCTTTAATTAAATCGTTTTTGATTTGGCTCGGCTTGATGTGAAAATTGAGGATGAAGACAAAGCGATGATTCGGTTGTGTTCGTTGCCTCCCTCTTATGAACGCATGGTGACTACTCTTACATATGGGAAAGAGACTATCAAAGTTGAGAAGATTACTACAGCCTTGTTGGCTCACAACCAGCGGAAGCATAATGTAGAGGAAAGCTCTCAAGCTGATAGCTTATATGTCAAGGGTAATTGAGACTGTGGACAGAAGCCAGAGAAGGCAGGGTCTGGGAAGTGGAATTTCAGATCCAAATCTAAGGATAAGAAGACTATTATTTGTTTCAAGTGCAAGGAGGCGGAACATATGAAGCGAGACTGTCCGAAGTTGAAAAAGCAGACTGATGAGAAGCGTGATGACTCATCCAAGTCTGTAAATGTGGTTGAGGATGACAATTCTTATTGCAGTGAGGGTGATATGCTCTCTATTTCAACGACTTAATTGATGGATACTTGGATTCTTGATTCTGGATGTTCTTATCACATCACGCCAAATAGGGAATGGTTTTCGACATACATGTCGGTTGATTCTGGTTTTGTTTATTTGGGTGATGATCGATGTTGCAATACTGTTGGTATTAGTGATGTCAGAATAAATATGTATGATGGTTCTATTCGGACGTTGTGTGGAGTTCGGCATATCCCAGATTTGAAGAAGAATTTGATTTCTTTGGGCACTTTGTACAAGAATGATTTTATTCCTAAGGCTGATGAGGATAGGGAAACCATTCAGATTGTTAAAGGAGCTTTGACTGTGATGAAAGGAAAGATGACTGCAGGGAATATTTACAGATTGTTAAGGAGTACCGTTGTAGGTGGAGTTCATTTTGTTGAGTCATGTGATGATTCTACCAAACTGTGGCATATGCGTCTTGCTCATCTTAGTGAACGTGGTATGGTTGAATTACATAAAAGAAATATGTTGCATGGTGTTAAAAGCTGTAAGCTCGATTTTTGCTATTGTGTTCTTGGTAAACAAACTAAAGTTTGTTTCAAGAATGGGAAGCACACAACTGAAGGGATTCTTGATTATGTACATTATGATGTATGGCGGCCTTCCACGACATTGTCTTTGGGTGGATCTAGGTATTATGTTACTTTTATTGACGATTTTTTACGGAAAGTTTGGGTGTATTTTTTGAAACATAAGTCTGACATTTTTTTAGAAGTTCAAGCTGTGGAAAGCTGAGGTAGAAAACCAAACATGACGAAAAATCAAGTGTTTGCAGTCTGACAATGGTACGGAGTACAGAGATTCAAAGTTTCTAAACTTCTGTAAGGAGCATGGGATTAAGAGACATTTTACAGTGTGCAAGACACCACAACAGAATGGTGTTGCGGAACAGATGAACATGTCGTTGAATGAAAGAGCCAGATGTTTGCGGTTGAATGTGGGGCCTCCCAAACACTTCTGGGCTGAGGTTGTTAACATGGCGTGTTATCTTATTAATAGATCGCCAAGGGCATCATTGGCTGGGAAAGTTGCAGAAGAGGTATGGACTGATCATGATGTTACTTTTGATCACTTACAGATTTTTGGTTGTCCTGCTTATGTGCATGTACCTGCTGATGAGAGATCCAAACTTGATGCAAAATCGAAGGAATGCATTTTTCTGGGTTAGAAGAAAGGTGTCAAAGGATTCAAGTTATGGGATCCAGTTGCGAAGAAAATTATGATCAGTAGAGATGTTGTTTTTTATGAACAACTCATGTTGCAGCAGAAGAAACAAACGACAATGGTGGATTTCGAGTAGTTTCCAGTTGAGAAAACCGAAACTTCTCAACCGACTTCTGGTGGTTCCGCTACGGTTGATTTGCAGGATTACAGTCTCGCCAGAGACAGGGTGAGACGGACGAATATAAAGCCTCCGAACAAATTGAGTTTTGAAGATTTGGTCTCTTTTGCACTTACTGTTAGCAGTGATGATCCGATTACTTTTCATGATGCTGTTACTAGTCAGGAAAACGATAAGTGAATGGCTGCCATGGTTGAGAAGATGGAGTCTTTGAATCACAATCGTACATGGGAGTTAGTTCTTCTTCTTGAGGGTAAGAAGCCTATTGGTTGCAAATGGGTGTATAAGAAGAAACCAACAGTAACAGAAAAAGAGGGGGAGAAGTTCAAGGCTCATTTGGTAGCAAAGGGTTTTTCACAGTAGGAAGGAGTTGATTATGATGAAATATTTTCTCTTATGGTTAGAAAAACTTCAATCCGAGCAGTACTTACATTGGTGGCTAGTTGGGATTTGCATTTAGAGCATATGGATGTTAAAACTACTTTTTTGCATGGTAATTTAGAGGAGCAGATCTACATGCAACAGCCTGAAGGTTTCACTCAACCTGGAAACAAGCATTTAGTTTGCAGATTGAAGAAATCTTTGTACGGGTTGAAACAGTCTCCGAGATAATGGTACAAACGGTTTGACTCCTATATGATCAAGATTGGCTACAAGCGATGTGAGTATGATTGTTGTGTCTATGTTAAGATCCTTGATGATGGTTCTTTTATTTTTCTGTTATTGTACGTGGATGATATGTTAATTGCTACGAAGAACGTGGATGATGTTATCGGTTTGAAAACTTTATTGAGTCAGGAATTTGATATGAAAGATTTAGGTGCTGTAAAGAAAATTATTGGAAGGAAAATTATAGGGACAGAGACTCAAGGAAACTGTGGCTATTTCAACGAGGTTATGTTGAGAAAATGCTAGAAAGGTTTGCGATGAACAGCGTAAAACTAGTGAGCACTCTATTGGTAAATCACTTTAAGCTCTCATCAGAACAGTGCCCTAAGACAGATAAGGAAACTAAAGATATGGCAAAGGTTCTATATTCTAATGCTGTTGGATGCTTGATGTATGCAATGGTATGTACTCATCCTGATTTAGCTCATGTTGTTAGTCAAGTTTGTAAGTAAATGTCTAAACCTAGTAAGCAACATTGGGAATCAATCAAGTGGATCTTTAGGTACTTAAAGGGTACCGTGGGACATGGAATTATTTTTGGTAATCAGCGGGATAATCCTTTGGTTGTAGGATATGTGGATTCAGACTATGCGGGTGACTTGGATAATATAAGATCTACGACAGGGTATGTCTTTACTCTTGGTGGAGGGCCTATTTGTTGGAAGTCTACTGTTCAATCTGTTGTGGCATTATCTACAACTGAAGCTGAATACATGGCAGCAGCTGAAGCTGCAAAAGAAGCTTTATGGCTTACTGGTTTAGTGAAGGAGTTGGGTGTTTAGCAAGGTGGAGTTCAGTTGCTTTGTGACAATCAAAGTACTATTCACTTGTCTAAGAATCAGGTATATCGTGCTAGAACCAAGCATATTGATGTAAGGTTTCACAAGATCATAGAGTTGGTTGCATCTGGAGAGATTTTGCTTCATAAGGTACATACTGATGAGAATACCGTTGATATGTTCACCAAGCCAGTTACGACAAACAAGTTCTTGCATTGCCTGGACTTGTTGAATGTTTCGAGTTGTTAAAAAAGTAAAGTAACCCAACCCACATTGAATGTTTTCTAAGGGGAATGATATTCGCCAATGTGGATATTTGTTAGGTATGGCTCATAAATATATCAATAAAGGAAAGTCTCGTAGAGAGGGTTACGATTATATGGGTTGGAGTGCGAGGGTTGCGGCCCCGCGGTATGGTACATGGTTATTTTTGTAAATTTGTACCAGGGTTTATTTATTATAAAAGGAAATGTAACCTAAACCTATGAGACATTGAATTGAATAAAAAAATTCTAGCACCGCCTAAGGCACCAGGACATAAGCACATTGCTAAACCTCGTTAAAATTCTTGTGTTCTTTCTGTTTTCTTTACCCGATTATTCAACAGAGACTCCAAGGTTTTATTTGCTTCATTTGCATTAATTGAAACTTCTGCAGACAAAGCCCTTTCCTTTTCTAATGAGTTAATCTTGCTGACATTGTCTCTACAGCTGCTTCCATGTTCTCAAGCTGAGATTGGAGATGTTGGTTTGCATCATTTGCATTGCAGAGCTCCCTTTGTAACTCCCCCAATTTCATTTCAGTGTCCCTCAATTATAGATTCGTTTTAGTACCTAAACTATCAATTTTTTCAAAATCATACCTAGATTTTAATTTTTATTTCAATTTAGTACTCATGTTAAAAATTTTAGTTTTTATTTTATTTTAGTACATTTTCAAAGCTTAACGTTAAAATTTGAAAATATTAAAAGTTTTTATATTAAAATATACCAAAATTAATAGTTTAGGTATTAAACGCGTTAAGCTTTTAATGACGGAATACTAAAATAAAATAAAACTAAACATTAAATATAATTTTAAGAAAATATCAAATATAAATATTAAAATAAACTAAAATTAATAATTTAAATGTTAAATACGTAATTTAACTTAAATAAAATGCTAGCGCTTATATTGTGCCAAAGAATCTTGAAAATTTTGTCGAAATCCAATGCCAACAGTATATTCTAGACACTCTTGTCGCATGCCAAAGAATCTTTTCAACGATGGGGAAACAGAAGACAACAACAGCAAAGATGGAACACTGAACAGAAGACCAACCGTACGTGTGGCTCACATCAACAACAACTCAGTCGATCACCTTAGTTTCCACTCAACTTTGAATGAGACCCCCAGACACGTGTCTTTCGTCTATATCATACTTTGCATCTTCACCACAGATTTTTCCTCTCTCTCTTTGTTTTCTGGCAGACAGAAACGCCCTAAGATTTCGATCCCTGTTAAAGATTGTTTTGATCACATAAAATAGATTTCATTAAGTTCTGATTGATAATTATTTGTGCATGAAATTATCCGCCATCGCAATTAACAGGTACAGCACGACGTGGGCAGTCTAATTGCCCGTCACTAGCTCTCGTACCACATCCACATCTGTGTCCTTAAAAAAACTTTAAATCCGTTGCACTAGAAGCTAAGGAAAAAGAAGATGAAGATAGCAACAGTGTTTTAGGAAAACACCCAAGTATCTGAATAGATGGCTCAAACCATGTTGCTAATGTCTAGCAATGGTGGTCATGCATTGAACTTGAAGAGAGATCACCCTTTGCTCCATTTCCAACCTCAAGGACTAAAGCCTAAACCCTTTTCTCATCTCTTTCTCACTCCACTGTCTACTGGTGTTAGTACTCCATCTAAAGCCTTCACCACTTTAGCTATCTTTAAAGCAAAGACCAAAGCTGCCCCCAAGAAGGTACCTTCTTCAAATTTATTTTTCTTTTCTGGTTGTCGTTAGTGTATTTTAATGGATTTAACTTTGATTCTCATTGTATTATATTCGTAAGGTTGAAATAAAGCCAAAGGTTGAAGATGGGATCTTTGGCACCTCAGGAGGGATTGGTTTTACCAAGCAAAATGAGCTCTTTGTGGGACGTGTTGCCATGATTGGTTTTGCTGTAAGAAATTTCTTCTATCTTAATTACAACATATATTACTCGGATTTTTCATTTTTTTCTTCTGAATCGCAGGCATCGTTGCTGGGTGAAGCAATAACGGGGAAAGGAATTCTAGCACAGTTGAACCTGGAGACCGGAATTCCTATTTATGAAGCAGAACCCCTTCTTCTCTTCTTCATTCTTTTCACCCTCCTTGGAGCCATTGGAGCATTGGGTGACCGAGGTCGTTTCGTCGATGACCCTCCTACAGGGATTGAAGGTGCAGTTATCCCTCCGGGTAAAGGCATTAGAGGAGCATTGGGTCTCAAAGAAGGAGGTAATGTATACTATATTCTGCCATTTTATAGTCTACCAGATTAGAAACAGAGTTCAATATGAAAAGCTTTTAAACGAATAAAACAAATTGGCGTGGTTTCAGGTCCATTGTTTGGATTCACAAAGGCAAATGAGCTATTTGTTGGAAGATTGGCTCAGCTGGGGATTGCTTTCTCATTGATAGGAGAAATTATTACAGGGAAAGGAGCACTGGCACAACTTAACATTGAGACTGGAATCCCCATTAACGATATTGAACCCCTTGTGCTGTTCAACGTCGCCTTCTTCTTCTTTGCTGCTATAAACCCTGGGACTGGTAAATTTGTCACTGATGAAGAGGAAGACTAGATGCATGTTCTTGTTTTATAAGCAACTTGTAAAACTTGGATACTTCTTGTCTCATCAATGGAATTTTGTTCACTCAATTAGACTGCACTTGCATTACTTTAAAAGACAAATATCCCATGACTTCCACTTCAAGAATGCTTAAAGAATTCGAGTCTTTGTTCTAATTGTCCACATTTCACATAATCTCAAAGAAATGAATTCAAATCCAGATCACAAATTATTTGGAAGGCAAGTAATGAAACAATCTTAATAACGCATACCAATTTTAAATGAGTTTATATTAAAAATTCAAATATCATGTTTGTTTATTAATGGTACATTGATAATTCACAAATGTCGATTCATTTAAATAGATCAATCTTAAATTATTATCATCCCTATCTACCGAAGCTTGAGAAATTATTTTATGAACCATTCTCACCAGTTAGGATATAGATCCAACTAATTAAATTAAAACATGTAACCAATTTTTTAATCGTTATTAAATTTAGACTTAATTTTTAATTATTTATTTTTTCTATATTAGAATTATATTTCCATCTCTTCTTCAACCTCTAAACTCCCTCTCTCTCGTCTCTTCATTAACCATAATCACCATAGCCACTGTCAGCATAATCTCTTCTTTAAATCTTTTATCATATTATGTGTTTTCTTCTTAAATAAATCTTTCAGTAAGCTAAAATATCTCTTCTCCGAAACAATCCTTGTTCTTTTCTTTTATGTCTTTGCTTTCTTTCTTTCCAAGGATTCCGGTAATCGTGGTAGTTTCCAATCTTCAAGTGGTGAAACTGAAGAGTATGATTCACATGTTGTCAATCTCAACTTTTTTGAACCATAACCCATTGAGCCATACCAGTTATAGTCTTTTGGGTAACCAACTGTCGTGGTCGTTGCTATCGATGCTACAATAACCCTATAACTACTCTTCATAGACTTAATGTTGCTGGTTCTATAGCAGCCCCAGAAC
Organism: Hibiscus syriacus; assembly: GCF_006381635.1. NCBI lineage: Eukaryota > Viridiplantae > Streptophyta > Magnoliopsida > Malvales > Malvaceae > Hibiscus > Hibiscus syriacus. The sequence continues at coordinate 3,585,752 of NW_024062612.1, read as the reverse complement.
TGCTCTTCATAGACTTAATATGTATTGAAAGTAACATGATTTAAGTTGCAAGCATGGAACGGATGGAAGGAAAGTGACAGTGGTTATGGTCATTGTGGTTAGTGAAAGGAAGGGAAGAAAGAGTTAAGATGTTAAAGAAGAGATGGAGATTTAATGTTGATATGGGATAGTCAGATTTCCCTTTTCTATCAAGGTTATTATATAAGAGTCATAGATAACTTTTGTATTCATAGGATAGTCAAGTTTACCTTTTAAAATACACATTAAATAAAACTGATTAATATAAAAGCCATAGATATGCATGTATGATATATACCAACTAAAACAATTGTGTTAGTTAAACTTATAGTTTATTAATAAGATATCAAAACTATTTTTTTCTATTAAGAAATTGACAGTCGTTTGAGCTAGACCTTAACATGTTGATTGATATATGATAGTTATTTGAGATTATAGAATCATATTTTATCATATCACAATCAATAAGATAACATCAAGCTTAGACTGATGCTAAATTTTTAACGAAAAATGATGATGTTGAATTAAGATTTTGATATAACAATAATTTGTAAAATTGATTTTGGACTTAATTGAATTTATCAAAAAATTTATCAAAAATAATTCAAAGTCCAAATTAACTTGAAAATTATGTTTTAAATGTCTTCCAACTTAGTCGAACCTTTTCAAAAACATACTCGATCATTTTCGCGCTTTAAAGTCGAGTTTCCAATATTTTTTTGTTCAAATGATTGATCCCTTAGCAAAAGGATTGATCCCTTTGACCAAAGGTTCGATCTATTTACAAAAAGGATCGATTCCTCGATGAAAATGATATATCATTTCCCTTAAAAGATCGATTCATTTCTTGCAACGGTTGAATTATTTGAAAAATGATTGATCCCTTGTGGATTAAATGTAATGTTATTTTTTGTTGTAGGTAACGACTATAATGATCCCCAATGACTCCAAATAGCTAGAACTAATGGAGAAAGTATAAAGTGAAGGTTTACGCTTCCCAAGGTTAACAAGAAACATATTGAACCAACCTACCAACTTCAAAGTAATCCTTTATGCGTAATTTGTCAAAATCTTTGTTGAAAATAAACTTGTGAGCTTCATTATAGATTTTGCTCAAGTGTGATTTGGTTGAGAGCTTAATTAATGCAAACACATTTGCCTTGTAAGGTTTTCTCTTTGTTTTCTTTTTTGTAATTCCTCTTGTGGAAAGAGTGTAAATAATGTTTTAGGGTATAAACCTTGTGGGTTGTTGTAAGGTTACACCTTGTCCTCAAAGGTAAGTAAATCTAGTGGATTTGAGAAATATTTAGGGTGGATGCTAAGGTAGCGAATGTAGACTCTGATTGAGAAAGTCGAACCACTCTAAATTGTTGTGCAAAATTTTATTTTTCGATTACTTCCACCAAAAATCTTAAAAGGTCAATTCACCCCCTCCTTGTGTTATTCGATTAATGTATAAAGCTAATAATTGGTACCATAGTGGGTCATAATCGACGTTTTAATAACCTTGTGAAGATCCTAGAAGAGCTCTATCAACTTATTTTATCAACTTATGAAGATGTCTTCAACTTTCGACTCTTATAATGTTGAAGACTCTCAATCCATTACAAGACCACCATACTTCAATAGTGCAAATTATTCTTATTGGAATAATAGGATGATGTTGTTCGTTCAAGCTACCTATTACTCGATTTGGGATGTTATCATTGATAGTTCACCTAGTCCTCCAAGAAATAAGTCAGAATGGACCAACGATGATAGAAAGTTAGCTCAACTAAATGCCAAAGCCATACACATTCTATTTTGTGCACTTAGCCCCGATGAGTATAGTAAAATGTTGTTATGCTCTAATGCTAAAGATATTTGGGACAAGCTTGAAGTCATTCATGAAGGAACAACTCAAGTCAAGAAGTCCAAGATTGGCATTATCACTTTTAATTACGAGAACTTCAAGATGAAGCTCGTTGAAGACATAAATACGATGTTCAATCGGTTCACTTCAATAATCAATGAATTGATAAAATTTGGAAAGGTCTATCCTATTTAAGAAGTAGTGTGAAAGATGTTTGCCTCATTGCCCACGTCTTGGGAAGGAAAAATAACCACCATCGAAGAAGCCAAGGATTTTGAGTTGTACACCCTCGATGAGCTCATTAGATCATTACTCACTCATGAGATGAGGCTTCAAAAGAAAGAAGAAAAGGAAGAAGGAAAAAGGACAAAAAGAAAAAGGATGTTGGCATAGCTTTCAAGTCAACCAATGAAGATTAAGTAAATTATAGTAAAGAGATGGATGAAAAAGATGAAGAGATGGTCAAGCTTTTTAAGAAATTTAAGCGATTCATGTCATCTAAAGAAAAAGAAAAGAAGCATGAATCAAGAAAGGAGAAAAATCCCATTATATACTATAATTATAAAAAAAATTAGGGCATGTCAAGTATGATTGTCCTCTATTGAGGAAGAAGGGATCAAGCAAGATAAATAAGAAGATTTTTATGGCTACATGGAGTGATGAAGAGTTCACTGATGATGAGGATGATGAAGTAGTCAACATTTGCCTCATGGCCATTCAAGAAGATTCAAATTATCTTCTAACTCAAATGAATTAAATTCATATTCTTTTGATGGTTACACGATGCTTATGATGAATTGATTTTGGAATTTGAGACCATGAATTCCAAATATAAGAAAATAATTTCTAATTTTAAAATTGAAAATGATTATATTTTAAAGTCAAAATTGGATTTTAAAAATCAAAATGAAATCTTAAAATAGGAATTAGATTTTCAAAAATAAAACTTGTGTAATTTGAAAAAGAAAAGCTTGATTTGAAAAACAAGCTTGAAATTTTAAGAAAAGAAAAATAAATTATTTCTAACAATTCATCAAAATCAATAACGGAAAAATGTTCACAATGACATTATCATGGTCATAATTATAATACTTGTCCTATAAAGAAAAGAAAATTTTATAAAATTAGACAATTATGGGTTCCTAAAGCAACTAGGGGCATTGAAACTAACACTCAAGGACCCAAAGCAATTTGGGTACCAAAAATCAAGTAAATGTCTCTTGTAGGTATGTTGGAGCAAATAGTGAGCAATGACAATAATTTTGGAAGCTCTAAACACACAAAGAAATGACACATGAAGAAAGGGAAACCTAACAAACCAACATTGATTCAAGGAGTAAAATGTTTAAATTTCATGCAATTTCATATTAATTATGTGATTTTATATGTTTATATGCATGATTGTGTGTCCCCACATAGTGCTTAATTGCAATCAGTTAAAGGGAGTTATTATTGCATAAGTTACAATTTTATGGCCTTCTATGCTTATGATGATGATTTTGGCCTTAAATTTGCAATATCTGACTGTTGTTGAGAAATCATGTTCTTTACGCTTTATATTGATCGTATATGTTATTTTTTTAGAAAATGTTGTTTAAATTAGCAAAATTAAAAATATGCATGTATAAGATCTTTAGAGCCATTGTATTTTTGTGTGACTTGATTTGGACCTTATTTGTGTAAATTATGGACTAAATTGATCAATAATACAAGTTTGCATAATTTGATGTTTCAAGATGACATTCATGCATATTTAGTATCTTCTAAGTCATTAAAACTAATTTTATATCAATAATATGACTTGGATTGCATCAAATTCAAGTCTAGTTTTATCTATTTTGGTCCTTGGAATAAAAATGCATTTTTCCATAAAAATTATCGATCCCTTTAGGCCAAAATCGTATGGGGAACTGTTTTAAAGGCTATTTCATGCGTATTTCTTCCTTGTAAGCCTATTGTGAACCAAAAACCCCAAATATTTAAACTTCATCAAATCCTTCTATCCAAATCTATTTTTCAAGGGGTCGTTGTGCGAAATTCATCCTTCAAACATTCTTTCAACAAATATTTCATTGTTTTGAAGGAATCAACATCTTTTGGTAAGATTTTTTAAAAATCTTAACTTTTTCAATTTTTTAAATTCGACAAAATTGGGTTGATTTAAATGGTTAGTGAACAAATTTTTAATTGTTATATCATTGTTTTGGAGTTGGAGTATTACCCATTGATCAATTTTTCACAAATTCCAAATTTTTATCTAACAACAACAAAATGTTCGATAAAAATCCCCAACCAAAAACCATCCTTAAACCATTTAGCCATACACTATTTTTTGGCCAAATTTCAGTTTTAATTCTTACTAAAATCACTGTTAACATCTTTCAAACATCTCTTTTGGCCTAAACTTAAATTTTATAATTTTTTTAAATGTCTGAGAGAAAGACCATGGATTCAAAGGGACAATCCACGAGTCAAATTGATTCTTGGATTGACCAAAGATTTTGAAACACTAAAGCTCGTGAGCTTTTTGATTCGTTCTTTGCATATCAACCTATTAAGGAAACCTGAAAATTTGATTTTGAATTTTTAAACAAATTGGGGTTTCCTTACGAGTAAAATTTAAGGGATATTAAACTTTTCACTTTTCTCAACTTTCACGGTCCCACTTATCACACTTTAGTTCGAGCTTTTTACTTGAATGCTCATGTGTCATATGCTACTTGTCAGACCATTGTTTCATATCTTATGGGTCATCTTGTCACTATTATTGTCGACTTCATCTCCCAATCTTTTGACCTTCCTCTCGCATGCGATGACAATGAAAAGGGTATTTTCCTCCCAATATGCACATTCTAAATAATAGAACCACCTTTTTCTCCCTTAATGATCGTTTATTTTATCTCATTGTCTCTCAACATAGTCGCAAGTATGATCTTCAACGATGTCGTTAGTGTCATTAAATAAAAGGCTCGACCGAGCCTTGTCTATGGAATGTATCTCAGTCACTTGTTTGAGCTTCTTGACGTCGACACTTCTTACAAGCCCAACACTTACCCTTTTAATGAGAGGATCATTGGTCGCGACACCATGGCGAAGATCGGCTATACGAAGGAGCCCGAGGGATTCATGTATTGGGTCTGTAATCACCACAGAGAATATATAGATGATAACCACGACGGAGATGAGCTCATGGAAGAGGCTTATAACGACGACGTTAGCGAGGAGCCCGAGAGAGCGACTCATGTAGACCTGACACCTCTTACGGATTTCTTTTGAGGTTTTAAAGAGATAATGCTTCAGTCTTTTGATTCTCTCTGAGCCCATGTCAACTCTCGTTTAGATGCGATTGTCATCAAGATACTATTGAGACTCGTATGATCGATGAGGATCGAGCGATCCAGTGTTAGCTTGACGGATTTTCATTTCCTTCTTCATCACCATCTTAGTTTATGCATGTATATCACATCATTTTCATTTCATTTGACTTTGTTACATTTATGTTATTTGGATCTTTGATGTTTATTTGGTATTTGAATTTTTTTATTTGGTTATTTGAATTTTTATGACTTCAGTACTTTATGTTTTGTATGGATTTATTATTATATTAAAGTACTTTGATGCTTCATATATAATTCTCCATATATGTTTAATTTTTTCTAGCTTTATTTTTATTACTTTATGTCGTTTGTTATATAATACTAACATTGTTGAATTATTTTTTTTATATAACAAAAATAATGGGGAGAAGTGAGTGTAAAATGAAATGAAAAATATTTTTCAAATTAAAATTAGAGCTTAATTTTTTTAAATTTATAAATCCTTTTATTATTTTTCTAAGGGGGAGCATTTTTTAAAAATAATTTTTCAAAGAGTTTTGTTATATACAAAAGGGTGAGATTGTTGAATTAAGATTTTGATATAACAATAATTTGTAAAATTGATTTTGGACTTAATTGGATTTATAAAAAATTATCAAAAATAATTCAAAGTCTAAATTAGCTTGAAAATTATATTGTAAAATGTTTTCCAACTTAGTCGAACCTTTTTAAAAACATACTCAATCATTTTCGTGCTTTAAAGTCGAGTTTCCAAGCTTTTTAAGCTCAAATGATCGGTCCCTTAGAAAAAGAATTGATCCATTTGACCAAATGGTAGATCCCCTTGAAAAATGATCAATCCCTTGGATTCCAGTAGGTTTGGAATCGATCCCTCGAGATCAATTTATTTCTTGCATCGGTCTAATTATTTGAAAAAAATATCTATCACTTTCACCAAATGATTAATCCTTTGAGCATTAAATGTTTTTTTGATGTTGTATGTAATGACTATAATGATCCCCAACGACTCTAAACAGCTAAAATTAATGGAGAAGATATAAATTAAAGGTTAAAACTTCTCATGGTCAACAAGAAACATATTGAACCAACCTACTAACTTCAAAGTATTCCTTTGTACTTTATTTGTCAAATTCTTTGTTGAAAACACACTTGTGAGATTCATTGTTTATTTTTCTTAAGTGTGATTTGGGTGAGAGTTTAATTAGTGAAAACATATTTGCCTTGTGAGATTTTCTATTTGTTTATTTTTATTTGCAATTCCTCTTGTAGAAAGAGTGTAAACAATGTTTTGGGGTATAAACCTTATGGGTTGTTGTAATGTTACACCTTGTCCTGAAAGGTAAGCAAATCTAGTGGATTTGAGAAATCCTTAGTGTGTATGCTAAGGTAGTGGATGTAGACTTTTGATTGAAAAAGTCGAACCACTCTAAATCGTTGTGTAAAATTTTATTTTTCGATGGCTTCCACCAAAATTCTTAAAAGGCCACTTCCCCCTCTTGGCGTTATTCGGTTGATCAATAATGCTAATAGATGAGTTTGGAATATATGAATAGTTGAGTGATTATTTTGTAACTTTTAATAGTCGAGGGACTCAACAAAGCGACACCCTATTGTCGTAACCGTCTTTCGGTTGGGCCCCGGAATTGGGCTTCGACTTGAATAATTGGGTTAGAGTCGCCACCGATCATTTATTTAAAAATAAATGGGTTGACCGGATACCTTATAATTTACCTGATCTGCATCTTTCCAAAGATATATCGGGTTCGGGAGTCGGTTACAGTCAAGGAAGGATTAGCACCCTTGAACTGCCCTTTCGGTACTACGTAATTTCCAGTTGTCTTTGATTAAGAAAATTATAAGTTTAAATTAAACGATAAAATAATGATCTCGACTACTTAAAATTGATTAATTTGAAAGCGAACCTTTTAAGAGTCAACATGTGTATTGGAAAAGGTGATGAAGATAAATTAAAATTGAAAAATAAAGAAAACGAAATGAAGAACAAAATAACAATAAATGATACACTAAAAGTAACATAATCGACATGGAGATATAGAACATGAAGGAAATAAGAACGAAGACAAGTATGACAACATATGATAAGGTAAAAAAAATGAAAGAATGAAGAAATAGGAAAGCATAATAAAAGTGAAATAAAATAATATATACAAATGTGAAATAATAAGGGTTAAATAAAATGTACATATGTATATATAAGAAAAATGTAAAATAATAGCGTACAAAGTAAAATAAATAAAATTAATAAAAACATATAATAATATTAATACCATATATATAATAGCTAAATATGAGAGGGAGGAAAAATATATATAATAATAATAATAGAAAAACTAAATAATGAAAATAAATATAATAATAAAAAAGTAAAGAAATAATAAGATAAATACAAAATGTATATATAGATATATATATATATATATATTAGAATACTAAAAACGATAATAATGAAGACGAAAAAAATAAGAAAAATAATAAATAATAAGAAAAATGAAATTAAATATGTATATATAATGATACGGGCTAAATTGAAATGAAAACAGAATTGATGACCAAATGTCGAAACAAAAAAAATGATGTAAATTGATCGGGAGTCAAAATCGGCCTTTAAGAAACGCAGAGGGACCAAAAACGTAGTTTACCCCATTTCCTTCAGAAACACGCGGGTCACACGTGTTATTGGGTCGGGTCGATGGTTCCACGGGCCTGATATATATGTTAAAATTTTTTAAGAAAACTTTCATTTACTCTTCAGAAAGCCAAAGCCCTCCCCTCCCATTTCATTTCTCTCTCACCTGTTCTCCATATATGAAGAACACGGCGGGTTTCCAGAATCCGGTAACCATACACCGCCTCGCCGCCGTCGTTGAACGGCGGCGGCCACCGTTCATCGGCGGCAAAACCCAAAAAAAATTGGTTTTTCTGAAAGCCCTATGTCTCAATGTTTTAAAAATCGAAATACTTTTTAAAACCGAGCCTCGAGGAGCCATAGATCTATAGAAGAAGATCTTGGTTCCTAATGTTCATCGGCTCTCTTCACGCTCAAAATCCAAAGAGAAACAACATGCAAGCGAAACAAAGAAACGAACGAGGTAACATTTTTACCTTTTTATTTAGCTTCGAAAACCAGTACAAAAGTTTAGATCTTTCGAGTATTTCACTGTGCCTTGCGTGTATTTGTATATCCCACTGTGTAAAAAAAAACCCCCTCAATGCATGGATTACATGTCTTATTTATAGCCTAGGATCTAAGTGTTTGATTCCTAGTCTAACTTGGTTGCTTGGTTGTTTGTTGGTTGTGGATGGCTTCTGATTGATGGCCGAGAGTCTTGCGCCGGAGAATTCGGATTTGTTGGAGATAAGAAACGTGCAGCCATGGGGAGTTGAAGGGGAGAACGGCGCTAGGGTTTCTGGAAACCCTAGCCTACTGGTCAAGTGCCTTGGGATGTTGAGGCGTTGGGTGCAATGTTGGATCTGGGCCACCTGTACTTGGGCCATTTATTATTATTTTATTTGTAAAGGGCATGTACACAAACATAAAAAAAAATATGTAAGTATGTATATTATGTAATGTGGTTAGAAATTATTATACGAAATAACGTTATTTAAAACTGATGAAATTTAGTGTCTTCACCTATAATCAAGGGACTATCTTATAACTTTTAATTGTCAGGAACTAAAAAAAGTAATAATCTATAATCAGGGGACCATTTTATGTACTTTACTTTTAATTTTAATTATATTAAATTTCAAATTCAACTTAGCAGAACTATTTTTTTCATTTCATATTAAAAAGGCTTAACTATAAAAATAAGTACCCAAATTATAACGTTTTTCACGATTAGGTGCCCAAACTTTTTATGAATAATCCAGGTGTCTAACGTTACAAACGTTACCACTTTAGGTGCTCAAGTTATAATTCCTGTTAATTTTCTCCGTTACGTGACACGTGTCATATTTTGATAATTTAAAATTTTAAAAAAATATATTATATTTATAAAAAAAAACCATAATTCCTCTTAAATTACAAAAAACCCAAAAATCCCTAAAAATTCTAAAGCCCTAATCATTAAAAAAATCCTAACTCGTCACCCTTTCTGACTACGACTACCGCTATCGACGTAGTCCATACCATCTTCCTAGTCATACGCCGCCATGGTTGCCGTCGATTGATCGTTGAGATTGCGAGGGGTCACAATTTTCGGCCTAGGGTTTGTCTGGTACAAAACGTTGATTGGTCATCGTTTGGTCGCGGTTTCATATGGTTATTAATCGTGGGGGAATTACGGTCGGGTAGAGTTTCATTGACGATAAAGGGCGGTAATCGACGTGGTTTTAGGGGTTGAAATAACGGTTTTCACAGTTTTTGGTTATTTCAAAATTTTGTGTTTTTTAAATATATAATTTTAATTTTTTCAATTTTAAATATTTTTTAAAAATTTTCTAGAATGTGACACTTGTCACTCAACAGAGAAATTTAACAATGTTTATGGACTGGGCACCAAAAGTGGTAACGTTTGTAACGTTAGACACCTGGATTATTCAAAAAAAAAGTTTGAACGTCTATTCATAAAAAACACTATAGTTTTAACAATTATTTTATAATTAAGTCTATTAAAAAATAAAACAATATATGTATAAAGAGATTATTTTTATTGGCAAGGGGCCATATTGTTCAGCCAAGTTGATTTTGTTGTTTTTATGTCATTAACGTAATGTGTTAATTTTATTATTTTTATCTTCTTAATGTAATGTTATTTTTATCTATTAAAAAATTTATTACAATGTCCCTTCACACCATTTAATTATTCGAACTAAATAAAACCTCAGAGTATTTAATACTTTGAACTAAATAAAATATTAGTATGACAGTTGGAACTCGTCACCTTGACGTGACGAGTTCATTATTTTTTTTTAGAGAAAAAATTATAATGAAAAAAATGATAAATATATTTATTTTAATGACGCTCGTCACCACGACGTGACGAGTTTTGAGAAAAAAATAATTAAATATTCATACATCGATTTAAAAATTATTTCCAACGAAATTTATTACCTCGAAGTGTCGAGTTCCAGTGTAAGCAAATGTGATCCTACAATAAACTACAATGTGTCCTATTGAACTAAATAATTATTTTGTTTACCGTATTGGGCCAAAAATACCTACATAGTTGTATACTTGGCTGCCAAGAGCCATGAGCCCATAATATAATTGCACCAAATACGAATATTAGGCTGTTTATTTTTTGCCATAAATGAATTAAAAAAACTATTCAAACAAAAGATGTAACATTTGGAAAAATAAAACAATTCACCGAAACAAAAAAAAAATGATGAAAGGCATAAAAGAGTTCAAACTAAAGAAAGTGGTTAAAAGCACAGCCTCTATTTCCTCACCAAATAAATCAAGATAATTTGTTTGCTGGCTCTATAGATACAATGAATCCAATTAATCAAAGGAGTTGAGGAATTAAACTTCAAATATATGCAGACTGCAATGATCAAAAGCATAATTAGACCGAATATTTAAGCAGGATGAATAAATTTTCTTGCTTAATTAACCTGGTCCTGTCGGTCCAATTATCAAGTTTGGGCCTGCAAGATCCAGTAATTTATTCGTTACAATACAAACTTGGAAAAAACATATAAATTAATACCTGGACCTTTTATTTTAAATTAATTGTTAAATTTTAAAAAGATAAATTAACATACAATATTAATTTTATTAATAAACTATATTTTTTAACCATTCATATTTAGAGGAGGGATTTTTTTACTCATAATGGGTATTAAATCCACAACTTAGACCCCGTTTGGTTCAGAATATAATTCATTCCTGGGATGAATGTTTTTTTCCCGGAGAAATATCCTCACGTTTGGATCAGTTATACTACCAAGTGGCAGGAAAATATTAAGACCAACACTGATTTTTTACTCTACTTTCCCTAGAATATCTATCCCCATCTCCCTTAGTTATTTCATTATTCCCATCCCCTTGTCTAAAATATCTCTGTCTAAAATCTTCTTCTTCTTTGACTTGGTTATGGCTCAAAATTGGAATTCCCAAAATTAAAATCCCTTTGCAAAGCCACTCTTCCTTCCTCATGCTCCACCGCTCTAGCCTCCAGTTGTGCACTCTCGGTTCGCAGTCCTTTGTTCATATTTGCTGCCAAAAGTCTCCTCCATTATCCCTCAAATCTTCTTTTCTCTCAAAACCCACAAAAACCCAATTTTCGGTTGCCTTCAAAACTACCCAGAAGAGGTCTTCTTCGCATATAGTCTCAATGAGTACGAAAGCATGCATTGGAGTGATGGGCACAAAGCTTGGAATGATGAGTTACTTTGAAACCGATGGAACAGTTGTTCCGGTGACTGTCGTAGGTTTCAGAGAAGGAAATATAGTGACCCAAGTTAAGACATCGGTTACCGATGATTATGATGTTGTTCAAGTTGAGTACAGGAGAGTTAGAGATAAGAAGCTGACGAAGACTGAGTTGGGCCATTTGGGGAAAGCTGGTGTTATTCCCATGAGGAAATTGCAGGAATTTAGGTTGCAAAGTGTGGAGGAGTTTGAGACTGGTCAGAAGTTAGCTGTTGAGGAGATTTTCAAGAAAGGTGATCTTGTTGATGTCTCTGGGACCACTATTGGGAAAGGATTTCAAGGTTAGATTTTATTTATGTATTGCATTTTGAAGGTGATCAATTGATGGTAGATTGCTTGATTTTAGCATTATTGAAGGTGTTGATGAATGAACATATAATGCTTATATGTAAGTTGAAGTGAATTAATTGTGTGGTTCACTGCTTCATCATGAATATATGCTGGTGTCACAGACTTCAATTTCATGTTGGTCAAATTGCAAAGTTCAAAAATGGGTGTATTCTTTTTCTTTTTTATTGATGTTACATGCATACATACACATATTATTCGAACTCTGTGTTTTTGGTTGGTATCTTCTCTTCTAAGTATGTTCTTTGCTCATTTCATATTATTTTATCATCTTGATATGGAATTCTAGGGTTTTTCTTTGAAAGCTTTAGCTTCCTTTGCCATAATGTGGGTCTTATTGGTTTGGCAATTCAAATTCCCTATTGGTGGAATGTAATAACAGGCATGATTTTTGCCCCAATTTTTACACAGGTGGAATAAAGCGTCATAATTTTAAAAGAGGTCAAATTTCTCATGGTTCTAAGAGTCACAGAGTATTGGGGTCTATTGGTGCTGGAACAACACCTGGTCGTGTGTACAAGGGGAAGAAAATGCCTGGCAGAATGGGAGGAAGCAAAAGAAAGATCAGAAAGCTCAAGATTGTGAAAATCGACAATGAGCTTTGAGTCGTGATGATCAAAGGTGTTGTCCCTGGTAAGCCTGGAAATCTGCTACGTATAACCCCGGCTAAGATTGTTGGGAAGAACATACCAAAGAACTAGTTTCATGTATTGTACTTCATTTCAATTTGGTTAGTCTTGCTACTTTAAAAATGGCAAGTCCTGCATAACTCTTTTTGTTTTAACTTCCTGTACTCGAAATTTAGTATTTCAATCGTGGAAACTTTTGATGCATTATTTGGTGTAAGAGTTTGTGTAAAAATTTACCTTCTTTTATTTGAATTGATCATTCAATTTAACTTGTCAATATGCTCAGTATCTGTTCCCTCGGCTGGACTACAGAATACATATCCTTTGCACCATCTGAATTACCTTAACTCCAATGTTATTGCACTTATTCATTTTCTGTAATGTATTAATGGTTTATACTTTTTTCCATACATATTTAGATATGGTAAGGAGTATGATTCTCCAAATATATGGAAAAACTCCAAAACCAAATTTCACATATACATGCTGAACACATATACAACCCAACATTCATCTTGAGTCGAAGTCACGTGGACTCCTATTGGGAAAAGTTTTAAACCAATAGGAAATAACCGATAATAGGTCTACATGTGGAAAAGAAAGACTAACCAATAAGTAATAAAACATTAGGTGGAGAAGAAAAATCAGATATTGATTATTAGTATTCAACCTCCAAGGTCTAACATAATTGTCTTGCTATGTTTATGAAGGCCTATATTCTGAAGGAGATGGTGATGCTCAGGATGGTTGAAGCAATTTATTTTGATGAATCAATTAACATAGAAGAGACTGGAATTTAATATATGGATGAATTCTCATCTTTCTTTACAATTTTAATCATCAACCAACAAGGTTTGATATAAAATGCCCTACCATCTTCATGATTTGGCGCCAAGTTTAGGGAAAGGGAAAGGGCTGCAGATGTTGAGATTTGAACTTCAAATATGTAAAATTGAACATGATATATTTTTATATAAATTATGTTGAAGTAAAATTTTAATATATTTTTAAATAAATTATGTAAAATTTAATATTAATTAAAATAAAAATAATACATGATATATTTAAATAATAAATGATATATATTTAAATATTTAAATAATAAAATAATATTTTATCAATAAATTTTTATATAAATAATTTTTATTTAAATATATTATCGATGAATTTTTTATATAAATAATTTTTATTTAAATAATTAGAATTTCACTTATTAAAAAATATAGAACAAGGTCAATTTGGTAAAATATACATTCCTGTAATCTTTTATTCCTTCAACCAAACATTGTAATCTTACATTACTGCCAAACAAACCAAACACAGTAATATAACATTCCCAATAATGTGTTAGGTAATGTGTTGAGTTAATCGATTGACGGAATTGGCCAAGAGGGGGTGAATTGGCAATTAAAAATTTGGTGGAAGCTTTTGCAGAAAATTGAAAGTAATTGCACAGAGATTTAGAGTGGTTCGACTTTCTCAATCAAAGTCTACGTCCACTACCTTAGCTATCCACACTAAGGATTTTCCAACAAATTCACTAATTTATTCTTTCTTTTGAGGCCAAAGAGATAACCTTACAACACCCTCAAGAATATACCCCAATTCTTGAGAACACTCTTTCCCAAAGAGAAGATTACAAATTTGCAAACTTACAAGGAAAACCTCACAAGGTAAGATGTTTGCACAATTCTAGAACAAGAAAAGAACACTCAAAGATAATTACAAATGAGCACAAATGGTGTTCTTGAAAGCAAAATGAATATTGAAAGGAAAATTGGCTTGATTTGCACAAACTTGGTGTTTGATGCTTTCTCTCTTGTTTCTCTATGATTTCTTGTTGATCAAGGGCTTCAGAACTTGTTTAAATACACCTTGAATCACTTCTGAACGTTGGGGATGATTAGTGAAGATCATATAGCCGTTTTAGTGTGAAAACAATTAATAAAATAACTTGGAGCGTGGGGGGAATCGGTTCCCCCTCATAGGGGATCGGTTCCCTAAGTGTAAAATTCAAATATTTCGACCGTTGAACAGGGGGGGAATCGGTACCCCCTATGGGGGAATCGGTTCCCTCCGAGCATTCTGGAAATCTCGGAGCGAAACCATTTAGGGGGAATCGGTACCCCCTTGGGGGGGAATCGGTTCCCTCTGAGCAATCTGGAATTTTTGGCTTTGAAATGGTTCGAAATACTTTGAAAGATTATTTTGAAATTGTTTTAAGATTAAAACTTAATTTTACACTTAAGTAAGGATTAAAAATGATTTTTGAAATATTTGGAGTAATGTTTTGATATTCGAATAATTATATCGAATATACTTAGAAAATCATTTGGAAAATCTTAAAATTCTTTTAACTTAATTTGTTATATCGAAATATCAAAATGTTTTCAACAATCTCCCCCTTTTTGATATAACAAAACATTTTAGTAATTTTAAGATTTTGAAATTACTCCCCCTTACTTTAACACTTCTCTCATTTATCATTTTAAAACACACTTTAAAACACACTTAAAAACACTCACTTACTTCTCCCCCTTTTTGTTAAATCAAAAAGATTCAAAGAAACGTTAAAAACATTTAGCCAATTGATTAGGTATATGTATGCATAAGCTGCTAAGATCACAATCAAGAGAAACGTTAGCCATTAGTTCCATAATCAATATTCATAAACAATGTGATATGGTAAAATTGGTCATATTGCTAATAATGATGTAAATGATGCAATAATGAATAAATCACACCAAACATATAAGTTCACACCATCCATAAATCCAAACAAATTCACAATCCACAAATTCAAACATTCCAAAATGTTAAAAAATAATAAGTTTGGAGTTCAAAGTAAAACATTTAATCACATATCCGGATCAGGAGGAGGAAAACGAGCTCGCATAGCGGCCATTTCGTTAGTGAGGTCATTAATACGTGCGTTGGTTGCTTCATTATTTGCACGCATTTCCCGAAGAATTTCTAATTGTTGAGCTCCCATTGTGGATAAATGAGACTCTATAGAAGTAAAGCGCGAATCCATGGTCGCATATCGGTAATCAAATGTCTCCATAAAAGATTGAAAATATGGAGGCATTTGAGTCAATTGTTGTGCTTGCTCTTCGGGCTGCTCCTCGGGCTGCTCAGGTTCATCTTCAGCTTCATCGATGTCTCGCATTAATCGCTCAAGCTCGAGATCTTCGTCAGCTTCGGGTGGAGCTTGTGAAGAACTAGCTCCCGGAGTAGTTGCAGAAGATCAAACCCATTCACCGGTTTCTTTATTTTTTGACCCATCCCGCTCTTGTTAAAGAAAGAAGATTGATTTGTTTCTTAAGAGGAAAAGCAACATCTAGACCAACTCGAAGCTCGGCTTTAGAAAAGAGATTACTAAGGATACAACCGTAAACTAGTGAAGAACAGAGTTTCTTATTTGGCACTAGGTTAACGGTTTCAACGATCTCAGCAAAGATAATCTCGGAAAGGTTTATTTTTATGTTGTGTTCAAAACAATGCAACCACCAAAGGTCTAAAGCTCTGAGAGTAGAATAACGACCCCGGATGGTCGAAACCACCAAGTGATCATGAGATGAAGAAAACGCTCATGAAGATCTAGAACACTTGCACTATCATTTCGTTTATATCGTGAGCCTAAAACTTGTTTTTCATTTGATAAACCTTCATTATCCAAGCCTAAGGCATTGGCTATGTAATCCGGATCAAGATGGAAATATTGACCTAGGAGGTAGGAAAGTACTCCTATGGTTTTGGTTTTGTCACGATTTTTGATACACACAACATTACAGTAGAAGATACGAACAAGTTGATGATAGACAACGGGTTCAAGTTCGAAAAGTTTATCAAATATCCATTCGTGCAAGATAGGGAGATATTTAAAGTTAATAGCAACCATAGCTTGAAGAGATGGGATACGTTCTTCCCTAATCTTATACGAGTCAAAATATTGGTAAAACCAATAACGATAATCTTTAGGACCCGGTTGATTGAAACAAGAATTTTGGATAGTCAAGTTAGGATCAAGATTTGGAATAGGATTTTGAGGAATAGGAGGAGGATTTGGAGGTGGATTTGGTTGACGACTAGAACGACTAGATGAAGACCTAGCACGTTTAGGATTAGACATGGTGAAGGAAATCAGAATAGATTGGATAACCTGCAATTTTAAAAACAAATGTATGCAATTCAATTAATCCCAAAACTCAATTGAGTCATCAATATTTCAAGGTTCTCTAAATCAATCCTAATGGGCAAAGTTTTTGAAAAAAAACTTTTGAAAAATATGGTTTTGAGAAACAATATATGTATAGTTTTCATAACAACAACAAAATTTAATCAAAACACAATAATTTGAAAATTAACATTTTTTTTTAATTTCGAAAATTTGAAAATTTTTGGAAAATTCTTGTGTTTTTGATGAAATTAGTTGTAACATCTAGTTTCTAATCACTAAACAATCAATACCCGATCACTATTTTAACCTAGAACTAATTAAAACTAATCCTATGTTCAAAATCAATGAAATATAGAGTTTAGAAAAATTTACCTTGAAAGATGAAGATTGAGGGGATTTATATGTTGTTTGCACGATTTTAATGATTCCAATAGGTTTAGAAGATGATATTTGAATCGAATTTCGATTAATATCGTTGATTTGAGGCAAAAATGGAGATAGGGAAAGAGTTGAGCGGCAAGAAGAAGAATAAGAGGGTTTTGGGGTTTTAAGGTGTTCTGCCCGATTTTAACAGAACCCCAGGGGGGGTATCGATTCCCCTATGGGGGGAATCGATTCCTCTTCAAAGGGGGAATCGGTTCCCTCATGGGGGGATTGATTCCCTCTGCACCAAAATACTAAAATTCGACTTTTAAGCACATAAAATGCTAAATTAATCTTCTCTAGTGGTATAGGCAACTCATATATTGAAAAATAATTATGTTTAAACAATTAAATTAATCTTTAATCAATATTTGAACATAAAATTAATTTTTCATCAAGAATCATAAACTCCCCCTAACTAATAGCAATGAATGCAATCAAAAATTACTATTATGAGCATTTTTCAGTATTTATTAAAAGTGCTGAATTATTTTAAACACTAAGTGAAGATAGGTCAGTTAAACCTAATTCTCTCCTAAGTGTCCAAAACATTTCCTTATCTAAGGGTTTTGTAAAAATATCCGCTAATTGTTGCAAAGTATCAACAAATTCTAGAACTACATCTTCCTTAGTGACATGGTCTCTAATGAAGTGATGTCTAATTTCAATGTGTTTAGTTCTAGAGTGTTGGATGGGATTTTTAGTGAGACAAATAGCACTAGTATTATCACACTTGATAGGAATAGTACCTACTTCAATTCCATAATCAAAAAGTTGTTGTTTCATCCATAAAACTTGTGCACAACAACTACCAGCTGAAATATATTCCGCTTCAGTGGTAGATAATGCAACACAATTTTGTTTCTTTGAAAACCAAGAAATCAGCATATTTCCAAGGAATTGGCAAGTACCGGAGGTGCTTTTCCTATCTAATTTACATCCTCCATAATCCGCATCAGAAAAAGCATGCAAGCTAAAGGTAGAGTCTCTAGGATACCAAAGTCCTAAACTAGGAGTGTCCTTAAGGTATCTAAAGATTCTCTTAATAGCTAGTAAATGTGATTCCTTATGGCATGATTAAAATCTAGCACATAAGCAAACACTAAACATAATGTCCGGTCTACTTGCAGTTAGATAAAGCAAAGAGCCAATCATTGACCTATATAATTTAACATCTACACATTTACCTCATTCATCTAAGTCAAGCTTTGTTGAAGAGCTCATTGGAGTGTCATGAGGTTTCTCATTTTCCAGTCCAAACTTCTTGAGCATATCTTTGACGTACTTAGCTTGATTAATGAAGATGCCATATTTTCTTTGCTTGATTTGGAGTCCCAAGAAAAATGAGAGCTCCCCCATCTTGCTCATCTCAAACTCACTTTGCATTAGCTTAGAAAATTCTTGGCAAAGAACATCATTAGTAGAACCAAATATTATATCATCAACATAAATTTGAACTACTAATAAATCTTTACCTTTATGCTTTAAAAACAATGTAGTGTCAACCTTTCCTTTTGAAAAACCTTTTTCAATTAAAAAATTTGACAATCTTTCATACCAAGCTCTAGGAGCTTGTTTTAAACCATAAAGAGCTTTTTTCAATTTAAGAACATGATCTGGAAATTTTGAATCTTCAAAACCTGGAGGTTGTTCCACATACACTTCTTCTTTTATAAAACCATTTAAAAATGCACTTTTAACATCCATTTGATATAATTTAAATTCATGAAAACATGCAAATGCTAATAACATTCTAATTGCTTCCATCCTAGCTACGGGAGCGTATGTTTCATCATAGTCTATGCCCTCTTCTTGAGTATACCCTTGAGCAACAAGTCTAGCCTTGTTTCTCACTATATTACCACTCTCATCAAGCTTATTCCTAAATACACATCTAATACCTACAGTAGATTTATTACTAGGCCTTTCAACTAATGTCCATACTTTACTTCTCTCAAATTGATTTAATTCTTCTTGCATAGCCATAATCCAATGTTCATCATTTAATGCTTCTTTAATATTCTTAGGCTCTATGCATGAAATAAATGCAACATAATTACAAATATTTCTAAGAGAAGATCGAGTTGTTACCCCTTTGGATGGATCACCTATAATCTCACCACCCTTGACATAGTTGTACTCTCTTGGATAAGATACTTCCCTTTCTTCAATGGTTGGATTCTCAAGAGGATCATGAGTTTCCTCATTTTTTGTTTCTTCCTTTGATGATGGTTCTCCAACTTCATGTCTAACATCATTTGTATTTATAATACCTACATCATCATTCACACAAGAATCCTTCCTTGGAAGGGGATTATCATCGAAAACAACATGTATAGACTCTTCTACAACTAAAGTTCTTTTATTAAATACTCGATAAGCTTTAGAATTTAAGGAGTAACCCAGAAAAATTCCTTCATCACTTTTAGCATCAAATTTGCCAAGGTTTTCTTTACCGTTGTTTAAAACAAAACATTTACATCCAAAAGGATGAAAATAGCTAATGTTAGGCTTTTATTTTTGAAAATTCATATGGAGTTTTCTTTAAAATTGGCCTAATCATTACTCGATTAACAACATAACAAGCAGTATTTGTGGCTTCCGCCCAAAAATATTTTGGCAAATTATTTTCACAAAGCATGGTTCTAGCCATTTCTTCTAAAGTTCGATTTTTCCTCTCAACAACTCCATTTTGTTGAGGGGTTCTAGGTGCTGAAAAATTATGACTAATACCATTAGAATTACAAAATTCAATAAATCCAAGATTTTCAAATTCAGTGCCATGATCACTCCTAAAACTAGTTATAGAGTAACCCTTTTCATTTTGGATTATTTTTGAAAATGTGATGAACTGTTCTAATGCTTCATCTTTAGTACTTAAAAATAGAACCCAAGTATATCTAGAATAGTCATCTACCAAGACAAATGCATATTGTTTTCCACCCAAGCTAGTAGTCCTAGTTGGCCCAAAAAGATCTACATGGATCAATTGTAATACTCTACTAGTTGATACGTCATTAATGGATTTAAAAGAAACACGCTTTTGTTTTCCTTTAGCACAAGCATCACAGATTTTATCATTATCAAATTTAAGCTTAGGCAACCCTCGAACTAAATCACCTTGAATTAGCCGTTGCAAAACACTCATACTAGCATGTCCTAGTCTCCTATGCCATAACCAACTATCATGTTCATCTTTAGCAACTAGGCATAAATTAGTCATATCAAAAGAATCTAAATGCACCATGTAAATGTTCCCTATTCTATGACCAATAAGCATAATCCGATTAGATGCAATGTCAATGACTTTACAACCATTAATTTCAAATAAGACATTGAATCCTTTATCGCATAATTGACTAATACTCAATAGGTTATGCTTTAATCCATTCACATATAAAACATTCTTAATTTGTATGGAAGAGGTATTACCTATTGTACCAATACCTTCAATGTGACCTTTTGAATTGTCTCCAAAAGTCACGTCTCCTCCATTTTTGGCGTTAAGCTCAATGAACTGGCTTTTGTCTCCGGTCATGTGTCTTGAGCATCCACTATCAAGGTACCATGAATTTGAATTTGTTTCCCGTGCCTTGTAGCAATGCTCCTTTCCCTACAAACATAGATTAATTTTTGATTTTTGGTACCCAAATTCTTTTGGGTCCATATTCATTAGTTTCCAAAATCCTAGTCCCCTTAGGTATCCATTTGTGTAGGATATTTTTATCTTTAGTAGTAATGAGTTCTTTAGGAACCCACATACTTCTAACGATTTTTTCATTAGAGGTTCTTTGGGGACCTCTATGATTGTAGTTTCTAAAACTTTTTCTAACAAAGTTGGATTTTGAATTTCCACCTTTTTCAAAATGTATTGTTCCAACTTTATCAAAAGAAGTTTTAAGATCATCAATTCTCTTTTGATGATCATCATTGATCTTTGAAAGTAAATTTTGCAAATCTAAATTTTTCTTTTCAAACTCTTCTAGTTTGATTTGCAAATCTTTGATTTTACTTTCAAGATCGTTGTTGGTTTTGGATATGAGTTTGTTTTCATTTTTCAATTTTGAAACATCGTTTTTATATTTTAAAAATAATTTCTCATAATCCGAAGCCAACCCATTATATTCCTCTAATAACTCATCATAGGATAAATCATCAAAATCGGATGAGTTAGAGGTTACCTTAGAATCTTCCCCAAATGCCATCAAGCACAAGTTAGCTACTTCTTGTTCCTCTTCATCAGAACTTTCTTCATCGCTCCATGTAGCCACATGAGCCTTGTGCTTATTCTTTGATTGACCATTTTTCTTCAATTGTGGGCAATCATATTTAACATGCCCTGGCTTTTTGCATTCGTAGCAAATGATTGGGTCCTTCTCTTTCGGTTCATTTTTTAGGCCTTCATTTCGTTTGAATTTTCTTCCTCGATAAGGTCTCATCATTTTTCTGAACCGTTTGGCAAACAATGCCATTTCCTCGTTATCGTCATCGTTATTCGAATCACTCTCATCTCTTGTGGATTTGAGAGCAACTCCAATGTTTTTCTTATTCTCCTTCTCCTTTGGTGTCTCGTCAATTTTGTCGAGGTCCACCTCATCTTCGAGCATCATTTCATGAGTGAGGAGTGACCCAATTAGCTCTTCAAGAGTTAAGGACGATAAGTCCTTAGACTCGATGATTGCCGTATTCTTTGATCGCCACGATTTTGGGAGGGAGTAGACAAACTTTCTCACAAGCTTTTCATTTGAAATGATCTCTCCATATGATTTGAGACCATTGACAATCGTTGAAAATCTATCCGTCATAGCTTTGATATCTTCATTTGGTTTCATCATAAATTTTTCATAGCTATGCGTTAGAATACTAATTTTAGATTTCTTTACCTCATCGGTACCTTCATGAGTGACTTGAAGTTTGTCCCATATTTCTTTGGCGGTTGTACACGATGAAACTCTTCCGTATTCATCTGGTCCAAGAGCACAAAAAATGATATGGATGGCTTTGGAGTTGAGCTGGAACATTCTTGTCTCTCCTTCACTCCACAACCTTGGATGAGTGAGAGGTTTGATGTATCCTTCTTCTACAGCATTCCATGCTCCCATGTCACTTGCTTGAATGAAGTACATCATTCTATTCTTCCAATAAGCATAGTTAGCTCCATTGAAGAAAGGAGGCTTGTTGACGGGCATCGAATCGAGACCGGAGTCGAAGTTTGAAGCGGAGGCCATTGATGACTTTGATAATCGATATAACTCTTCCCGAATCGACTCAAGAGGTGATTAAACCTTCAAATGAGTTAGGCTTTGATGCCAATTGTTGAGTTAATCGATTGACGGAATTGGCCAAGAGGGGGGTGAATTGGCAATTAAAAATTTGGTGGAAGCTTTTGCAGAAAATTGAAAGTAATTGCACAGCGATTTAGAGTGGTTCGACTTTCTCAATCAAAGTCTACGTCCACTACCTTAGCTATCCACACTAAGGATTTTCCAACAAATTCACTAATTTGTTCTTTCTTTTGAGGCCAAAGAGATAACCTTACAACACCCTCAAGAATATACCCCAATTCTTGAGAACACTCTTTCCCAAAGAGAAGATTACAAATTTGCAAACTTACAGGGAAAACCTCACAAGGTAAGATGTTTTCACAATTCTAGAACAAGAAAAGAACACTCAAAGATAATTACAAATGAGCACAAATGGTGTTCTTGAAAGCAA
This sequence comes from Hibiscus syriacus, assembly GCF_006381635.1. NCBI lineage: Eukaryota > Viridiplantae > Streptophyta > Magnoliopsida > Malvales > Malvaceae > Hibiscus > Hibiscus syriacus. The sequence goes on along the minus strand of NW_024062612.1, from coordinate 3,562,849 downwards.
AATGAATATTGAAAGGAAAATTGGCTTGATTTGCACAAACTTGGTGTTTGATGCTTTCTCTCTTGTTTCTCTATGATTTCTTGTTGATCAAGGGCTTCAGAACTTGTTTAAATACACCTTGAACCACTTCTGAACGTTGGGGATGATTAGTGAAGATCATATAGCCGTTTTAGTGTGAAAACAATTAATAAAACAGCTTGGAGCGTGGGGAGAATCGGTTCCCCCTCATAGGGGATCGGTTCCCTAAGTGTAAAATTCAAATATTTCGACCGTTGAACAGGGGGAAATCGGTACCCCCTATGGGGGAATCGGTTCCCTCCGAGCATTCTGGAAATCTCGGAGCCAAACCATTCAGGGGAGAATCGGTACCCCCTTGGGGGGGAATCGGTTCCCTCTGAGCAATCTGGAATTTTTTGCTTTGAAATGGTTCGAAATACTTTGAAAGATTATTTTGAAATTGTTTTAAGATTAAAACTTAATTTTACACTTAAGTAAGGATTAAAAATGATTTTTGAAATATTTGGAGTAATGTTTTGATATTCGAATAATTATATCGAATATACTTAGAAAATCATTTGGAAAATCTTAAAATTCTTTTAATTTAATTTGTTATATCGAAATATCAAAATGTTTTCAACATAATGTTACATTCCGGTAATCTTATTCCCACTGGTAATCTTCTATTCTTTGAACCAAACGCACCCTTAGGATAAACAAAATTCGACTACAAAAATCATTTATTCTGACTTGACTTGATTTGGAAAATAATCGACTCGAATTGACTTTCTGTTGTAGTTTCATAAACTCGACTTGACTTAAAAAAAATAAATTCAAGTCAAGTTATAAAATACAATTTAAATAACTTGAAACTTTTAGTAATTAATAGATCGATTTTCAAGTTTGAGTTGGATCCCTCAACTATGTATGCTTTATGTACATCATATATGAAAAAAAATGAAGATATATATATTATAAAAAATCATTTAAATTAAAATCAAATAATAACATAATATTATAAATATTTACAATTAAATAAATAGAATTAAGAAAATTCTAATAAAAAAATTTCAAATTAAATTTGAATTATAAAATAAAACTTATTAATTAAAATACCTCGAAGTTTTTTTACAACTTGAAACGTTTACTCCTAACACAACCTAAAGAAAATGAGAAATATCAATTGAGATATAAGAATTTTTAACCGTATGATTTAAGATTATTAACTAACAACAAATTATAATGAATGTGTTATTAAATGATATTATCATTTGAACTAATTTATACTATATTAACAATTTAATTGATTATGGAAATACCAAATTATTATAAGTATTATTTTAAATTTTTATTTTAATCTTAAATATTAGTTTAAGATAAATAAAAATAAAAAATATATTAAATTTAACACCAATTTATTTAATAAAGCATAAGAAAACAAGATTATCTTTTTTATGGATGTATTCCTAGGATGGGCATGGGATTCGAATCCGACGGGTTTCGAATCCGATGGGTTTCGATCTAACCCGATTGGATCAGATCGGATTTTTTAAATATGATGTTCGAGTCATGTTTGGGTTTAGGGTGAAAAATACCCGATCGACCTCAATTTTTTTTTATAATTTTACCTTTATATATTTATGAATAATTACAATAATAACTTATATATATTATTTTTTTTCAATTAAGTCACTCATTTTATTAAATAAAAATAATATTTTTATTATTTCGGATCGGATCGAGTCGGATCGAATTTTTAAGTTATATATCGAATCGGGATTAAATTGGGTGAAATCTTATTTTTGGTGGGTCATGTCAAGTCTCGGGTGAAAAATTCATTAATCTCGGGTCAGGTCGGGTAGACCCTAAACCCGTCCCAGCCTAACCCATGCCCATCTCTAATATTCAAAGTATATAATTTTTTGGTCCAATTAAATATAAACAAAATTAATTCCATAAAATGTTAGAACATCAAGTCATACAGATTATAGGCTCTATTTGTAGCGTAGCCTTTTAGTTCAGAGGCAATTAAAATTTTAAATTTTGTTGATGTAACTTGTTGCCTGCTCTAATTTTATCTCCTAACATGATCAAAGTGGTCCTCACTCTCGGATATGGTTTTAACTTTTTTCCGATTAAAATATATTTTTTTCAAAATAAATCAAAATATAATATAAGCGCTGTATTATTTTTATTTATTAAATAATTATATTAGATAAATAAATAATGAGAGAAAAAACTTATATGATCACCGTAGGCTTCCTCGCCCATGTAGGGTGTTGGAAAAAAAAATGTTCACATATAAGGTTCTACTCAAATTATTTATTAAAATAGAATATTTATTATAGTGATCTCATTGGTCGTCAAGTGCTCCTTGCGACAAAGCCTCCTCTGTTACAGCAACTCTTCTCTCTTCCCTCGCTGTTACAACTCTATAGGTCGCCAAATGCTCTATATATCACCGTGTGCTCCTAGAGACCTATGGAGGTCGTCATGTATTCTTGGAGACCTATGATAGTCATTGTAGCAATCATTCTACTTAAGCAAATAATTGTTTGACTGCACTATGTAAAGAATTTTTTTCCCATTGCATTATTCAAACACTTTTGTCGATCACCGTATATGGTTTTGACTTTTTTTCGGTTGATTTTCATCAGGCGGATCTAGAAATAATTTTTGGAGTGGGTACACACGTTAACAACATAAAATTTTTAAATGAGATAAGTATAAAAAAAATTTAGGGTCGGTATTATCCGTAAAATAAATAATTAATCTAAAAAAATTTAGATTTCAAGGTGAACATAAAAAATTTAAGATAAATATCATTAATAAAATAAATAATTAAATTTTAAAATATACACATTCATGGCTCCTCCACTGGTTTTGATAAATATCTTATGCTTTATCATCCCTAACTCTACACATATTAGAATTCCTAAGCCATGAAAACTATATAGCATAGGGGTAACCAAAAGTCTAACATTGAAACTTGAAATGACGAGGGCCGAGCAAAAAAGAGAGGAGAAACAGAGACTACCATCCTCCGAAGTTACGGTGGCTCATTATGAGTGGACAGCTGTTGAGTCAATATCCAACAATCATATACCTCTTGCCTAATTTCTATTATCTCTCTTCTCTTTGCCCTACCCACATGCATGATTCAAATCATATTTCTACAGGTTGTTAATCTCATATTTATATATAAATATTTATATTTTCAGACGCATTTATATTTTTATCTGTCTATTTTTTAATTATAGTTTGGATTATTATGAATATATTTGAAAGTTAAACAAACAACAACATTATTTCAATTTCTGAAAATAAAGTATCGGATAAATTATGTATTTAGTCATTAAACTATTTGTATAATTTAATTTTGATCATCTAATTATTTTTTTAAATCATACATACTGTTACATTATTATTTTATTTTGATCATCAATCATTTAAAAACTAATAGAATTATTGACATGTCATTTCTTTTATTTTTTTTCAAAAATGATATGATACTACTTAATAGTGATACGCCAACTTTACTATTAATTTTTAAACGACAAATGAAAAAATAAAATCAAAATATATCATTAGATGTAATTTTAAAAGAATTATAAGATAATTAAAACATAACTACTTAAATAATTGGATAATTAAATACGTAATTTACCTTAATTTTTTTACGTGAAAGTACAATATACTTTACTATAATGTTTCATATAATCGGAAAATTACTTTAATAGTGTGTGTGTGTTTTATAAGGTTAGTGGAGTTTTCTAGATTTTAAACAAAATTAAGAGCCCCTAGGGCTAGGGTTCAGTGCAGGGATCAATGAATAAGGACCCATTTCCAATTTCCATCAACCATCAAGGATTAATTAAGCTTAGGTTAGTGGAATCTGTTGCTCAACATTGAATTAGGGTATCTAAGCTTTACGGCCAACTCTCCACTTTTAATATCCATTTACATTCTCCATATATCCATAGGCTTTCACATGTACCTATCTATATGTAGATATATATATATATAAACAATTTAATCAACTACCAAGAAAATCAAGTAATTTAGATATATACCCATGAAGATGCTTACCTAACAAGGTAAAGATTATCTAAGACGCAAAACTAATTAAAAATTGTTTAAATTAAATGATTAAGTATAATCATTGAATTAAAATTTTAAGTAGGTTTTTGAAATAATTTAAATAACATCATGTTTTATTTTTTAAATATTCTTCGTATTTTAAGACTTCTAAAAAATAAGATATCTTGGAATTGAGAGAAGATTCAGAAATGTCTTTAAATTTCAATCTTTGATGTACTTCAAAACATTTTGGGTAACCTAAGAAGATTATCTTCAAATATAAAGTCTCAGAAAGCTTACACCTTGAAAAGTCACGATCTTTTGATGTGATTTTTTATATGTTCACATGATCTATTAGAATAAAATATACTATTCTATATATTTAGTATGCTAACATATGGATAATCATAATAATCCTATGCCTAACAACAACACTAAGAGTAATTATAAAATCTTTCGTTTAAGATCGAGAGAAAGGATCTTGAACCTTTTTTACTAATCCCTCTTTTATGTCCTTATGGAGGTAGAAGATTTAACATCAATCAACGATTGTTACACCACCAACTATGATTCTCTATTTGAATTATAAGGATGAATCGTTGGGATCTATTTATTTTCATCAAATTTTTGTATAATATTATTGATACAAGAATAAGGATATGTGATTAAGAACAATTTATTTGGTTTGGGGAACAATTCCCTTTGTTCCTTCTATCTTCTCCACTATGAATTTTGGGGGGGGGGGGGAAGGTCATGTGAAGAGCAAATAAAAAAAAGAGAAAATCGCCTCAGTGACCAAAAATGCCTTATAATATACGATTTTAACCAACTTTTTTTGGATTTGCCAAAATGACCAACAAAATCGCAACGCGAAATAAAAATCGCAACGCGATCCCCAGAATCGCAAATCAGTTTCCAAAATCGCAACGCGATTCTTGAAAATCGCAATGCGATAGTACAAATTCGCATTGCGATTTTCAAGAATCGCAACGCGAATATGAAAATCGCAACGCGAACACATAAATCGCAACGCGTATCCGTAAACCGCAACGTGTATCCGTAAATAGCAACGCGTATCCGTAAATCGCAATGCGTATCCGTATATCGCAACGCGTATCCGTAAATCGCAACGATAATCCGTAAATCGCAACGCGAATCTGTAAATCGCAACGATAATCCGTAAATTGCAACGAGAATCTGTAAATCACAACACTGAAATTTTGGGTATATAACTACGCAACAGCAGCAAATCATAAACTAAATCCCTAAATCGCAACTCATTCCATCTCCATCTATCACTCTCTCCGGCGACATCCGTTCCTATATCCAACAACATCCTTCCCAATCCGGCAACAGGTTTTAGTTTCGCAGCTCGTCTGTTTAGTAAATTAATTTACAACCATGAAATCATCTAATGTTGATCATGTTTGGATAGATTTGTGTTTTGGAGGGTCATGGGATAATGTTCATGGTGTTTTACAATATATGCCTTTACCCATGAATCTTCAACTAAAATTGTCTTTACAAAAGTTAACTTATGAAACTCTAATGCTACGTGTTTCAAATAAATTGAATTTAGAGCCCCTAAGTGGATTTAGGCTATCTTATCAGAGAAATGGTAAAGTTTATTTGTTAACCGACAATGAAGATGTTGAACGATTCATTGCTTACATTAGTGTTTCACAAGATGATGTTACATTGTATGTTGTTGAACCTAGAAGTAGTATTGTTGGGTCAGTAGCGGGTAGTAATCAACTAAGTTTTTCTCAAAACCCACAACCTTTCTCTAATCCAAATCCCAATCAACTTTCAGCACCAAATTCCGGTTTTCGTATTGACCAGTTAGACGATGATGAGCCAACAGAAAAAATTGTGAGTACTAGTCAGTATTCGAAATTTGGTCTTGGTCAATATCCGGACTTTGATATTGGTCAATACACGGATTTTGATGATGTTTCAGAAGAAGAAACAGACCCTGCGTGTAATGATTTTGATATTGGTCAATACCCGAATTTTGATGATGAAACAGCCGTTGCCGAAGAATGTATTGTTGATGATAATGAGGAGGAAGTTACGACTGTGAATGAACATGTTGAACATCCATTCTGTAATTCATATAATCCTGAAGAAGAAAAAGAAGAAGAAAAGTCCCGAAGAAAAGAAAATGCCACGGGCGTATAACTGGAATATGCCAGAATTACTTCAGATACCGAAAGAAGAGTTGGTAAAGAAAGCAGTTGATTGTTACACAAAAGTTATTCGTATCAAGAAAGATGATTGTTTTGATACAAAGGAAGACTTGAAGATAGCTTTGTATACGAAATGTGTGGAAGATGGCTATCAACTAAAAGTTAACAAATCAAGCAAAGATCGTTTCGAAACAAGGTGTATGATTGACAAAAACTGTACGTGGCGTATGATTGCAAAGAGAATAAAAGATTGCGAAATGTTTCAAGTTAGGACTTTTATTGATAAACATACATGTTCAAGAACCCAAGTTTTTCCTCACCATAGACAGGCAAACAAAAGGTGTTGGGTGGTTTTCTGGCTGAGTTAATGTTTTGAATGGCAGGGTATATCGGGACATGAAATTATGACTGACATGAATGCTCGGTTCAAGATTAGTATATCATATTCTCAAGCTTGGAGAGCCAAATGTTATGCCTTGGAATTGTTGAGGGGTCGCCAGAAGCATCGTTTGCCCAACTGCCGGCTTATTGTCACAATTTAAAGCTGAAAAATCCTGGGTCGGTAACTCATATCAAAACAGATAGAGATGGACACTTTGAGTTGCTGTTTATCGCCATTGGTGCTACGGTTAGTAAATCAATATAATTTTGTTGACTCATTTTTGTCAGTTACATGCATTTCACATTTAAATGATTATATTTCTTGTGTATATTATTTTGTAGATTCGTTCGTTTATTACTTGCATGCGCCCAGTTATTATAGTTGACGGAGCACATTTGAAAGGTCGATACCTTGGAGTAAACTTATTAGCAGTAGCAATGGATGCTAACAATGGGATATTGACAATAGCTTACGGGGTTGGCAAATCTGAAACCTCTGATTCATGGACATGGTTTATGGGGCATCTTAGGGATTGCATAGGTCCTATTAGCAATCTGACAATCATATCCGATAGGGCAAACTCAATTGACAACGCTGTTAGAAGGTGTTTCCCAGATGCTTTTCATGGACTTTGTGGTGTTCATTTGTATAGAAATCTAAAATCAAGGTCTGCTGGTATAAAAAAGCACAAATGGACATACTGGAAGGCTGTAAAAGCTTATCGGGAAGTGGATTTCAATAAGCATATAAATTTTTTAATACGTGTTTTGCCTCAGTGTGCTCAAACACTAGAAGATGTCGGATTTGAAAGATGGTCAAGAGTACATCAACTTGGAGCAAGATATGGTTTCATGACGTCTAATAGTGCAGAATCAATCAACGCTCTAAGTCGTCATTCCCGGAAATTACCCATTACTATGTTAATGGAGTTTTTTCGAGCCTCTATTCAACAGTGGTACTACAAGAAAAGAAACCATGCATGTATTATTTCTTTGAATTCGTAACTTATCATATTTATATATTTTACTAAGTATTGTTTATTTAAATTTACAGGAACATTGGAACATCGTGTTACACCATGGTTTGAAAAAAAGATAACGAAACGTGTTGTGAAGTCAACGTCATGGAGAGTTGAACCATGTTCAAACACTTTGTTTCAAGTACTGGATAATAACTTAAATGGGCTAGTCGATCTAAATGCAAAGACGTGTAGTTGTATGAAATGGCAAACATCTGGTTATCCGTGTGGCCATGTTATAAAAGTTGCTCTTCATTTAAACCAAGATGATTCAAGCGCATACGCTATGGATTGCTACACTACAGAAGTTTATCGACAAACTTATGCCGAGATTGTCTACCCTATTCCACATCCTTCTGAGTGGGACATACCAGATGACTTACAAACAGTTTTGCCACCAGCCATGGACAGAAGGCTACCTGGCCGACCAAAAAGTCACGATCGTATACCGTCTAAGGGTGAAGAGAAGAAGAGATCGACATGTAGTCGGTGCAAGGAAAGTGGTCATACAAGGTTGACATGTGGATCACCAGTGCCATCAAAATCATCTTTTCCTCTACCAAAATATGGATCCTCATCAAAATCCAAAGCTCATATGGTGTCAAGCAAAAGGCAATCATCTTTAAAATCCCAATCACAATTGGCTTCACCTTTTGGGACTGTTAACTTAGGTGATTTTTAAATGCAAACGTTGTATTATGTGGATTTTATGTGTGAACTTTTAACATTTTCAGTTGAATTAATGACTCAGGCCAACCATTTTGACTTAACCAACTCTTGTTATTCAGTTGTTATCACTTATTAGGCATGCATTTGACTATCGCAACACGGAAATTACAATCGCAACGAGAGAATCGCAATGCGAAATGAAAATCCCAACATGAAAATCGCAATGCGGAAATGAAAATCGCAATGCGAAATGAAAATCACAATGCGAAATGAAAATCGCAACGATAGAATCGCAATGCGGAAATGAAAATCGCAATGCGAAATGAAAATCGCAACGAGAGAATCGCAATGCGAAATGAAAATCGCAATGCGAAATGAAAATCGCAACGAGAGAATCGCAATGCGGAAATGAAAATCGCAATGCGAAATGAAAATCGCATTGCGATTCTCTCGTTGCGATTTCATTTCCGCATTGCGATTTTCATTTCCGCATTGCGATTCTCTCATTGCGATTTTCATTTCGCATTGCGATTTTCATTTCGCATTGCGATAGTCATTTTTGCCTTCAACATAATGTAGATTGAAATCAACAAAATCAACCATTACATTTCAATCAATTAAACAAGCACAAATAAGAATTATGTTCGCATCAATTACACAAATCAACTTTTACAAATCATCTTTTACAAATCAATTAAACAATCAAAAAATAAGCAATAATTCTTATTTCCAATCATCTACTATTGAATCAACTTTTACAAATCAATTAAACAATCAAAAAACAATCAATTAAACTATTGAATCAACTTTTGCAGCAATACATCATTTTCACGCAGTTCACTTCTGAGATTAACCTGCAGAAACCAAACATTTGCTCAAACAACACTTTCTACACATCTAAAACCTACAAACAGCAAATTATTGAATTCTAGGTACTTAACCAAACATTTTCAAACCAAAAGTCTATAAACTTACCAATTGTTTATAAAGCTGATGCAGGTAGGCAGCGTCTCGTATATATCGATTTAGCCATATAATGCCGAAACCACAAGCCTACTGCAGCTCTATCTCTATCGGTGGGAGGCAGATACTTGGTGCTTCCCGTCGTCAAACGCTCCAACGCCAAGCATACGAGAGGACCACAATCTCCTCTGGCTCCTCCCGTTTGTTGTGGCGCGGTCTCGTCTCTAATAACTGTAATATTGAGCTTCTTTGGCTTCTTGTTTCCAGAACGAGTCCAATAATTGATCGCATCCAAGAATTTAGCCAAATGAGAGCTCCATCCCTTATAATATCTCTTAAATCAGCCAATGATATGTAATTTATCATGCTGTCATACACTATTGTCTTAAGGGATGGGAGCTGAAGCTCGACGAGAATCCAATGTTTACGTTCCAAAACAGGGATAAACACCTGCAATCATAAGTAATAATTCATTCATTTGCGCACTTATTTCATAAAACCTTTAAACTCAATCTAAAATAAATACTAACCTTATCGACCTCCCACCATGCAGGATAAAGTTTAGCTTGTCCATTGCCCAATCAAATGATTCATCTCGTGCATTCTTCAAGTGAACGGCGTTAAAAGACGTCAGCATAATTGTATATCGTATATTTTTATTTTTCTTAAGTTTTCTTATTATTAGAAGACGTGTCACCCACGCATCGATATGCTGTTTTACAAAAAAAGACATATATTAGTGACTTACATAAATTTTAAAAAAAATTAATCAAATTGAAATATAAGAAAAATATAAGACTTACCCCCCCATCGAAATAGCCATTGTCTTCGACCCCTAATAATACGCCCCACCAAGACCGATCAAGCAACAAATAGATATCATCGGTGAGCTTGCATATGTCAGTGAAACACCCCTGGCTCCGCTCATGTAGATAAAATCAACTGCGGTCTTAGCCCAAAGGGTGTTATCCAGAATTGTGTCCGGTAGTTGTTTCCTCTCCTCTTCAGATACCGGTATGGTACTGGCCGGTAACTCATACGAGAGCCAACTTGAATCCATCATGTCCGGCACGTCAGAGGGTTTCTCAAGAAGCCTACATATGACGCCATGTGAATCGGGCTCTTGAATGGTGGGAGGGACCTCTTCAATGATGACAGTGGCCTCTTGAACGGTGGGAGGGGACTCTCGAGGAATGATAGGGGGGCCTCTTCAACGATAGGAGTGGACTCTTGAGGGATGACAGGCGAGTCGGGCTTCTTCTTGCGGTGTCTTCGCACTATTGGGGTGTACGGAGACTTAATAGCACGTGCACGCTGTCTGATGCGTGAACTCCGTCGTGCAAGCATAACCCGACGTAAAGCATCCACTCTATCGGGCCGCTAAATAATTAAATACAAAAATCAGTAAATAAACAGACATGATATTTAAACAGTGAAAACAAAGACAAATATGTTTCAAACTTGCATTGTATTCACCCAAGTCATTATTCTATCATAGTTCACAAAATGCATCAGATAACAAAGAAAAATATGTTTCAAACTAATACCCTGAAGTTAGTATTTGTCTTTGTTTTGTCTATTGGTTGAAGTAATGCAATCCATTCAAGTTTCAATTTGCAGAAGAAGAAATAGTTTACTTTCGCAACACGAAACTTAAAATCGCAACGCGAAATGAGAATCGCAACGAGAAACCAAAATCGCAACGCGAAACCAAAATCGCAACGCGAAATGAAAATCGCAACGACAGAATCGCAATGCGAAATGAAAATCGCAACGAGAGAATCGCAACGCGAAATTAAAATCGCAATTTCTCTCGTTGCGATTTTAAGTTTCGTGTTGCGAAAGTAAACTATTTCTTCTTCTGCAAATTGAAACTTGAATGGATTGCATTACTTCAACCAATAGACAAAACAAAGACAAATACTGACTTCAGGGTATTAGTTTAGCAGAATTGGCAGCAACCGAACAAATTTACTTTCAACCAAAAGACAAAACAAAGACAAATACTATTTCACAGTGTTAAAGAATACACAGTTTAGCAGAATTGGCAGCAACCGAACAAATTTACTTTCAACCAAAAGACAAAACAAAGACAAATACTATTTCACAGTGTTAAAGAATACACAGTTTAGCAGAATTGGCAGCAACTGAACAAATTTACTTTCAACCAAAAGACAAAACAAAGATAAATACTATTTCACAGTGTTAAAGAATACACAGTTTAGCAGAATTGGCAGCAACCGAATAAATTTACTAAGCAATCTAAGTGAAATGGCTAATCTAAGTGAAATTACGAGTAAATTTATCATTAAGTTAAATATGGAAAATCTTAAACTTACCTCGTTGCGTAGAGTATGAACCTCATTCTGCAACGATACTATCATCTCACGTAGAGCGGCAACCTCACCACGTAAAGTTGACACCTCCACACGCCATGCACCATCGTTATCGCGTAGAGTACCGATCTCCTCACGCAAGGCATTGACCTCATCACGTAACTCATCCCGTGGAGGTGGAGAACAAGGAGATAAATGTCGTGGCCTCTTTACCGGTCGCCTATCATGAGGTGATGGTGGAGAAGAGGCTCGATGATGTGACGGGATAGGTGATGGCTCTCGATCTAGAGGTGTATAGTCGGGTCGATCGGGTGATGGCTCTGGGTGAGGTGATGGCTCTCGAATTGGAGGAAGTGGATGCTGCTCATCATCCGTGCCATCAAAAAAACTCTGACTAGCTTGCCACCAATCAGTGGCAAGCTCTTCCTCCGTGGGTGTCAGTCTTTGTAATGGAATGTTGGCCTCCTAACAATATAAAAACTCAAACAAAGTTAAACGTCTACTATTAATAACTTGTTTATATATTATATGAAAGTATTTGTGTTAACTTACAATATTTATTGTCGCATATGGTATTAAGTCTTCCCAATCCAACAGATTTTTCCTCTTCCAGGAAATAGCCCTGGGAATATCATTTGACGTTTTTATTGCATATGTACGCATGCTGGGGAAAGCCTCGAATATCCAAATCTACAAACAATATAATAACAAAATTAGTAATTGTTAAATAATTAATTATAATTTTAGAAACATTATATAGAAATTCTTACCTTAAAGGCCCAAACAAAGCCTGACAAAGTGTATTTCGACCCATCGCCACGCAAACTTTTGCGGTCATCAAAGGCAGTAGACAACTTAGTCCAGGTAGCTTTCCATATATACGAACCCCACGGAAACAGATTCCATGCATTCAGGTCCTCTACCAATATTATTAGCTCCCGAGGAATAGGTTGTCTGGCCTCTCTGCCTAAAAAGCCGGCATACACAAGTAGTAGAAGGCATACTCGGACAACATCGACGTCATCCATCCGAGTGAAACCAGCTTTCTTATTAAACAATTTCTTCAGGTCGTCGACGTGTAGGTTCGGCTTCTCCATTGACTTATCCGGAAAAACCCGGGATAACTATGATGGGCAGGCGATATGACGAGTGTACCGGCCTACATCATCGTGTCCGAATCGTAGACCAGTGATTAAGCAGAACTCCTTCCGCCCAAAACAAGTATACGCTGGTGGAAAATGAAACCATATCTCTTCCTCACCACGTTGTATACTGTCGGGTAGATTTGATGTCATGGTCTGAAGCCACAAATGGGTCAAATTAGCATCTCCACCCGGATGTTGTACTCTCAGCCATGGCCCGAAGCAGGTTTCCTCAAACAATTGTCTTTGTGCAGGTGAAAGCTTCGAAGCAATTGTAGTGGCTAGGCTAACTTTATTCCTTAATGTCAATGAAGCCGAAAAAAATTTCTACAAAAACAATAAACATACCAAGTTAGATATACCAAAAACTACACTGTGAAGATATACCAAAAACAATAAACATAAAAAGTAGTAGTTTATTCTTGAAACTAAAATTTGCAACACTGTTTTGTCTTTTGGTTGAAATGAAAATCGCAACGAGAGAATGACTGTCGCAACGAGAGAAATGAAAATCGCAACGAGAGAATCGCAACGCGAAATGAAAATCGCAACGAGAGAATCGCAACGCGAAATGAAAATCGCATTGCGATTTTGGTTTCGCGTTGCGATTCTCTCGTTGCGATTTTCATTTCGCGTTGCGATTCTCTCGTTGCGATTTTCATTTCTCTCGTTGCAGATAGTCATTTTCACGTTGCGATTTTCATTTATCTCGTTGCGACTCTTCTGCAAATTGAAACTTGAATGGATTGCATTACTTCAACCAAAAGACAGAACAAAGACAAAGACAAATACTAACTTGAAAATCGCAACGAGAGAATAGCAACGCGAAATGAAAATCGCAACGAGAGAATCGTAACGCGAAATGAAATCTAAGTGAAATGGTTAATCTATTATTGAAATGACCAGTAAACTTATCATCAGTTTCAATATGAAAAACCTACAATAATGCAAAAATTTCAAAATAAAAATAATTAAAAAAACTAACCCTCGGAGGTTGATTTTCCATTTCTGAATATTGTGAGGGATTTCTGACCGTGAATGGTTGTGAGGGATTTCGCCGGAGATGGGGACGGAAATCTTCGGAGATGGGGACGGATTTCACCGTAGAGAGTGAGAGATGGAGATGGGACTGAGTTGTGATTTTAGGTTTTAGGTTATGAGTTGCGATTACGGGATTTTGTCTTAATATTCGTTTTTGTAATTTGAAAATAAAAATACGCATAGCGATTATAATGGCGCTTTAAAAATCGCGTTGCGATTTACGGATACGCGTTGCGATTTACGGATACGCGTTGCGATATACGGATACGCGTTGCGATTTACGGATACGCGTTGCGATTTACGGATACACGTTGCGATTTACGGATACGCGTTGCGATTTATGTGTTCGCGTTGCGATTTTCATATTCGCGTTGCGATTCTGGAAAATCGCAATGCGAATTTGTACTATCGCATTGCGATTGTCAAGAATCGCGTTGCGATTTTGGAAACTGATTTGCGATTCTGGGGATCGCGTTGCGATTTTTATTTCGCGTTGCGATTTTGTTGGTCATTTTGACAAATCTAAAAAAAGTTGGTTAAAATCGTATATTATAAGGCATTTTTGGTCACTGAGGCGATTTTCTCTAAAAAAAAATTAATCTCCTAGAACAAAGATGTGGAAATGTGGACCATTGAAAGTATGGTTGGGGAAGAGGCCTACCCAGAAGTTGTCCCAAGTCTTGAATGTCTATATAGTTTACCAGTACTTTGGTCACATTGGGTAGAAGTTCCAGGCTTTATGAAAGGTGTAACAAAATATTGTGCCTTTTTTAAGTTTGTTTGACTTTAGAGAGAGAGAGAGATTGCAAAACAAAGGAAGGCAAACCCTTCTTTATCTTACAACTAAAGAAACTAAAGTTGCTACCCTTTTACTGTTCTTACCAAGTTCTTTATCTGGGTTTCGGTGGATTGTTAGATTTTGAGGGTCCTTTCAATTAATTTTCCCATTCTCCACATGATCTGTCTTTTAATTAATGTCGGATTTTGAACCAAAAAAATCTAAAAATTCTCAAAAGTCCATGGATTTGATGACGCCATAGAATATAAACTCAGTAATTAGACAACAAGAAGACAAGTTGAACCACTATATCTTGTTCTGTTTTATCAGAAATAATAATAAAATACAAGAAGAAAAAGAAAACAACGAACATTTTAACCCAAAATCATTTTCACAAACAATTTGGCATTGGTAGATGAAAGCTCAAATTACTATCATTTTCTATACAAAAAAAAGGAAGTATTTTATTATTTGGTTCTCTTTGTGAGAGTCCTTATGATCCAGCTCTTCTTCATGGCCTTGACTCCCTCGGCCTTGCTAGTGGACCTCCTCCACCTTACGAGCTGAAACAGGTGGCCCATCCGCTTTCGCCACCGGAGTGAGCCACCTGGTTTCGGATGCTCGATCACACTCTTATTGCCCTCTTTTAGGTCCTTGCCCAACGTGGGGTTCCACGACATGCTGCAATTCTCAAGTGAAACCTTTGAAACTTTGCCTTTTTCCCATGAACTAACGCCATTCTCTTCAAACTTGATTGAGATAAAGGAGTCTACAGAAAAAAAGGGGGAAGAAGATTACAATAAATCAAAACACAGTTCTATAATATGGTAAATGTTATAGAAGATATGTAATTTAGTACATCCACAAGATTTGTGCATTAATGGTGAGACCAATTTGTAGCCTGAAAAAGAATGTGAAGGAAAGCCAAGTTTTACCAAATTTTGATAAGTTGAGGACATGATTAACAAGAAAGAAAATTCAAGAGGTCCATTTTTTATGGAAGATCAGATGAATTTGCATAAATTATATGCAGAATTCAATGGACTTTTTATTAGCCAAACATATATTCCCATGAAAACACACACGTATATTTTCATGCAGGGTAAAAGTTGCGGAGGAAACTGAAGAAAACAGGATAAGATTATTGGTTTTCCGGTTTTGCCTTACTTTGACCACACTTTTGTCATTTACACAAACAATAATTCTTCATACGAAGAGACCTTTGCATGCATGTGATGGATATTCGAGAAAAAAAAGAGAGGAAAGAGTATTTACCTTCTTGACTGGTTGAAGCATCATGGTCATCAAAATACTGAGATTTCATGTGCTTGAGCTCACGACGATGGAGAAGTGGGCCTAAAGCAAAGATCTTGGGGAGGTGAATGTGTGGTTTCTTTTGAAGAAATCTATGGCTGCCCGATGATGAAGATGAAGAGTGGCCTTGCTTTGAAGCTAAGATAAGAAGCCTGTCGTTTAAGCACAAAGGGCAAACCCCGATTACCAGTTGTTTAGGATGGAAATAGCAGCATGAATCGTCTTCCCTGTACCCATTCATCATAATAATATGGTGGGCGATTGTACTGGAAAACAAGAAGAGCTAATGTGAATTTCAAGACAACTGTACCAAGTCCTTGGATTGCTCTTCTGATAGCTTATATTGCGGAGAATGTAGGTAGAGAATTATGAAAACAAAGTATAATTTGAGTTCCGAGTCAACAACTCAAAAGAGAATCAATAATTATACGAGAAAATAACCTCAGTGACCAAAAATCCCATATAATATACGATTTTAACCATTTTTTTCCGGATTTGCCAAAATGACCAACAAAATCGCAATGCGATCGCTAATTCGCAACGCGATCTCCATTATCGTAAATCAGTTTCCAGATTCGCAACATGATTATGACTATCGCAATGCGATTTTCCAATTTCGCGTTGCGATTTTCCCAATTCGCAATGTGAATAAGTAAATCGCAATGCGAATTTGGAAAATCGCAATGCGATACTGACTATCGCAATGCAATTTTCCTAATTCGCATTGCGATTTACGTATTCGCGTTGCGATTTTCATAATTCGCAATGCGAATTAGGAAAATCGCAACGCGAATACGTAAATCGCAATGCGAATCTTACTATCGCAATGCGATTTACATAGCGTCATTCGTATTAACGCGTATTTTTTTTTCAAATTCCAAACACGAATTTTTTCTTAATAAATCAGAAACTGTACCGTCCACAGTAATCGCAACTCATAACCTCAAACCTAAAATCACAACACTCAGTCCCATCTCCATCTCTCACTCTCTACGGCGAAATCCGTCCCCATCTCCGAAGATTTCCGTCCCCATCGCCGGCGAAATCCCTCACAACCATTCACAGTCAAAAATCCCTCACAATCATTCAAAAATAGAAAATCAACCTCCGAGGGTTAGTTTTGTTTTATTTTTATTTTGAAATTTTTGCATTATTTTAGGTTTTTCATATTGAGATTGATGATAAGTTTACTGGTAATTTCAATAATAGATTAACCATTTCACTTAGATTTCTTATTAAATTCATTCGATTGCTGCCAATACTACTAAAATGTTTAGCCTGTGAAGTTAGTATTTGTCTTTGTTTTGTCTTTTGGTTGAAGTAATGCAGAAGAAGAATAGTTTCGAGAATGAAAATCGCAACGCGGAAATAACTATCGCAACGAGAGAATCGCAACACGAAATAAAAATCGCAACGCGAAACCAAAATCGCATTGCGATTTTCATTTCGCGTTGCGATTCTCTCGTTGCGATTTTCATTTCGCGTTGCGATTTTCATTTTGCGTTGCGATTCTCTCGTTGCGATAGTCATTTTGCGTTGCGATTCTCTCGTTGCGATAGTCATTTCCGCATTGCGATTCTCATTATCTCGTTGCGATTTTCATTTCAACCAAAAGACAAAACAGTGTTGCAAATTTTAGTTTCAAGAATAAACTACTATTTATGTTTATTGTTTTTGGTATATCTTGACAGTGTAGTTTTTGGTATATCTAACTTGGTATGTTTATTGTTTTTGTAGAAATTTTTTTCGGCTTCATTGACATTAAGGAATAAAGTTACCCTAGCCACTATAATTGCTTCGAAGCTTTCACCTGCACAAAGAAAATTGTTTGAGGAAACCTGCTTCGGGTCATGGCTGAGAGTACAGCATCCGGGTGGAGATGCTAATTTGACCCACTGGTCTACGATTCGGACACGATGATGTAGGCCGGTACACTCGTCATATCACCCGCCCATCATGGTTATCCAGGGTTTTTCCTGATGAGTCAATAGAGAAGCCGAACTTACACGTCGACGACATGAAGAAATTGTTTAATAAGAAAGATGATTTTACTCGGATGAATGACGTCGATGTTGTCCGAGTATGCCTTCTACTACTTTTGTATGCCGGCTTTTTAGGCAGAGAGGCCAGACAACCTATTCCTCAGGAGCTAATATTATTGGTAGAGGACCTAAATGCATGGAATCTGTTTCCGTGGGGTTCGTATATATGGAAAGCTACCTGGACTAAGTTGTCATCTGCCTTTGATGACCGCAAAAGTTTGCGGGGCGATGGGTCGAAATACACTTTGTCAGGCTTTGTTTGGGACTTTAAGGTAAGAATTTCTATATAATGTTTTCAAAATTATAATTAATTATTTAACAATTACTAATGTTTGTTATTATATTGTTTGTAGATTTGGATATTCGAGGCCTTTCCCGCCATGAAGACATATGCAATAAAAACTTCAAATGATATTCCCAGGGCTATTTCCTGGAAGAGGAAACGTCTGTTGGATTGGGAAGACTTAATACCATATGCGACAATAAATAATGTAAGTTAACACAAATACTATCATATAATAAGACTGACACCCACGGAGGCTGAGCTTGCCACTGATTGGTGGCAAGCTAGTCAGCGTTTTCTTGATGGCACGAATGATGAGCAGCCTCCACTTCCTCCACTTCGAGAGCCATCACCTCACCCAGAGCCATCACCTGATCGACCCGACTATACACCTCTACAACGAGAGCCATCACCTATCCCGTCACATCATCGAGCCTCTTCTCCACCATCACCTCATGATAGGCGACCGGCAAAGATGCCACGACTTCTATCTCCCTGTTCTCCACCTCCACGGGATGAGTCAAGGGAGTTACGTGATGAGGTCAATGCCTTGCGTGAGGAGATCGGTACTCTACGCGATAACGATGGTGCATGGCGTGTGGAGGTGTCTACTTTACGTGGTGAGGTTGCCGCTCTACGTGAGATGGTAGTATCGTTGCAGAATGAGGTTCATACTCTACACAACGAGATAAGTTTAAGATTTTCCATATTTAACTTGATGATAAATTTACTCGTAATTTCACTTAAATTAACCATTTCACTTAGATTGCTTAGTAAATTTATTCGGTTGCTGCCAATACTGCTAAACTGTTTATTAACACTGTGAAGTTAGTATTTGTCTTTTTGTTTTGTCTTTTGGTTGAAGTAAATTTATTCGGTTGCTACCAATTCTGCTAAACTGTGTATTCTTTAACACTGTGAAGTTAGTATTTGTCTTTGTTTTGTCTTTTGGTTGAAAGTTTGAAATATATTTGTCTTTGTTTTCACTGTTTAAATATCATGTCTGTTTATTTACTGATATTTGTATTTAATTATTTAGCGGACCGATAAGGTGGATGCTTTACGTCGGGTTTTTCTTGCACGACAGAGTTCACGCATCAGACGGCGTGCACGTGCTATTAAGTCTCCGTATACCCCAATAGTGCGAAGACACCGCAAGAAGAAGCCCGACTCGCCTGTCATCCCTCAAGAGTCCACTCCTATCGTTGAAGAGGCCCCTATCATTCCTCGAGAGTCCCCTCCCACTGTTCAAGAGGCCACTGTCATCGTTGAAGAGGTCCCTCCCACCATTCAAGAGCCCGATTCACATGGCGTCATATGTAGGATTATTGAGAAACCATCTGACGTGCCGGACATGATGGATTCAAGTTGGCTCTCGTATGAGTTACCAGCCAGTACCATACCGGTATCTAAAGTGGAGAGGAAACAACTACCGGACACAATTCTGGATAACACCCTTTGGGCTAAGACCGCAGTTGATTTTTATCTACATGAGCGAAGCCAGGGGTGTTTCACTGACATATGCAAGCTCAACGATGATATCTATTTGTTGCTTGATCTGTCTTGGTGGGGCGTATTATTAGGGGTCGAAGACAATGGCTATTTCGATAGAGGGGTAAGTCTTATATTTTTCTTATATTTTAATTTGATTATTTTTTTTTAAATTTATGTAAGTTACTAATATATGTCTTTTTTTGTAAAACAGCATATCGATGTGTGGGTGTCACGTCTTCTAATAATTAGGAAACTTAAGGAAAATAAAAGAAATACACGATATACAATTATGCCGACGTCTTTTAACGCCGTTCACTTGAAGAATCAACGAGATGAATCATTTGCGTTGGGCAATGGACAAGCTAAACTTTATCCTGCATGGTGGGAGGTCGATAAGGTTAGTGTTTATTTTAGATTGAGTTTAAAGGTATTCATAAATAAGTGCGCAAATGAATGAATTATTACTTATGATTGCAGGTGTTTATCCCTGTTTTGGAACGTAACCATTGGCTTCTCGTCGAGCTTCAGATCCCATCCCTTAAGGCAATAGTATATGACAGCATGATAAATTACATATCATTGGCTGATTTAAGAGATATTATTAAGGGATGGAGCTCTTATTTGGCTAAATTCTTGGATGCGATAAATTATTGGACTCGTTCTGGAAACAAGAAGCCAAAGAAGCTCAATATTACAGTTAGCAGAGACGAGACCGCACCACAACAAACGAAAGGACCCAGAGGGGATTGTGGTCCTCTCGTATGCTTGGCGTTGGACCGTTTGATCACAGGAAGTATAAAGTATCTACCTCCCACCGATATAGATAGAGCTGCAGTAGGCTTGTGGTTTCGACATTATATGGCTAGATCGATATATACGAGACGCTGCCTACCTGCATCTGCGTTATAAAAATGTCCATAAACAATTGGTATGTTTATAGGCTTGTGGTTTGAAAATGTTTGGTTAAGTACCTAGAATTCAATAATTTGCTGTTTGTAGGTTTTAGATGTGTAGAAAGTGTTGTTTGAGCAAATGTTTGGTTTATGCAGGTTAATCTCAGAAGTGAGCTGCGTGAAAATGATGTATGGCTGCAAAAGTTGATTCAATAGTAGAAGTGTTATTTTCTCTAAGAATTATTGCTTATTTTTTGATTGTTTAATTGATTTGTAAAAGGTGATTTGTAAAAGTTGATTTGTTTAATTGATGTTAACATAATTCTTATTTGTGCTTGTTTAATTGATTGAAATGTAATGGTTGATTTTGTTGATTTCAATCTGCATTATGTTGAAGGCAAAGAGTACTATCGCAATGCGAAATGAAAATCGCAACGAGAGAATCGCAACGCGAAATTAAATTCGGGTTGCGATTTTCATCTCGCATTGCGATTCCCTCGTTGCGATTTTCATTTCGCATTGCGAAATTCGCGTTGAGATTTTCATTTCGCATTGCGAAATTCGCGTTGCGATTTTCATTTCGCATTGCGATTTTCATTTCGCATTGCGATAGTAATTTCCGCGTTGCGATAAACATTAAGATGATTGCCTATTAAGTGATAACAACTGAACAGATCATAGCAATTTTCAAACTCAAGTTACTAATACATGCCTAACTGAAAATGTTAAAAGTTCACACATAAAATCTACATAATACAACGTTTGCATTTAAAAATCACCTAAGTTAACAGTCCCAAAAGGTGAAGCCAGTTGTGATTGGGATTTTAAAGATGATTGCGATGGCACTGGTGATCCACATGTCAACCTTGTATGACCACTTTCCTTGCACCGACTACATGTCGATCTCTTCTTCTCTTCACCCTTAGACGGTATACGATCGTGACTTTTTGGTTGGCCAGGTAGCCTTCTGTCCATGGCTGGTGGCAAAACTGTTTGTAAGTCATCTGGTATGTCCCACTCAGAAGGATGTGGAATAGGGTAGACAATCTCGGCATAAGTCTGTCGATATAATTCTGTAGTGTAGCAATCCATAGCGTATGTGCTTGAATCATCTTGGTTTAGATGAAGAGCAACTTTTATAACATGGCCACACGGATAACCAGATGTTTGCCATTTCATACAACTACACGTCCTTGCATTTAGATCGACAAGCCCATTTAAGTTATTATCCAGTACTTCAAACAAAGTGTTTGAACATGGTTCAACTCTCCATGACGTTGACTTCACAACACGTTTCGTTATCTTTTTTTCAGTCCATGGTGTAACACGATGTTCCAATGTTCCTGTAAATTTAAATAAATAATACTTAGTAAAATATATGATAAGTTACGAATTCAAAGAAATAATACCTGCATGGTTTCTTTTCTTGTAGTACCACTATTGAATAGAGGCTCGAAAAAACTCCATTAACATAGTAATGGGTAATTTCCGGGAATGACGACTTAGAGCGTTGATTGATTCTGCACTATTAGACGTCATTAAACCATATCTTGCTCCAAGTTGATGTACTCTTGACCGTCTTTCAAACCCGACATCTTCTAGTGTTTGAGCACACTGAGGCAAAACACGTCTTAAACAGTTTATATGCTTATTGAAATCCACTTCCCGATAAGCTTTTACAGCCTTCCAGTATGTCCATTTGTGCTTTTTTATACCAGCAGACCTTGATTTTAGATTTCTATACAAATGAACACCACAAAGTCCATGAAAAGCATCTGGGAAACACCTTCTAACAGCGTTGTCAATTGAGTTTGCCCTATCGGATATGATTGTCAGATTGTTAATAGGACCTATGCAATCCCTAAGATGCCCCATAAACCATGTCCATGAATCAGAGGTTTCAGATTTGCCAACCCCGTAAGCTATTGGCAATATCTCATTGTTAGCATCCATGGCTACTGCTAATAAGTTTACTCCTTCAAATGTGCTCCGTCAACTATAATAAATGGGCGCATGCAAGTAATAAACGAACGAATCTACAAAATAATATACACAAGAAATATAATCATTTAAATGTGAAATGCATGTAACTAACAGAAATGAGTCAACAGAATTATATTGATTTACTAACCGCAGCACCAATGGCGATAAACAGCAACTCAAAGCGTCCATCTCTATCTGTTTTGATATGAGTTACCGACCCAGGATTTTTCAGCTTTAAATTGTGACAATAAGCCGGCAGTTGGGCAAACGATGCTTCGGCGACCCCCTCATCAATTCCAAGGCATAACATTTGGCTCTCCAAGCTTGAGAATATGATATACTAATCTTGAACCGAGCATTCATGTCAGTCATAATTTCATGTCCCCGATATACCCTACCATTCAAAAACATTAACTCAGCCAGAAAACCACCCAACACATTTTTGTTTGCCTGTCTATGGTGAGGAAAAACTTGGGTTCTTGAATATGTATGTTTATCAATAAAAGTCCTAACTTGAAACATTTCGCAATCTTTTATCCTCTTTGCAATCATACGCCACGTACAATTTTTGTCAATCATACACCTTGTTTCGAAACGATCTTTGCTTGATTTGTTAACTTTTAGTTGATAGCCATCTTCCACACATTTCGTATACAAAGCTATCTTCAAGTCTTCCTTTGTATTAAAACAATCATCTTTCTTGATATGAATAACTTTTGTGTAAGAATCAACTGTTTTCTTTACCAACTCTTCTTCCGGTATCTGAAGTAATTCTGGCATATTCCAGTTATACTCCCGTGGCATTTTCTTTTCTTCGGGGACTTTTTCTTCTTCTTTTTCTTCTTCTTTTTCTTCTTCAGGATTATATGAATTACAGAATGGATGTTCAACATGTTCATTCACAGCCTCCACTTCCTCCTCATTATCATCAATAACATCTTCCTCGGTAATGGTTGTTTCATCATCAAAATTCGGGTATTGACCAATATCAAAATCATTACACGCAGGGTCTGTTTCTTCTTCTGAAACATCATCAAAATCCGAGTATTGTCCAATATCAAAGTCCGGGTATTGACCAAGATCAAATTTCGAATACTGACTAGTACTCACAATTTTTTCTGTTGGCTCATCATCGTCTAATTGGTTAATACGAAAACTGGAATTTGGTGCTGAAAGTTGATTAGGATTTGGATTAGAGAAAGGTTGTGGTTTTTGAGAAAAACTTAGTTGATTACTACCCACTACTGACCCAACAATACTACTTCTAGGTTCAACAACATACAATGTAACATCATCACTTGAAACACTAATGTAAGCAATGAATCGTTCAACATCTTCATTGTCGGTTAACAAATAAACTTTACCATTCCTCTGATAAGATAGCCTAAATCCACTTAGGGGCTCTAAATTCAATTTCTTTGAAACACGTAACATTAGAGTTTCATAAGTTAACTTTTTTAATGACAGTTTTAGTTGAAGATTCATGGGTAAAGGCATATATTGTAAAACACCATGAACATTCTCCCATGACCCTCCAAAACACAAATCTATCCAAACATGATCAACATTAGATGATTTCATGGTTGTAAATTAATTTACTAAACAAACGAGCTGCGAAACTAAGACATGTTGCCGGATGGGGAAGGATGTAGGAACGGATATAGGAACGGATGTCGCCGGAGAGAGTGATAGATGGAGATGGAATGAGTTGTGATTTAGGGATTTAGGTTATGAGTTGTTGCTTCTGCGTAGATATATACACAAAATATTTGTGTTGCGAAACTAAAACCTATTGCGAACTTTGAAAATCGCATTGTGATTCTGTATTATCTCGTTGCGAAAGTAAGTATCGCGTTGCGATTTTCCTAATTCGCAATGTAAATAAGTAAATCGCAATGCGAATTTGAAAAATCGCAATGCGATACTGACTATCGCAACGAGATAATACAAAATCGCAACGAGATTCTGACTTTCGCAACGAGATTATGAAAATCGTAATCATCTTCAAAATCCCAATCACAACCGGCTTCACCTTTTGGGACTGTTAACTTAGGTGATTTTTAAATGCAAACGTTGTATTATGTGTATTTTATGTGTGCACTTTTAACATTTTCAGTTAGGCATGTATTAGTAACTTGAGTTTGAACATTGCTATGATTTGTTCAGTTGTTATCACTTATTAGACATTCATTTGACTATCGCAACGCGAAAATGGCTATCGCAACGCGAAAATGGCTATCGCAATTCGAAATGAAAAATCGCAACGCGAAAATGGCTATCGCAACTAGAAAATCGCAATGTGAAATGAAAATCGCATTGCGATTTTCTCGTTGCGATTTTCATTTCGCATTGCGATTTTCATTTCGCATTGCGATTTTCTCGTTGCGATAGTCAGTTTCGTGTTGCGATAGTCTGTTTTGCCTTCAACATAATGCAGATTGAAAATCAACAAATCAACTATTACATTTCAATCAATTAAACAAGCACAAATAAGAATTATGTACACACCAATTAAACAAATCAACATTTACAAATCATTTTTTACAAATCAATTAAACAATCAAAAAATAATAATAATTCTTATTTCCTCATCAATTATTGAATCAATGAATCAACTTTTGCACCCGTACATCCATTTCACGCAGCTCACTTAAGGATTAACCTGCAAAAACCAAACATTTGCTCAAACAAGACTTCCTACACATCTAAAACCTATAAACAGCAAATTATTGAATTATAGGTACTTAACCAAACATTTTCAAACCAAAAGGAGTATATATATTAACAAAACTTGCATTTGACTTACCAATTAACAATGGATACTTTCATAACGCGGATGCAGGTAGGAAGCGTCTAGAATATATCGCTCTAGCCATATAATGCCGAAACCACAAGCCTACTGCAGCTCTATCTCTATCGGTGGGAGGTAGAAACTCTGTGCTTCCCGTCGTCAAACGCACCAAGCACATGCATACGAGAGGACCACAATCCCCTCTGCCTCCCGGCGATTGTTGTGGCACGGTCTCGTCTCTGACAACTGTGACATTGAACTTCTTTGGCTTCTTGTGTCCAGAATGAGTCCAATAATTAATCCCATCCAAGAATTTAGCCAAATGAGAGCTCCATCCCTTGATAATATCTCTCAAATCAGACAATGATATGTAATTTATCATGTTGTCATATACTATTATCTTCAGGGATGGGAGCTGAAGTTGGACGAGAAGCCAATGACGACGTTCCAAAACAGGGATAAACACCTGCAATCATAAGTAATAATTCATTTATTTGCGCACTTATTTATGAACACCTTTAAAAAATTTAAAAAATAAACACTAACCTTATCGACCTCCCACCATGCAGGATAAAGTTTAGCTTGTCCGTTGCCCAACGAAAATGATTCATCTCGTTGATTCTTCAAGTGAACTGCGTGAAAAGCCGCCGGCATTATTGTATATCGTAAATTTTTTTTATTTTTCCTAAGTTTCCTTATTATTAGAAGACGTGACACCTACGCATCGATATGATGTTTTACAAAAAAAAGACATATATTAGTGAATTACATTAATTTTTAAAAAAATTAATCAAAATCATATATAAGTCAAATATAAGACTTACCTCCTCATCGAAATAGCCACTGTCGTCAACCCCTAATAGCACACCCCACCAAGACTGATCAAGCAACAAAAACATTTCATCGTTGAGTTTTCTTATGTCAGTGTAACACCCTTGGCTCCGCTCATGTATATAAAAATCAACTGCGGTCTTAGCCCAAAGGGTATTATCCACAATTGTTTCCGGTAGTTGTCTCATCTCCACTTCAGATACCGGAAGGGTACTAGCCGGTAACTCATACGAGAGCCAACTCTCATCCATCATGTCCGGAACCGGTAGGGGTTTCTCAATACTTCGATATATTACCCCATGTGAATCGGGCTCTGGAATGGTGGGAGGGACCTTTTCAACGATGACAGTGGCCTCTTGAACGGTGGGGGGGGACTCTTGAGGGAGGATAGGGGCCTCTTGAATGATTGGAGGGGACTCCTGAGGGATGACAGGTGAGTCGGGCTTCTTCTTGCGGAGTCTTCGCACCATTGGGGTGAACGGAGACGTAATAGCACATCCACGCCGTCTGATGCGTGAACTCTGTCGTGCAAGGAAAACCCGACGTAAAGCATCCACCTTATCGGGCCGCTGAAAAAATTAATACATAAATCAGTAAATAAACAGACATGATATTAAACAAAGACAAATATGTTTCAAACTAGCATTGTATTCACCCAAGTCATTATTCTATCATAGTTCACAAAATGCTCAGATAACATTCCAGAAGTAAGCACTTATATAAACATTTAAAAGGACAATATATATAAACATTCCAGAAGAAGAATAGTTTACTTTCACAACACAAAACTTAAAATCGCAACGCGAAAATGACTATCGCAACGCGGAAATGGCTATCGCAATGCGAAATGCAAATCGCAACGACAAAATCGCAATGCGAAATGAAAATCGCAACGACAAAATCGTAATGCGAAATGAAATCGCAACGACAAAATCGCAACGCGAAACACAAATCGCATTGCGACTTTCATTTCGCATTGCAATTTTGTCATTGCGATTTTCATTTCGCATTGCGATTTTGTCGTTGCGATTTTCATTTCGCATTGCGATAGCCATTTCCGCGTTGCGATAGTCATTTTCATGTTGCGAAAGTAAACTATTCTTCTTCTGCAAATTGAAACTTGAATGGATTGCATTACTTCAACCAAAAGACAAAAACAAAACCAAAAACAAATACTAACAAAAACAGTTTAGCAGTATTGGCAGCAACCGAATGAATTACGAGTATGAAAAATCTTAAACTTACCTCGTTGCGTAGAGTATGAACCTCATTCTGCAACGATGCTACCATCTCACGTAGAGCGGCTACCTCACCGCGTAATGTAGACACCTCAACACGCCATGCACCATCGTCTTTGCGTAAAGTACCGACCTCCTCACGCAAGGTATTGACCTCATCACGTAACTCCCCTAACTCATCCCGTTGAGGTGGAGGTGGAGAACAGGGAGATAACGTCGTGGCATCTTTGCCGGTCGCCTATCTTGCGGTGATGGTGGAGAAGAGGCTCGATGATGTGACAGAATAGGTGATGGCTGTCGTTGTGGAGGTGTATAGTCGGGTCGATCAGATGATGGCTCTGGGTGAGGTGATAGCTCTGGGCGAGGTGATGGCTCCCGAAGTGGAGGCTGCTCATCAACCGTTCCATCAAAAAAACGCTTACTAGCTTGCCACCAATCAGTGGCAAGCTCAGCTTCCATGGGTGTCAGCCTCTGTAGAGGAGTGTTGGCCTCCTAACAATATAAAAGCTCAAACAAAGTTAAACGTGTACTAGTAATAACTTGTTTAAAACATATGGTAGTATTTATGTTAACTTACATTATTTATTGTCGTATACCGTAGTAAATCTTCCCATTGCAAGGTCCGTTTCCTCTTCCAGGAAATAGCCCTGGGAATATCATTTGAAGTTTTTATTGCATATGTCTTCATGGCGGGAAAGGCCTCAAATATCCAAATCTACAAACAATATAATAAAAACATTAGTAATTGTTAAATAATTACTTATAATTTTGGAAACATTATATAAAAATTCTTACCTTAAAGGCCCAAATAAAGCCTGTCAAAGTGTATTTGGAACCATCGCCATGCAAACTTTTTCGATCATCCAAGGCAGACGATAACTTATTCCATGTAGCTTTCCATAAATACGAGCCCCACGGAAACAGGTTCCACACATTTAGGTCTTCTACCAATTTGATTAGATCATTTGGAATAGGTTGTCTGGCCTCTCTGCCTAAAAAGCCAGCATGCAAAAGAATTAGAAGGCATACTCGGACAACGTCGACGTCATCCATCCGAGTAAAACCATCTTTCTTATTCAACAATCTTGTCAGGTCTTCTACGTGTAGATTCGGCCTCTCCAGCTCAAGAAAAACTCGGGATAGCCATGATGGGCGGGTAATGTGTCTATTGTATCGACCTACATCATCGTGTCCGAAGCGTAGACCGGTGATTAAGCAAAACTCCTCCCGCCCAAAACACGTATACGCCGGTGAAAAATCAAACCATATCTCTTCATCACGACGTTGTATAGTCTCTGGTAGATCGCTAGTCATGGTTTGAAGAAACAGGTGTGTCAACATCGCATCTCCACCGGGATGTTGTACTTTCAGCCATGGCCCGAAGCATGTATCCTCAAACATTTTTCTTTGTGCAGGTGAAAGCTTCGACGCAATTGTTTTGGCCAGGCTGACTTTATTTCTTAAGGTCAATTGAGCCGAATAAAAGTTCTACAAAAACAATAAACATACTAAGTTAGATATACCAAAAACTACACTGTGAAGATATACCAAAAATAATAATAAACATAAAGAGTAGTAGTTTATTCTTCAAACTTAAATTTGCAACACTGTGAATTTCGTATTTGTCTTTGTTTTTTGGTTGAAGTAATGCAATTCATTCAAGTTTCAATTTGCAGAAGAAGAATAGTTTCTGAAAATGAAAATCGCAACACGAAAATGACTATCGCAACGCGAATTTGACTATCGCAACGAGAGAATCGCAACGCGAAACTAAAATCGCGTTGCGATTTGCATTTCGCGTTGCGATTCTCGGTTGATTTAATAAGCAATCTAAGTGAAATGGTTAATCTATTATTGAAATTACCAGTAAACGTATCATCAATTTCAATATGAAAAACCTAATAATAATGCAAAAATTTCAAAAAGAAAATAATTAAAAAAACTAACCCTCGTTGGTTGATTTGGTTGATTTTCCATTTCTGATTGTGAGGGTGGCTCTGAGAGATGGAGATAGACGGATTTCACCGGAGATGGGGACGGATTTCGTCGGAGATGGGTGAGAGAGTGAGAGATGGAGATGGGACTGAGTTGTGATTTTAGGTTTTATGTTATGAGTTGCGTTTACGGGATATACTGTGGACGGTTCAGTGTTCCAATATATTAATATTTGTGTTTGGAATTTAAAAATAAAATACTTGGCCAGGATACTATTGGCGCTTTGAAAATCGCATTGCGATTATGTATTATCGCGTTGCGAAAGTCAGAATCGCGTTGCGAAAGTCAATATCTCGTTGCGATTTTGTATTATCGCATTGCGATAGTAAGTATCGCATTGCGATAGTCAGTATCGCATTGCGATTTTCCCAATTCGCGTTGCGATTTACTTATTCGCATTGCGAATTGGGAAAATCGCAACGACACTGTAGACCATCGCAACGCGATTTTCAACTATCGCAACGCGAATTTGCGATAATGGAGATCGCGTTGCGAATTAGCGATCGCATTGCGATTTTGTTGGTCATTTTGACAAATCCGGAAAAAGTTGGTTAAAATCGTATATTATATGGGATTTTTGGTCACTGAGGTTATTTTCTCTAATTATAATTCATACATAAATATTAAAATTTAGGGTAAACTGTCAATTTGGTCATCCACCTATTACATCGTTTTTGTTTTGATCATCCAATGTTTTTTTCTTCAAAATCATACATAACATTTTGGTTTAACAATGATGCTTCCTCACATATTTTCCTCTGAACTACAAATCTATCTTTCTAGAATAATACTTGTCCAGACTTGCTGACCTTTCAACATAAGCAATGGACTAATCACGTGCAGATCAAATCAAACAAAAAACTATTTCTAAATCATAATAAGAGAACATTATAGATGTTACAATTGAGATTACACGGACTCATCGATTCCTCCTTCCAAACTAAGCAAAACATGTTGTTCATTATTACAAATGATGACGAGATCAGCTTATCATTCACCCGAAACTACATCTTCTAGCATTCAGAGACAAGAGTGAGACCAAAGTATATGTCTCGATGGATTGTGTTCCTCTTTCTTTTATTTATTTTTTCGATTGAATTATTAATGAAATACAATTTCATCATATTGTATTCATCTTCCATCTATTTAGTTTAATGGTCCAGTGAGAAAAGGACCAGTAAGGGAATTCGTTCTTTGCAACTTATGTTACAATTTAGGCCCTTGTTGAGCCCATCTTATTGATGTGATGTCTCAGGAGCTACCCAGTGCAGAGTTTTGGGGAGAACACTTGCCAGTAAGTACCAGTAGCATGGATAACAAAGAATATTATGTACGGCCCATAGAAAGTAATAAAAAAAACACGAACATGAATGGTCAGTTCTACGAAGAAGGAAACAGTCTTTGAGACTGTTGTAAGCGAAGATATGTACCAGGAAAAGCAAATACATGTGTTTTCTTGTAGCTTATTTAGAATAAAACATAAAGTGCAATGGAAAACTAAAACAAGGAATGTTGAAATCTGGGTTATGATTATATCATCCTTACATTAGCCTGTACTTTCTTCAAGAATGGTTAAATGAGCAGTCAAAGCATCAACTCATGTGTATAGCTTAGGCAGGTCTTCAGAGAAAGTTCTTCTAATGGCCTCTCTCTTGATCTTGAGCGCTGCATAGTAGAAACCAATTTGATTTTTGCAGGAATCTCCAACCGTGACTTCTTGGCAGCCTGCATAATAAAAGAGACGTTCGAAAGGTCGCAAGTGAGAAGGCTTGATTCTCGGTGTCACTGGTCACCATCTCAATTAGAGAGACACAAAGGGTACGTTCAAAGTAAAAATGAGTACGATATCTAATTCTTTCTTTTATGGATGTAAGAACATGCAAATTCGAAGCCTCGATTCTTCTCTCTTTTTCAAAATACTTTTCCATTGTTGGGATTTCAAACCCCAAGGAGTCGGGCTTTCATAAAGTTGATACAAATTACTGAGTCCCCCCCCAAATGAATTTATTGTCATTATTTTCACCATTTTGTTTCGTTCTTGCTCTCCGGTAGTGTTCTTCAAAGTTCAAAAGCAAGGTTTCAAATAGCGGAACGAAAACACTATAGCGGTCGCTATTTCGCACTAGTGTCGTCATCCGAAACCGATATTGCCCAAAATAGCAGTGTGAACACGGAATTACACCAATAGCAGCCGATAGCGACCGCAACTTAACGGGTAACGGCAAATCGCGGCTTTAGCGGCCCGTTATTCCCGTTTTCTGTTACAACAAATCAGTCGAACGCAATAAAAAAATGGAGTAATTCGAAACAAAAAAAATGAAAAAGAAAGATAGGAGAACTCACCTTCATCGCGAGTAGTCGAGAAGCTTGAGGGTCACCGAAATCCAAATTACTGAAAGGTAATTTCTTAGATCTAGGGTTTGTTGTTTGATTTTAGGGAAAAGGGGCTTTAGATTCGAGTTTAGGGAACGAGTCAAGTCTTCTAAGACTGTTGGACCATCCCGGCCATCGTGTTCAGTCGTCGTCGATGTTCATGACCGATGGACTACACGGCCGAGTGGGCTCTTTTAGAGCATGTGGATTTTCAGACTTTGAGCAAAATGAAATATAGGTTTCAAAACCCCAATGTTTGGGTTATAAACAATCATATGTGCATGGGTAAATAGTTTGATGAGACCCTTTCCATTTGTAAATTTTCCTTTTAGTCATTAAATGAAAATTTCATCTTTTTGATTCAAGCTTATAATTTTGTTTCAATTCCAGTTTAGTCCCTGATTGAGACTTTTATGTATTTTAATTTGGTCTCCAATTTTATGTGTGTTGTAATTTAGTCACTTATCGAGACTTTGTTGATCTTCTGATTTTGATATTTTATTTTACACATGTTCATTTTAGTAAGTTATAATATGTTGATTTTCGTAAGTGAATCATAATATAACATCCCAAACTATGGGTTAGTGACTAAATGGTAAAGTTTCAGAATTTGGTGATTTAAGTAGAAGAATGGATTAGTTCAATGATTTATCTGGAAATAAATCCTAAAAGTTGTTAGTAATTATCAAATGAAGTAGAGGACAAAATGGTCATTTAACTAATTAATGAATTAAAAATAAATATGATAAGGATATATATATGTTAGAGGGGATAAGGATGAAGAGATATTCTCTTCATCTTCTTCTTCTTCTTCATGTACGAGAGAAGAAAGAGCGAAGCTTGCAAAGGTAAGATTATTTGTTAGCTAATTATTTGTTAATTTTAAGAGTGGGTTTTGATCATTAGGTAATACTTAAGCTTATGGAAAGCTTATGTTGTCCTAAAATCAAAAGAGAAAGAAGTTATGAAAGATTAAAGAAAATGAGTTTCTTAAGGAAATTCTGGAAAAGAGTTAGTAAGTGAATTTTGAGAAAGAATTTGACTTGTCATCAATCTAAGTAAGAGATATGAAGTAATAGAATTGGATTTGAAACATGTTGCAAAATTGATGTAATTATTGAATTACATATGGAATATAGGATTTTGAGGTTTAAGATGAAATAAATGAATATAGATTGGTTTAAGTATGTGTACTAGAGTTAAGAATGAAAAAGGGGATGATATATGAAGGGTTTGAGAGGAAATGAAGTAATTTCGTGCTGAAAAATGATTTTTGGGTTAGGGGGAATCGGTACCCATTCAAAGGGGTACCGATACCCTCTCAAACGACAGAATTCCAGAATGTCAAGGGGGAACCGATACCCCCACAGGAGGGAACCGATTCCCCCTAAAGGAAAAATGTGAATATTGGTTTAATAAGTTTGTTTAAGTTGCTAGTATCCAATTACAAGGTGTAGGTATCTAATGATTGCCTCAAAATGTACATTTATGTAGATTCTGCGCGTAAAGCAATTCCGGAATATTTGACAAGTAAGATCGATCAAGGGAAAGATAAGAGATTGGAATTGACTAGTGAGACCAAGGTGAGTGCAATTTAATTATACTTATGTTATCAAATAAACATTGGCTTGTGATGAGCCAGTGATGGAGTTACTATGGTAAGAAGTGACTCCTAAAATGTTATTTGATTTGTGAATGATATGATGCTTATGTGTGTATGAGTACATGATTACATGTATATGTGATATGTGATATTGAACTATATGAAATTATAATATAGGAGAATACATGCCTATATGACAAGCTATGTGAAACTGAATTAAGTAAATACATGAGAACATGACATGAGATAGATAATATGAGTTATGTGATCATATTAGAAAATATGTTAAGTGATATGTGAAAGTGGATTACATGTTTATGTGAATATGTGATACGATATGAGATTCATAAATATATGTTTATGAGATATATGTTTACACATACATAGGGTATGTGACAGAAGAGAAGGAACATGGGATTATAAGATCAATGATTACATGTATATGTGATACGTGACAGAAAAGAAGAGATATGTGTTTATAAGAGAAATGATATGATATAAGTTATGTGATTACATGTATGTATTAATACATCTTGCTTGCATTACATGTTAGTGTGATTGTGAATAGGTAGGAAGGAAACAAATGATGATAAAAGAATCTATTATAAGATATATGATATGAAATACATGGTTACACATACATGTGGTATGTGACAGAAGAGAAAGAACAAGTGATGAGAAATGTATTCATAATGATAATGCCCATGTTATGTAATATGAGAGCTAGTGGTATAGTTGGCATGCCAAGAGTTGAGGGTTTACCTATGTTCTACGGAACATATGGACATAATTACCTATGTCTTTCGGGACATATGGATAGTATACCTATGTTCTAAGGAACATATGGACAGTATACCTAGGTTCTTCGGGACCAATGGACAGTTGCCGAGGATCTTTATGACCTCTGGATAGTTACCGAGGTTCCTTGTGACCTCTGGATAGGTCCTTCGGGACATTGATCGAGCTGTGGTAACAGCATATGTGTGCACAACCTCAATGTACTCACATACCTTAAGTTCTCACTAGTGTACATGAGCTAATAAAGAGATTAAACAAACATACTGAATGTGATATGTATACGATGAGTTTATAAATGGTTAACAAAGGTAAATGGTTTGAAATGTGTTACATGAACCATATGATGTTTTGTGTGTTTCTTAATGATAATGTAGAGATTATGATAATGATGGTATATGTTTATGTATGCTTTATGTTATATGAAATATTATATGTTTTATATGCCTCACTAAGTCAACGACTTAGCGTGTGATTGTTTCACACGTAGGTTTCGAGAAGAGTAAAGAGTAATGCGGAGCAAGACAGGTCAGTTCTCCTTACCAAATGTCAGATCAGAAAATATATGTACTGTATATAGAGTGTAGTTGGCATGTAGTCTAAAGATATAAATTGTATGAACTCTGATATATTTTATAAACGTTTTGAATGAGTTAAATGTTATAAAATTTTTTAAATTACTCACTATTTTATACGAATAAATGTTTGAAAAGTCAATGTGACACTTCGGACTCGTATCCGGGTCGGATACGGGTTGGGGGTGTTACACATAATGGGTAATTTATTTTTATCTATTTTAATTTTTTAGAGTTTTTTCTATGCTGATAGTCTTATTTCTTTTAAATAATAACGACTCTTTAACATTATAACTATAATTATTATATTTTAGAATAAGTTGAGTGAATTTTAAAAAATTCACGACCGTGACACCTACAGTGACCACAATGACATATGTTATGTCCGTGATAAACACGACGCAGCCGCAAACACTATTTAAATCATTGTTCAAAATTGCACAAGACTTTGATTCCTAGTTTTTTTTTCAGCACAGAAAAATTAAGGCAATCTTGTGATGCATAAACTGTTACTTTTCTTTCATGCAGAAAATTTGGAATTTAATGACTATTAATGATTTTATTTCATTTGGTGATTTTGGAACTTAATGGCTAAAGACAACGTCACCAATGATGGCGGGCAATGATTTTGCCTAAATCAAGAGTGAACAGAGAACACTCTGAAATGAACTAAATTGATAAAAAAAAAATTAAATACAAACAATCAGTTACTCTAGTGAGATGAAACACTAAATCCTTTAAGCAAGGTAAGGATTTAAATCATGATGATTACGAATAGAGTAAACTGGGTTGGAAATGTCGCTCTTGCCTGTAAAGTATTTGATCCCGATTAGTTGATTAATAGATTAAATATATTGGTGGTTATAAAAAAATAAAAAAGATTAAATATTGAAAGTTAAATTTATTAAAAAAATTAAGTTGTTGGAGATAATTACAAAATAATTTTGTACATAGTATATGTTTCACCTATAATAGGTAAAATTAATAAGTTTTACATTAATTTATAATTATTAAATTTAAATAAATAATTTAGATTTAATTAAAATTTATAACTCATAAACATATATTTTTATCTGAGGATAAAATAATATCTTTTTAACACCAAAACCCAAAAACTCAAAAATTCAAACTCCAAACCCTACGCAATAAATTCCAAACCTTAAACTTAAAATCTTAAATTTTAATTATAAACCCTAAATCCTAAATTCTAATCTTAAAAAGAAAGAATGTACACAATTTTTTTAACTAATTGACGATGAACACATTCCTACTGATACAACTGTTCGAACTCAATTCTTAAGAAGAACAACATTCTCTTTTACTATTAAGATTATTCAATGAGTTTAATTTATTAAATTATTTTAAATTATGATCAAACTAATATAATATATAAATATCACTTTCGTTAGATTTTAACAAAAAGTTAAGGCATAAGTATGCAAAGGGTGTATAATATATGCTCGTTTTTCTAGTTTAATGTCTAGCGTTTATTTCATTTAAATTTGATGCTTAACATTTCATTCCATGACTTAAAATAGATCAAGACATGACAAACTGTTAAGTTTGACAGTTAAATTATTAAAAATATCACCGACATATTTTTTAATATTAAAAAATAATTTCTAAAAATAAGAAATTAACTAAAATAAACCCCCGTCCCCCACACATCTTCACTGAGCTTCGCATTCGTCGCTTGATCGGAACAGAGGGAACACCACCGTCGGCGACCAAGCTCTCCAACGTCGAGCTCCACCCGCAATGAGTCAAGAAGCAATTTAACGATGGATGGGACAAAACTTCCACTTGTGAACACCATGGGACTATCATCCCGAACTTCTCTAATTCTTCTGTGCAACTCAGTTTATCTTGTTCGGTTTCTTCTTCTCCTCTAGCTTTCTGGTTTCTCACCACCCACAAAAATGGCCACCCACTGGATATCAAAGCTCGAGCGATTTCCTCTATTTGTTGCCTTGCTAAAACGGCTATCAAAGCTTGAGCGATTTCCTCCATTTGTTGCCTTCTAAAACGGCGATGCTCCCGAATGATACATAAACGACACTTGATTTTGGTTTCGAGTTTAGCCATTGGAGATAATCGTTTGAGTTGCACTGGAAAATGTCGGCTCTTAGTGAACTATCCAAAGATGATTGGATTAAGGGTCCAACGGAGATCATTTTGAACTTTTCAACGGCGTTTAATGCTTCCGGTTCCAAAGCATCGAAGGTTTTAACGAGGATTCTAGCTTTGGGTTTTTCGGCCAGAACTTCCATTTGCTCTTGGAACATCGACAGTGCCTTATGGCAAGCGTTCAAAGCGTTGAAAAAAGAGGGAACGTTGTGGCCGGAGAGTGGAACAGCCCTGCTAATTTTATCCAACACTTGGATTTGGATAGGAGTCATTAGCTTGGGCTTTTATGTAGATTCATATCCATTAATGTAAAGGTAGTAGACGTCGAACACCGTGGCGGGTTGAATACAAAGGACAACTGTTGGGATGTGATGTTCACACGCCACCTTCGTCACCCAATGAAGGAGCAAAGGGTAGACAATACAGGTGATAGGTTTGCCTTATTTCAATATTAAAAAATGTCAGATGTTATTTTTAATAGATTAATAATCAAATTTCACGGTCTATCACAGCTTAACTCACTTTGAAATACAGAATGAAACATTATACACTAAAATAAAATAAAATAAATATTATATAATAAACTAAAAAAACAGACATAAATTAAACACTTTTTGTATACTCAAGTCAAAAGTTAACGATCAATTACAAAAAAAATACAAAATTGGTGATAATTATATTTAAAAAATGAAAAACAAAATAGGAAGTCATAATAGTTAGATGATTAATGGTGTAATTTACCCGAGCCTATATTAATATATTTTTTTAAAAGAGGTGTTTTGTATTATGTAACGAACATATATACAAAACATGACAAAAACATGAGCATCGTTAAAAAAAACTCTCTAACCCAAAGTTAAGGAAAAGAGTACACCATACAAGTGTCGGTACTATTGGCGTCGAAAGTAAACTACAACACAGTCCACAGACCATCACGCTGAAATCACAGAATAAATGCCTGAGAAAGAAGTGCATAACCCCTCTTAACTCCGAACCAGATAGATCCCACTGCTACACCACAAACGCGAGAGCTCAGCACGATCCTTGCAAAGCTCCAACCAATCTTATCCACTCAAAATGCAAGGAAGATGGAACAGTCGGCTCGAGTGAATCAATAGCCATGACTTGGTGTAGAGACGACCCTAGCACACTTTCAAAAACAGCACCTAGCGAACGATATTACACAAGCACAATTGCAGTACGTAAATCCCAACTATATAGATTTGGATAGGTTATGTAGTAGCCCTTGGCATGAGCAGTGACGGACTACAACCCACAATCGAAAATAAAGAAACACTCGATAACCCAGCAAGAACCTGAATAGTTCAATCCTTTTGCAACGAATTACAAAATCAGTGATTTGCTATCTCTACTTTCTACAATAACTAAAAAGGTTCATTATATTTTGTCTAAACTACGAAGAGTACCCTTCGTAACTTGCCAAATTGTTAAAACCGATAGCACGGGCCATTAGAAGTTGAAAACAATGGTGTACATGTTTGTGTAGTAGTTTAGTTTGAACCTGATCCTCCATTTCTGTCCTGGTTGTTTCCATGCGGTGGTGTCCCTGAGAACATATCCATCACTGATCTGAAAGCACCACTTAACTCTTCTGGTATTTGCATTTGCTCACCCAAATTCATGCTGATGTTCCCACCTATTCTTAGTCCGGGTTCTTCCGATCCATTCATGTTGACGTCTTCACCTTGTCTGTTTTGAGATGGTTGTCCCTGATATGCACTTGCAGCCATATTCATGAGCATGCTCGCAATGTCTGTCGGAAGGGAACTAGGGTCGAAAGGCATTGTAAATGGAGATGATCCACTATGACTCCTTGATCCAGTTGATTGGTTATTAGATCCTTGATTATTTCGACTGGAACTAGCACCCTGCAAGACGTGTATTAAAAGATGGAAAGAAAATGAGACATTTCAAAGAAAACCCCAATATGACTTATTCAGAAAGGGAAGGGATATTAATATGCAGAAACACAATAAATAATTTCAAAATAACATTCCTTCAAGCAAAATTTATTGAGTAACCGAGTAAACAAAATGTGGTCCCATAATCAAGGGGCTTGAGAAAGTCATATCCAGTCTTTTAGTGTCAAATTGTCAGGTGGTAAACTGATAATGGCTATTATTGCGAGTTATTACAAGCAACTGATAGTTCATATTACCTGATCCCTTTCTGCCCTTTGCTGCTCATCTTTCAATTTCTGCTCAGCTACCTGTATATCAAAACCAGAATGTCAAGATCACAATATCAAAGTAAGAAAAGGAACACTGAAACCTACCTTAATATTTTCTTTCACAGATTCATTGCTTGGATTCAGTTGCAAGGCTGTACGATTCAGATGAAAGAGAGAAAAAAAAGATTAGAAACTACCATGTTTGACAACATAAAGAATTGGTAACCATCAAATCTGTTATTGATATGGGGAAAGAAAATAAAAGGACTTTAAGGAAATGAGGAAGCTATCTTAAAATGTGAATGTAATAAGTCAATCCACACTAAGAGCTAAATGCTTAGAAATGATATCATATATTTGGATACGTTCATAACAGTAATCATGTATAGTTCAGAAATAATTTCTCACCAACCTTTCTTAAACCCTTTCTCAATTGCATCAGCATAGTTGCCTTGAGCATAATATGCTAAACCAAGACGACTGTATGCCTTGCTGTAATTCGGATCAATTTCAATGGATTTAAGACAGTCTCTAATAGCTTCATTATGCATGTGAATTTGAGTGTAAGCAGCAGCCCTGGGAAACATACATCACGGTTCAATTAGACATTACAGTAACACGAAGATGCATGAAAATATCAAAAAAAAAATTTGATAGGAATAGGAGGTCTCATTAAAAACCTCCCTCTTAGTTGGCTCTTGTGAAAGAGGCAACTAGCGGAAGGAGGAAAAGGGTACCTCATTATATTAATAAACCATGATTACATAAGATTACAGCTTACTAAATAAACTGTCTGAAATATAATACAAACCAAAACAACCATAAAGCTCAAACATCAACCAATACCCTCTTTAGCTAGCTTATCAGCCTCCCAATTGCATGTCCTAGGAATCCATCTAACAATAATACCCCTAGCAGAAATTAAGGCCCCAATTTCCCCAACTAAAGTATTGAAAAAAGTAGGGGCAGAAAATGGCATCAAAATCCAGTCAACTGCTGTTTTACAATCTGTTTCTGCAATCAAAAACAAGAAATATGCACCATATCTAAAAGTTACCCAAAGATTAACAAGAACCAAATTTCTAAATCCTAATATCATTGAGACATAATGAATAGAAAAAAAAGTTTACTATTCCTAGAAGTCAAAGGCATTTTTACAGTGTTCAAATCAATGAAACCAACAGTATAACCTAATAGTGCAAGAACAATGTGGCATAGCAGGATAATGATCTTCCATCTTTTGGCAAGAAAAATTAACCACGATAGGTCTAATATTATTTCCCAAAATATACATCATTGAATTCATTATATTTCTTTTCCCTTCCATTCCCTACATAAACACATGTATTTAACACCTAGCTCGAAAAATATAAAAATGGTACATTGAACAGATATAAATATCAAATTATCAGCTTGCGCAAATTATTTCTGTACCGATTACAATAATAAACTGCATTATCATCGCAAAGAGAAACAGCAATAGAATAAAACTCTATTGCATCAGAGTATAGCTTTGATTGCATGGCCCTGTTACCTGAAAGCAAAGACTATAAATTTAGAGCAGCTTTTAAAGAGAATAAACACTGCAAGATATTTATAAAATTATGCAACCAAAACAACATTTATGGTCAGCATATTTACGCTTCTCCAGCAATAGTTATTATTAAAAAAAATTCAGGTGTTGGATTCCTAGGTGACTTTAGGTTTGGTTCATTT
This sequence comes from Hibiscus syriacus, assembly GCF_006381635.1. NCBI lineage: Eukaryota > Viridiplantae > Streptophyta > Magnoliopsida > Malvales > Malvaceae > Hibiscus > Hibiscus syriacus. Next base: position 3,522,010 of record NW_024062612.1, on the reverse strand, counting down.
GGTGTCAATTTAGGAAGGACCTGTTTCAATATTGGCTTGGTAGGTTTGACAAGTCTTTCAGGTTCATGTTTTCAACATTTTATTCAACAAGGATATATAGTGATTAAGTCACCAAGTAAAAAAATTGTGTTGGATGAATTGGAATTCGAGTGGGCTAATCTGCTAGGGTCTGCTTCTACAGCATCTATTTCATCAACAGATAAAGCACACACAAATTAGACAAAGAGAGAGAAGAACAAAACTATACACATATTAGACAAAGAAAGAAAAGAACTAAACTTTCTCCATCCCTCCAAACAATGATCCCATAAAATAAAGGTTACAAATTTAAAACGCTCATTGTCAACAAAACAAAACAGCACACAATTTTTTATTACCTTGACATTTGAATGTGTCAGCCAGGTTTTTACGGTCAAATGCCCGACAACCAGATCTTTCCATCTCCTAATGTGGAAGAATTAAGATATTAATAAAGGCTCGTTACAGATGCTAACAGATATCTTTAGAGAGTAAAAGTAAAATGTGAGACTAGCCATAAGTTGCAAGAAATTATCTAAACTAAACGAGTATATAATGAAGATCAAGTCCCAAACAGTCTTGATTTAATGATGTGAAAGCAACATGAAGCTTGTATAACTGTAGGATCCAAACTTCCTAACTAGTTCAATGCACTAAAAAGAAAAGATACTGAGAATCCAAACAACATTAATACCCTTCCTCATAATCACATTCCTACACAGCAAAACCACAGAGATTACAAATGCCAAAATTCAGTCGGACGCCATGCAACCGACTAATCTTGCAACCTGTAACTGTTAACTACCTTAGTTCTCCAGTCCAATCAGTCCATACCATAATTTTAAGGCTGGCCTACTGACCTACCTCTCCATCCAAATATTACAAGCAACTTGATCAAGGATGCTTATTTCAGGAGCTTCAATCTAGAATTGGGATTTCACTCTTTCAGTTTCATGAACCATGTATCCGTATGATGATAATACAAATGCATTTGTATGTTTCTCAATATAAGAGATAGCAGAAGCTGGAGTTTGTAAGTGTAAGACTTCAGAGGATGGCCAGTTTGTAAAGGAACGTGTTACTTTAATTCAGAGGAGGAAATAAAGAAGATGTTGTCTGCTCTTGCCCGAGATGTCAAATGTTAAGAAATAAGTTATAAGAGTTTGCTCATATAGTTCTGCGAGGTCAATGATTAAGCTTAACATGATTGGTTTTAACTAAATAATCAGAAGGAATCGCAACAGATTTTCATACTATGATAACTCATTTACGACAAAGATCATTACTGATAAATAAATCCATGCCCTGGTTAAACATTGTTGACCATTACACTCCATCTACTTGGCTATCCTTGGAAACCAGTAATTTATTCATGAAAGACCCCTTTACAGAATTCCCTACACTCTAATTTCTGTTAACTTTCTACAAGGATAGACAGGAAATTTTATTGTTCAATACCTTACCCCTGATTCAGCTATTTGATTCAGCATTAGAGTGTATTCCTTCTGACCTTTCGTACTAAAAATGAGGACCAGAAAATCTTCTTGTGTGACCTAAATCAGGTAATTCAGCTAGACTGCTTTCTGGGTGCAATGATATAATCAAAGCATGGATACGCTATGAAGAAATCTAGCACTTATCCTAAATCCATGGGGCAAATATGAAGATATCTCAAAAAGAACCTTCACATGGTAACAATTAATTTAAGTAACACTAACCGTAAACCAGTGCTAACTAACCATACATCTAGTGTGACAGGTTTAATATACACCAGAGGAAAAATACATTTACAGCATCTTCAAACAAATGAGTAGCTTTATCCAGTTGAGCAGGATCATCATTCCCATCGGGCATGGCTTTAAGAAACTGAATTTTCTCTAGTGCAGCGAAGAATTGCCCAAAGAGTTCGTCCTTAGAGACTCCTGCAAGTTACACTAGTGTCAAATTAGACTTATTTTGTATAACCTAAAAGCATTGAAATAGATAACATAAATGTGACAGATCTCAATCCAATTATTAAAACTCCAAAATATGAAATTATTAGAAAGATATCATGGCATACCTGTAGATTGAGGTTCTTTAGTCCAACTATCCCCCTAATTCATCAAAACCAAGACACCAAACAATTAGAAAGAACTAGAGAAAACATGCTGTCCAAATGCATGAAAAGAAACAAAATAATTGCTACAAGAGAAGAAATGTCCCAGACAGAAACAGGATACCAAACAGCATCCATTTAATGATAAGGAAACTAGAAAAGAGAACCATCCGTAGAGAAAATTTTCCATATTAAATTTTAGAGGACAAACATCATGCCTCAATTAGATTCCAAAGCCAAAATATACTTTAAATAAATTTTACAAGAAAAACGAGTTATCATAAAATACCAGTTTTCATGCCACCCAGGAATTAGCACTTACAAACTCATGGGTAGAAGGTGAAGCAGTAACATTATCAGAAGCCCCCCTGTGACTCATCTCTGATTTAACTTTCTTATCCTCACTTGCATCCAAAGAACTGAATATGTCAATTAATACATCAGGTTTTGCATCATTTATAGAAGCTGAGTTGAGTTTAAATACTTCCACTAAACATTCCCTAGCAACTTCAAGGCCTTCGAGATCAACCCCCGGGGCAGGTTCAACTATTTACAGAAACAGGACTATTATTATAAAATTATTTAACAAGAAGAGAAAACACAGTAAATTAAAAAGTATATGACAATGAAATTGGTGGAAGAGGCTTAAGCTACAGAGAACACAGGAAGTAAAAAAAATTATTGGGTCTACAGGAATTAGTAATAGTAACTGACAATCTAAACAATATGAAGATCTAGAAACATGAACCCCACCCAAAAAAGAACAATAAAATAAATGAGATGAAAGAAAAAGGTAAACTATATAGAATTAGAGGGTGCAAGAAACAAGTAAAATTTGATGATATCAAATGATATTAAAATTTTCCATTTATCAAACAGAATATCAGTCATGCACTGCAAAAGTATCCTCCCACTGTCAATCTTAAAAAGGATGCACACAAAACAAACCAACGAGGTTGCAGCTCTTAAGAAAATGTTTTGCATGTTCACACCACCTTATTTTGCCTAACAATTTAAAGATCAATCAAATTCTATGTCTTCTCCAATTGTAGGATTCTATGATATAATGTCGCACTCTCTAATTTTATTGAAATGTAACAATCACATAATCACACTATTCATTTCTGTCTACACTGAATTGTCGAACGACAAAACTCAATTATTCACACACCTCTTTTCTTTCTAACCCTATAAAATTCCAAGTAACCAAGAAAACTTTAATTCAACACAGATTTTACAGTTGCAACCCCCAAGTTTCCAGAAGAATTAAGTAATCGCGCTTTGCAGAATCCGAAATCAATCAGCAAATGAGCTAAATCCGCTTTTTCATCATATAGAAATAAAGAACAATGCAAAATAAAATTCATTTAAGATATTGCAAAAAGAAGAGAAGAAATCAGTGACAAACTATAATAAGTTAACCTAATTGAATGAGCAAAAATTAGTAAAAATAATCAAACGTGATAAGAGATAGATAAAGAGATATAATACCTGAGTCGAGGAAATCTAAAAAGGATCGAACGATGCGACGAGAGAGGGGAGAATCGGACTTTAATTTACCCATCCAATTTGCAAAGACAGTTTGACCAGCTTCTGCTTTGTTGTGTTTCCGCCAAGGCGTTGGGGACCTCAACCCCTAAAGCAAAATTGAGGAGAAGAAAGCGGTTAACAGTCGGCCGGTTTAGCTGCCGGGTTACCGCTATTCTCTTCTTGTTTGATGCAATCGGATTCTGATTCACTAGTGCTTTCTGGTTTCTAGCCAGAGTTTAAATTAAGAGTCAAAATTAACGAGATCAGATGTTTTTATTTGTGTTTCTGCGGATTTAATCCAAAGCACGTGTTAGATGTCAATTGTTGGCCCATTGGGCCTGGTTTAGATTTAAAAAAAATAGATCGCATCTCATGAATAATTTAATTATTTTTAAATTTTAAATTTTTAAAAAATGTGTTTTTAATAATAAGATTGATTTTTATTAATTATATTAATAATTTATTATTTTTTAATATACTGATAAATGACTTCAGTAATTAAATTTTTTAATTATTTTATAATACTTTATATCCATCATAGATTTGTCAAAAAAATTGTTTTTATACGATAATATAACACATATGCTTTTACCCATTTTACTTTTTTTTTTAAATATAATAAATATAAATTATTTATGTTTTTTTTTTCTAAAAGGTCAGAATATATATATATATATATATATTTTTATTAAGGTAAGTGATTACAAATATGACAATTGTTCTAAATACTTTCAACCATTTGATAATGAACGCACAAGTAGTATTTGTTCTAAATACTCTAAATTATTTGACAATAAACGTCCAATCACCCCTACTGCAACCGTTGCTGCTCGAACATGTGACCTCTAGGAACAACAACGATTCTTTTAACCATTTAGATAAGTTGATTATTGTCACTCATTTGAGTTAAAGAATAGAGACTTAAATAACAAAATCAGTAGTATAAACATAAATGAATAAAGATAAATTTCTTTTAATAATATATTTAAATTAATTAATTAATTAAATACATTTAAATAGTTATAAAAAATTAAAAATATATGTTATTGTTTTTATAAAAAAAATTATATCCGTAAATAATTCATCAGTGATATAATTATATTTAATAAAATATTTTAAATTTAAAAATTTTAAAATAATACACCATAGAATAATGAAAGTTAAAACTGTAATTTTTATTCAAAAATACTTTTTAAACAGGGATGATAAAAAATATGTATTCAACGAACAAGTCGAATTTAATAGGATCATTTTTTTAAAGTCAGGTTTTGATTCAATTTTCCATACTAATTATGAACAATATTTTTTATGTATTTATTTATCATTAGTTAAGTTTTTATAAATATATATTTATTAAATTAAATAAATTATTTTCTCATTCACTTAATTTTCTATTTTTATAAAAAAAATATGTAAAATTTGTGTTAATCAGGTAAGATAGAATCATATTTTAATTTTAAATAGTTACTATTCCATTAGTAAAATATTTTAGATAGTGCAGTGAAAAAAAAAGATGATTCAAATGTAATGATGAATTTTTTTTCATTTTCAAATATGATATTTGATACTAGAAAGATATATAAAGTATATTGTGTATTTAGAAATATGATTGGACGATCCAATTACTTTTGAGTTGCACAATTCACTAGATTATATATAACATGAGGGAGATATCATATTTTATGTGTTTATCACTAAAAATACAATATATATTCGATTATTTCGAAATACGTTAAATATTTTCTCGTCTTCTAAATAACATTTTAACAAATACAAATAGAATCTTAAAATCTTATCTAAATTATCTTATTTTTCACTATATTATCTGATAACTCCGTAAAAATGTTATATTCAATATCTTTTTATTTAAATTATTGATTGTCTTAAGGTATATTTAGGATCATATAGATGCATTTAAGATTATGTAATTGCATGTGGTGGATTCAATTTGTTGTGACGTTTTAGTATTGCTTTACGGGAAAGGTTGTGTCTGGTTGATGATGTGCAAGTGAAAAAGCAAAGGGTGTGCGAGAAGAATTGTCGTGGCAAACTGAGATGCTGAAGCAGAATGAAAATGTCGCGACAGCTAGAATGGCATTTCTGGGCAAAAAAAATACAAAAAAGAGATGAAGTTATTTTTATAAAAGAGTCAGTTGTCTAGCCATCATTTGATTTCTGTTGCCTGCCACCTAAGAGGGGACCACTATCATCTTTGTACTCTCTTTTCACGTGTAAGGGATGTACCTTAGGGTACCATTGTTATTTTGACACAAAACCCTAAGTATATTCCCTTGGTATAAATGAGCTAAACAAGATAAGGGAGGCAACAACAAAGCTTCCAACTTTCTTTCTTTTTCTCATCCCTTTCATGGTGTTCCTTAATTTTCAAGCTTGAGGGAGTGGCGAGCTAGGCGTTCGAGATGAGCTAGTACCGCTAAGGTGGTTCGTGGTGGCTGAGGGAGCTCCGACAGTGCGCGTTGGGAGTTTTTCCTCCACCCTTATGCTTTATTTTTATTCATATTTTATGGGCTATGAGGAACATATAATTCTCATGGATTATACGAACCCCACCATGAACTAACTTTATTTGGTGGGGTTTATCGTGGATGACTAAGTATTTTTGTTTAATTGATGGTTGATATTTATATGTTTATTATTTGTTTTGCTTATTTTTTTAATTACTTAAGATTGTAGGAGTTATGAGGGTAGCATTTTCTTAAATATACTACTTAGTGTTCGAGAGAATCAAGTTAATGATCTTTAGCGTTCGAGAGAAACTAAAGGAAGATCGACATAAGCAATGGGTTTTAGCTGATAACTAAAGCCTAATCTACCGTCAGAGATGAGGTTAGGATTTCAACGACTAAAATGAGTAGTGTTGAATCGATAGGTTAGATGTTGTTGCATCAAACCGAGAGGATTTGTTGTGGCATTCTTATCTTTCAAATCCCATGACTAGAGATAGCGTAAGGATACTCATAGTGAACTCTGCCAAGCAAGTAAGACATAGAAGTTTAGACCATCATAAAAGATAAAACTTAAGATTCCTAAGTGACCCATCATTCATTCCCGTAATAGCTTGTTGTGTGGGGATTATCAAGTCATATTATTTAATTCTCAAGTTATCAATCTATTTTACCTTAGCATTTTCATTTGACTGCACTCTAAACAATTACTTTTGCCACGACATTCTCATTTGCCATCCATTCACACTACCATTTCTACCCCATCTATACGCATTTCATTTTGCCTTGACATAGCCATTTGTGCATACCATCAGTTATACTTGCATAAAGTAGTTTGTTGCTTTGACTTAACTAGTAATCTCCTTTAATCTTTGTGGAGACGATACTCACTCACTCTATATTACTTGTTCAGTTGTGTATACTTGTATATATTTTCACGTAAATTTGTAAGCACTCACAACAAGAGGCGATGTTCAGACAGTTTTCTACGCTCCACCGCCAGACGTACTTAGTTTAATACAACAAGATTCTTTTGATTGTAATGTGGCAGTAGCACACTAGGTGCAATCATACATCTTTATTTCATCAAAAAAATATTCTTGATTGGATCTATACCTTACTAATAGTTTCTGTAATAATTTTTTCAATTAAAAATAAAGGGTAAATTACAAATATCTTATTTTTCACTACATTATCCCATCAAATTTGATGTGATTACTGATTTAATATTTTTGATAGGATCTGTATCTTACTAATAGTTTCTATAATAATTTTTCCACTTAAAAATGAAGAGTAAATTATAAATTTCATCATTGAATTTATTTTATTCATATTTTGGTTATTTAAGTTATTTTTCTAATTTATTTATTAAAATTTTGAATTACTTACGTTTTTGATACTTTATCATTAAATCATAAAAAGTACGACAATATGATCTATTTTACTAATACTTTTTTATAATATAGTTTTATTCGACAATATTTTATATCATGTAAGATTTAAAATAAGAAAAATAATCATAAATCCTGATTTAAACCCTTATTGATCATCCCAACCCTCAAATCCTCGATCTCACCCATCCCAAGTCTCAAACTTTTACCGACTTCAATGAAGAAAATTATACTAACCTTACAACCCAATGAATATAAATAAAAAAAGGCCTAAGAGGGTTATTCCACATATTTCACATAAATAGGACCAACATGGGACCCGAACCCGACCCCGACCCAATCAAGTCGGGTTTTTTAAAAAAAATTGGGTCGGGTCGAATTTTTTTAAGTGTGATATTCGGGTCGAGTTCAGGTTTAGGGTGAAAAATACTCGACCCGACCCGAAAAAATATATAATGTTATCTTATATTTAGGAATAATTACAATAATACCCTATATATTTTTTCAATTAAGTCGTTGTTTTTATTGAATAAAAATAATATTTTATTATTATTTCGAGTCGAATTTCTAAGTTATATGTCGGGTCGGGTCAGGTCTCGGGTGGAGGATCCTTTATTCTCGAGTCGGGTCGACCAAAAACCTGACCTGACCATTCCCATACCCATCCCTACACGTAAATGTGGAACTGCTAATTTGTTATATTTTGGTTAGGAAACACTTACTTTCTCTTAATTTAATTCACATAATGGAAATGAAATGACAAAAAAAACAATAATCTAAATGATTTGATGATCATTATAAATAGAAGAATGACAATAAAAATAAAAATCATCTTTATAATATAAGCAATACATATTACATTTAGCCCTAACTACATCTTCGTGAGTTATACAAACTCTAAGGTGGCATTTGGTTCGTTGGAATGTTTATGAGGGAATTGGAATCTGTCAGGAATTGGAATCCAATTCCATATTCTGTTTGGTTGGCAGGAAATGGAATTGGAATCCAATTCCATATTTTGTTTAGTTCGCAGACATGTCAGATGAATTTGATTTCAGTAATGTAAAATGATAGAATTGCCCTTTTTGTTTTTTTGCTTTATTTTAGTTTGTTTTACAACTTACATATAGTAATATATTATAAAAAATTAAAAAATATTAAATTTTCATTTTATTGATTGATTATTCATTTCAATAAATTATAAAAATCATGCTAATAAATATCATAAGTTAAAATAATCGTAATTAAAATATGTTAATAAGTTACCAAAAGATAGAGCAATATTTCGATACATTCCAATCGGAGTATGTTAATTAGTTACAAAAAATATACCAAAAACTATTTTTATTCAATATAAGAATTAGAAACCCGACCTGGCACGACACAAAATAATAAAAAAATTATTTTTATTCAATAAAAACATTGACTTAATTGAAAAAATTATATATAAAGGGGTATTATTATAATTATTCCTAAATATATAAGGTAAAATTATATATTTTTTTCGGGTCGGTCCGATTTTTTTCACCCTAAACCCGACCCCGACCCGACCCGACCCGAATATCACACTTAAAAAACCCAACCCGAATATCACACTTATAAAAACCCGACCCGAATATCACACTTAAAAACCCGACCCGACCTGAACAAAATAAAGTTTCACCCGACCCGAATATTTGAATTAGAAATCCGACCCGACCTGTAACACCCCCAAACCGTATCCGTCCCGGATCCGAGTCTGAGGTGTCACATCAACTTTTAAATCTTTACTTGTTCAAAATAATGAAAAATCCCCATTAAATAAAACTTCATATTATTTCAAAATAAAAGGTTTCACACTTATCAGAGCATATACAATTCAAATTGTTTATATTACATGTCAACTACATCTAAAAGAATAAAATACATATCAAACATTTCTTTTCTCATCTGAACTTTGTAAGGAAGATGCTGACCTGTCTTGCTCCTCTTAACTTCTCTTCGCGCTTTCTGAAACCTACATGTGAGACACTCACACGCTAAGTCGAAGACTTAGTGAGACATATAAAACTCATAATTGAAACTCTAATTCCTAAACATGCATGAACATATCATACAATAATATCATACAAATCAATATAACATTCCATATAATCACATGCATACAAATAGATAAATCTTATCTTAATTATCAATAGCCTCATTTCATAATCAATATTCCATCCATTTATATCTTTTAGTTATCTATTCTTATACTTAAACTTCTTAACAATCATATCATTCATTTAACAATTAATATATTCGACATTACATATAACATATATTACATTTCACATAGCAAAACAGGTACATTACATATAATGTATTTTTTTGTATTTCTTTATTAGCCCATGTACAACTATGAGAACTATATATATGTGAGTCTATAGAGGTTGTGCACTAATGCTGTCACCACAGCTCGTATAAATGCACCGAAGTGCCACGTAGAATTGCACCATAATACCGCGTAGAAATACACCGAAGTGCCATATAATATGTCCCTAAGGACCACGTAGAAATTCCTTAAGAATCATATACATATGCAAAGGATCAAGTATGTGTCTCAAAAGACCTCACACATGTTCCAAAGAATACATATATGTCCCGAAGGACCGCGTAGACCCTCGACTCTTGGCATGCCAACTATACCTCTAGCTCTCAATTTACATAACATGGGCATTATCTTTTATCTTATTTCACATAATCACATCACTTAACGACATATTCTCATAGTTTCTTACACATCATGTGATCATATCACTTATAAGCGCATAGCTCATATTCATATCTTATCTACATGTATACACATGAATCAAATGACATATACCAAATCATATGATATATATATATATATATATATATATGCAATCACATTACTTATACTCACATGGATCAATATCATAGAACTTAGTTCACTTTTTCATGTTATCACACCGACATATAATCTTATATAAATCCTATAGGTAAAAGCTATTTATCTTTATCTCATTTTCCCTTTGTACCGGCTTACGTGATTTATTATACTAATCTATACAATAACATATAACCCTTATCACTTATCTCACCTTACTTAATTAGAGTTACTCTATCCATTTAATTTAGTTCTACATAACTCCTATAATCTCTTCATAAAGTTTTATAGTTCTTCATGTTATAACTCCTATAACATAGTTTCCTTTTAAAATATATTACTCTTTCTTAGAGTGCTTAGCCTATAGGTTCGTATCATCGTTATGTTCGTGTCCCCTAATTTATTTACCATTTTCAAAGAGTCTCTTAACTTATTATCTTCTGATTTATATTTTATTCTCTTAAATATTATCATAGTCACATATAGCTTTATGACTTATCACTTATGTAATTTACATTGCATTCTTATATATATTGTTGAAAACATTTTGATGTTTCGATATAACAAATTAAATTAAAAGAATTTTAATTTTGAAAATGATTTTTTTAAGCATATTTGATATATTAAATCAAATATCAAAATATTACTCAAAGTATTTCAAAGTTCATTTTAAATCCTTACTAAAGTGTAAAATTAAGTTTTAATCTTAAAATAATTTCAAAACAAATTTACAAATTATTTTGAACCGTTTCAAAGCAAAAAATTACAGTTTGTCCAGAGGGAACCGATTTCCCCCCAAGGAGGTACCGATTCCCCCCTGAATTATTTTGCTCCGAGAAATTCCAGTATGCTCGGAGGGAACTGATTCCCCCCAGGGGTATCGATTCCCCCCACTATTCAACGGTCGAATATTTGAATTTTACACTTAGGAAATCGATTCCCATGAGGGGGTACCGATTCCCCCACGCTCCAAGCAGAAATATTAATTATTTTCACACTTAAACGACTCCAATAACTTCATTAATGATCCCCAACGTTCAGAAGTGATTCAAGGTGTATTTAAACAAGCTTAGAAGCCATTGATCAAAAACAAGAAACAACAAGCAACTAGAATCAAGAGAGAATCAAAGAGAAAGCATCAAACCTCAAGTTTGAGCATTTCAAGTCTATTTTTCATTCAACATTCATTTTGCTTGCAAGAACACTTATTGTGCTCAATTGTATTTATTCTTGAGTGTTCTTTCTTTGTTCTAGAATTGTGCAAACATATTTGCCTTGTGAGGTTTTTCTTGTAAGTTTGCAAATTTGTAATCTTCTCTTTGAGAAAAGAGTGTTCTCAAGAATTGGGGTATATTCTTGAGGGAATTGTAAGGTTATCTCTTTGGCCTCAAAAGAAAGAACAAATTAGTGAATTTGTTGAAAAATCCTTAGTGTGGATAGCTAAGGTTGTGGACGTAGACTTTGGTTGATAAAGTCGAACCACTGTAAATCGCTGTACAATTACTTTTAATTTTCTGTAAAAGCTTCCACCAAAATTTTTATTGCCAATTCACCCCCTCTTGGCCGATTCCATCGATCGATTAACTCAACAATTGGTATCAGAGCCTAACTCATTTGAAGGTTTAATCACCTCTTGAGTCGATTCGGGAAGAGTTACATCGACAATCAAAGTCATCAATGGCCTCTACTTCAAACTTCGACTCCAGTCTCGATTCGATGCCTGTCAACAAGCCTCATTTCTTTAATAGGGCTAACTATGCCTAATGGAAAAATATGATGATGTACTTCATTCAAGCAAGTGACATGGGAGCATGGAATGTCGTAGAAGAATGATACATCAAGCCTCTCACTCATCCAAGATTGTGGAGTGAATGAGAGACAAAAATGTTCCAGCTCAACTCCAAAGCCATCCATATCATATTTTGTGCTCTTGGACCAGATGAATACGGAAGAGTTTCATCTTGTACAACTGCCAAAGAAATATGGGACAAACTTCAAGTCACTCATGAAGGTACCAATGAGGTAAAGAAATCTAAAATTAGTATTCTAACGCATAGCTATGAAAATTTTAGGATGAAACCAAATGAAGATATCAAAGCTATGACAGATAGATTTTCAACGATTGTTAATGGTCTCAAATCATATGGAGAGATCATTTTAAATGAAAAGCTTGTGAGGAAGTTAGTCTACTCCCTTCCAAAATCGTGGCAATCAAAGAAGACGACAATCATCGAGTCTAAGGATCTAACGTCCTTAACTCTTGAAGAACTAATTGGTTCTCTTCTCACTCATGAAATGATGTTTGAAGATGAAGTGGACCTCGATAAGATTGACGAGACACCAAAGGAGAAGGAGAAGAAGAAAAACATTGGAGTTGCTCTCAAATCCACAAAAGATGAGAGTGACTCGAATGACGATGATGATGGCAAGGAAATGAAATTATTTACCAAACGATTCAGAAAGTTGATGATGCCCAACCGAGGAAGAAAATTCAAACGCCATAAAGACTTCAAAACTGAATCGAATGAGAAAGACCCGATCATTTGCTATGAATGCAAAAAGCCAGGGCACGTCAAATATGATTGCCCACAATTGAAGAAAAAGGGTCAATCCAAAAGAAGCACAAGGCTCATGTAGCTACATGGAGTGATGAAGAAGGTTCCGATGAAGAGGAACAAGAAGTTGCAAACTTGTTCTTGATGGCTATCGGGAAGATTATAAGGTAACCTCTAACTCATTAGATTTGGATGAATTATCTTATGATGAGTTATTAGAGGATTATAATGGGTTGGCTTCGGATTATAAGACTCTATTTTCAAAATACAAAAATGATATTTCAAAATTGAAAATGAAAATAGTCTTATATCCAAGACCAACAATGAGCTTGAAAGTAAGATCAAAGAATTGCAAATCAAAATTAATGATTTTGAAAAGAAAAATACTGATTTGCATAACTTACTTTCAAAAGTTCATGATGATCATCAAAAGAAGATTGATGATCTTAAAACTTCTTTTAATAAGATTGGAACAAAAAGTTTTGAAAAGGTGAGAATTCAAAATCCAACTTTGTTAAGAAAAGTTTTAGAAGTTACAATCATAGAAGTCCTCAACGAACCTTGAATGGTAAAATTGTTAGGAGTATGGGTTCTTAAAGAATTCATTACTACTAAAGATAAGGATGTCCTTCATAAATGGATACCAAAGGGGACAAGGATTTTAGAAACTAATGAATATGGACCCAAAAGGATTTGGGTACCAAAAATTAAAAATTAATCTATGTTTGTAGGAAAAGGAGCATTGCTACAAGGCATGGGAAATAAATCCAAATTCATGGTACCTTGATAGTGGATGCTCGAGACATATGACCAGAGATAAAAGCCGGTTTATAGAGCTTAACGCCAAAAATAGAGGAGAAGTGACTTTTGGTGATAATTCAAAAGGTCACATTGAAGGTATTGGTACTATAGGTAATACCTCTTCCATACAAATTAAAAATGTGTTATATGTGAATGGATTAAAGCATAATCTATTGAGTATTAGTCAATTATGCGATAAGGGATTCAATGTCATTTTGAAATTAATGGTTGTAAAGTCATTGGCATTGCATCTAATCGAATTATGTTTGTTGGTCATAGAATAGGAAACATATACATGGTGCATTTCGATTCTTTTGATATGACTAATTTGTGCCTAGTTGCTAAGGATGAGCATGATAGTTGGTTATGGCATAGGAGACTAAGACATGCTAGCATGAGTGTTTTGCAACGGTTAGTTCAAGGAGAATTGGTTCGAGGGCTGCCTAAACTAAAATTTGATAATGATAAAATATGTGATGCTTGTGCTAAAAGAAATCAAAAGCGGGTTTCTTTTAAATCCATTAATGATGTGTCAACTAGTAGAGTATTACAATTGATCCATATGGATCTTTTTGGGCCAACTAGGACTACTAGCTTGGGTGGAAAACAATATGCATTTGTCCTGGTAGATGACTATTCTAGATATACTTGGGTTCTATTCTTAAGTACTAAAGATGAATCATTAGAAAATTTCATCACATTTTAAAAAGTAATCCAAAACGAAAAATGTTACTTTATCACTAGTGTTAGAAGTGATCATGGCACTGAATTTGAAAATCTTGGATTTAATGAGTTTTGTAATTCTAATGGTATTAGCCATAATTTTTTAGCACCTAGAACCCCTCAACAAAATGGAGTTGTTGAGAAAAAAATCGAACTTTAGAAGAAATGGCTAGAACCATGCTTTGTGAAAATAATTTGCCAAAATATTTTTGGGCGGAATCCACAAATACCGCTTGTTATGTTGTAAATCGAGTAATGATTAGGCCAATTTTAAAGAAAACTCCATATGAAATTTTCAAAAATAAAAAGCCTAACATTAGCTATTTTCATCCTTTTGGATGTAAATGTTTTGTTTTAAACAACGGTAAAGAAAATCTTGGAAAATTTGATGCTAAAAGTGATGAAGGAATTTTTCTGGGTTATTCTTTAAATTCTAAAGCTTATCGAGTATTTAATAAAAGAACTTTAGTTGTAGAAGAGTCTATACATGTTGTTTTCGATGATAATCTCCTTCCGAGGAAGGATTCTTGTATTAATGATGATGTAGGTATTATAAATACAAATGAAGTTAGACATGACGTTGGAGAATCATCATCAAAGGAAGAAAAGAAAGATAAGGAAACTCATGATTCTCTCGAGAATCCAACCATTAAAGAAAGGGAAGTATCTTATCCAAGAGAGTACAACTATATCAAGGATGGTGAGATTATAGGTGATCCATCCAAAGGGGTAACAACTCGATCTTCTCTTAGAAATATTTGTAATTATGTTGCATTTATTCCATGCATAGAGCCTAAGAATATTAAAGAAGTATTAAATGATGAACATTGGATTATGGCTATGCAAGAAGAGTTAAATCAATTTGAGAGAAGTAAAGTATGGACATTAGTTGAAAGGCCTAATAATAAATCTACTGTAGGTACTAGATGGGTATTTAGGAATAAGCTTGATGAAAGTGGTAATATAGTAAGAAACAAGGCTAGACTTGTTGCTCAAGGGTATACTCAAGAAGAGGGCATAGACTATGATGAAACATACGCTCTCGTAGCTATGATGGAAGTAATTAGAATGTTATTAGCATTTGCATGTTTTCATGAATTTAAATTATATCAAATGGATGTTAAAAGTGCATTTTTAAATGGTTTTATAAAAGAAGAAGTGTATGTGGAACAACCTTCAGGTTTTGAAGATTCAAAATTTCCGGATCATGTTCTTAAATTGACAAAAGCACTTTATGGCTTAAAACAAGCTCCTAGAGCTTGGTATGAAAGATTATCAAACTTTTTAATTGAAAAAGGTTTTTCAAAAGGGAAGGTTGACACTACACTGTTTTTAAAACATAAAGGTACAAATTTATTAGTAGTTCAAATTATGTTGATGATATATATTTGGTTCTACTAATGATGTTCTTTGCCAAGAGTTTTCTAAGCTAATGCAAAGCGAATTAGAAATGAGCATGATGGGGGAGCTCTCATTTTTCTTGGGACTCCAAATCAAGCAAAGAAAAGATGGCATCTTCATCAACCAAGCTAAGTACGTCAAAGATATGCTCAAGAAATTTGGACTGGAAAATGGCAAGCCTCATGACACTCTAATGAGCTCGTCAACAAAGCTTGACTTAGATGAATGAGGTAAATGTGTAGATGTTAAATTATATAGGTTAATGATTGGATCTTTACTTTATCTAACTGCAAGTAGACCAGACATTATGTTTGGTGTTTGCTTATGTGCTAGATTTCAATAATGCCCTAAGGAATCACATTTACTAGCTGTTAAGAGAATATTTAGATACCTTAAGGACACTCCTAGTTTAGGACTTTGGTATCCTAGAGACTCTAGCTTTAGCTTGCATGCCTTTTCTGATGCGGATTATGGAGGATGCAAATTCCTTGGAAATATGTTGATTTCTTGGTTTTCAAAGAAACAAAATTGTGTTGCATTATCTACCACTGAAGCGGAATACATTTCAACCGGTAGTTGTTGTGCACAAGTTTTATGGATGAAACAACAACTTTTTGATTATGGAATTGAAGTAGGTACTATTCCTATTAAGTGTGACAATACTAGTGCTATTTGTCCCACTAAAAATCCCATCCAACACTCTAGAACTAAGCACATTGAAATTAGACATCACTTCATTAGAGACCATGTCGCTAAGGAAGATGTAGTTCTAGAATTTATTGATACTTTGCACCAATTAGTTGATATTTTTACAAAACCCTTAGATAAGGAAATATTATGGACACTTAGGAGAGAATTAGGTTTAACTAACCTATCTTCACTTAGTGTTTAAAAATAATTTTTAGCACTTTTAAGAATAAATGAAAAATGCTTAAAATAATATTTTTGATTGCATTCTTGTTATTAGTTAGGGGGAGTTTATGATTATTAGTGAAAATTAATTGTTTGTTCAAATGATGTTTAATGACAAATTTGATTGTTTGAACATAGTTAATTTTCGAAATATGATGTTGAAAACATTTTTGATATTTCGATATAACAAATTAAGTTAAATGAATTTTAAGATTTTACAAATGATTTTACAAATTTATATTCGATTCAATTAACCAAATATCAAATTATTACTCCAAGTTTTTCAAGATCAATTTTAATCCTTACTAAATGTGTAAAATTGTGATTTGTACTTAAACTATTTTTGAAACAATTTCATAAAGTATTTTGAAAAAACAAGCCTTAAATCAATTATTCAAAGGCATGCACCGATGCATCAGTCCATGCATCGATGCATCGATGAATTAATTGAACATCGAATGCATTCCATGCACCGATGCACTCTCCATGCATCGATGCACTCTGAATATTTTCAAAACATCGAATGCATTTGATGCATCGATGCACAAGCCATGCATCGATGCACCAGGCTATTTTTCAAACATCGAATGCATTTCATGCATCAATGCACACTTGGTGCATCGATGCATCAAGTGTTCCAACGGTCAAAATATTTGAATTTTACACTGATGCACCGATGCATCCTCCATCATGCATCGATGCATGAGACGCTCCACCCAGAAAATTAATTATTTTCACACAATAATGGCTCTATTGACTCCACTAATTATCACCAACGTTCAGAATTGATTCAAGGAGTATTTAAACAAGTTTAGAAGCCATTGATCAACAACAAGAAACATCAAGCAACTAGAATCAAGAGAGAATCAAAGAGAAAGCATCAAACATCAAGTTTGAGCATTTCAAGCCTATTTTTCATCCAATATTCATTTGCTTTCAAGAACACTTTTGTACTCAATTGTATTTATCTTTGAGTGTTCTTTTCTTTGTTCTAGAATTGTGCAAACTTCTTACCTTGTGAGGTTTTCTTGTAAGTTTGCAAATTTGTAATCTTCTCTTTGGGAAAAAGAGTGTTCTCAAGAGTTGGGATATACTCTTGAGGGATTTTGTAAGGTTATCTCTTTGGCCTCAAAAGAAAGAACAAATTAGTGAATTTGTTGGAAAATCCTTAGTGTGGATAGCTAAGGTAGTGGACGTAGACTTTGTTTGAGAAAGCTGAACCACTGTAAATTACTGTGCAATTACTTTCAATTTTCTGCAAAAGCTTCCACGAAATTTTTAATTACCAATTCACCCCCCTCTTGGCTGATTCCGTAGATCGATTAACTCAATAATTGGTACCAGAGCCTCACTCATTTGAAGGTTTAATCGCCTCTTGAGTCGATTCGGGAAGAGTTACATCGATTACAAAGTCATCAATGGCCTCCATTTCAAATTACGACTCCGGTCTCGATTCGATGCCCATCAACAAGCCTCCTTTCTTCAATGGGGCTAATTATGCCTATTGGAAGAATAGAATGATGTACTTCATTCAAGCAAGTGACATGGGAGCATGGAATGCCGTAGAAGAAGGATACATCAAGCCTCTCACTCATCCAAGGTTGTGGAGTGAAGGAGACACAAGAATGTTCCAGCTCAACTCCAAAGCCATCCATATTATTTTTTGTGCTCTTGGACCAGATGAATACGGAAGAGTTTCATCGTGTACAACCGCCAAAGAAATATAGGACAAGCTTCAAGTCACACATGAAGGTACAGATGAGGTAAAGAAATCAAAAATTAGTATTCTAACGCATAGCTATGAAAATTTTAGGATGAAACCAAATGAAGACATCAAAGCTATGACGGATAGATTTTCAACGATTGTCAATGGTCTTAAATCGTATGGAGAGATCATCTCAAATGAAAAGCTTGTGAGGAAGTTAGTCTACTCCCTCCCAAAATCATGGCAATCAAAGAAGATGGCAATCATCGAGTCTAAGGACCTATCATCCTTAACTCTTGAAGAACTTATCGGTTCACTCCTCACTCATGAGATGATGTTTGAAGATGAGGTGGACCTTGATAAAGTTGAAGAGACACCAAAGGAGAAGGAGAAGAAGAAAAACATTGGAGTTGCTCTCAAATCCACAAAAGATGAGAGTGATTCTAATAATGATGATGATGACGAGGAAATGGCATTATTTGCCAAACGGTTCAGAAAAATGATGAGACCTTACCGAGGAAGAAAATTCAAACGAAACGAAGGCCTCAAAAATAAACCAAAAGAAAAGGACCCAATCATTTGCTATGAATGCAAAAAGTCGGGGCATGTCAAATATGATTGCCCACAATTGAAGAAAAAGGGTCAATCAAAGAATAAGCACAAGGCTCATGTAGCTACATGGAGCGATGAAGAAAGTTTCGATGAAGAGGAACAAGAAGTAGCAAACTTGTGCTTGATGGTATTCGGGGAAGATTCTAAGGTAACCTCTAACTCATCCGATTTTGATGATTTATCTTATGATGAGTTATTTGAGGAATACAATGGGTTGGCTTCAGATTATGAGAAATTGTTTTTAAAATATAAAAATGATGTTTCAAAATTGAAAAATGAAAACAAACTCATATCCAAAACCAACAATGATCTTGAAAGTAAAATAAAAGATTTGCAGATCAAACTAGAAGAATTTGAGAAGAAAAATTTAGATTTGCAAAATTTACTTTCAAAGGGCAATGATGATCATCAAAAGAAAATTGATGATCTTAAAACTTCTTTTGATAAAGTTGGTACAAAACATTTTGAAAAAGGAGAAAATTCAAAATCCAACTTTGTTAGAAAAAGTTTTAGAAACTACAATCATAGAGGTCCCAAAGAACCTCAAATGGAAAAATCGTTAGAAGCATGTGGGTTCCTAAAGAACTCATTACTACTAAAGATAAAGATATCCTACACAAATGGATACCTAAGGGGACTAGGATTTTGGAAACTAATGAATATGGACCCAAAAGAATTTGGGTACCAAAAATCAAAAATTAATCTATGTTTGTAGGGAAAGGAGCATTGCTACAAGGCACGGAAATAAATTCAAATTCATGGTACCTTGATAGTGGATGCTCAAGACATATGACCGGAGACAAAAGCCGGTTCATTGAGCTTAACGCCAAAAATAGAGGAGAAGTGACTTTTGGAGACAATTCAAAAGGTCATATTGAAGGTATTGGTACTATAGGTAATACCTCTTCCATACAAATTAAAAATGTTTTGTATGTGAATGGATTAAAGCATAATCTTTTGAGTATTTGTCAATTGTGTGATAAAGGATTCAATGTCTTATTTGAAATTAATGGTTGTAAAGTTATTGACATTGCATCTAATCGGATTATGCTTGTTGGTCATAGAATAGGAAATATTTACATGGTGCATTTAGATTCTATTGATATGACTAATTTATGCCTAGTTGCTAAGGATGAGCATGATAGTTGGTTATGGCATAGGAGACTAGGTCATGCTAGTATGAGTGTTTTGCAACGGTTAATTCAAGGAGACTTAGTAAGAGGGTTGCCTAAGCTTAAATTTGATAATGATAAAATCTGTGATGCTTGTGCTAAAGGAAAACAAAAACGAGTTTCTTTTAAATCTATTAATGATGTATCAACTAGTAGAGTATTACAATTGATCCATTTAGATCTTTTTGGGCCAACTAGAACTACTAGCTTAGGTGGAAAACAATATGCATTTGTCTTGGTAGATGACTATTCTAGATACACTTGGGTTCTATTCTTAAGTACTAAAGATGAAGCATTAGAACATTTCATCACATTTTCAAAAATAATCCAAAATGAAAAAGGTTACTCTATAACTAGTGTTAGGAGTGATCATGGAACTGAATTTGAAAATCTTGGATTTATTGAGTTTTGTAATTCTAATGGTATTAGCCATAATTTTTCAGCACCTAGAACCCCTCAACAAAATGGAGTTGTTGAGAGGAAAAATCGAACTTTAGAAGAAATGGCTAGAACCATGCTTTGTGAAAATAATTTACCAAAATATTTTTGGGCGGAAGCCACAAATACCGCTTGTTATGTTGTAAATCGAGTAATGATTAGGCCAATTTTAAAGAAAACTCCATATGAAATTCTCAAAAATAAAAAGCCTAACATTAGCTATTTTCATCCTTTTGGATGTAAATGTTTTGTTTTAAACAATGGTAAAGAAAACCTTGGCAAATTTGATGCTAAAAGTGATGAAGGAATTTTTCTGGGTTATTCCTTAAATTCTAAAGCTTATCGTGTATTTAATAAAAGAACTTTAGTTGTAGAAGAGTCTATACATGTTGTTTTCGATGATAATCTCCTTCCGAGGAAGGATTCTTGTATTAATGATGATGTAGGTATTGTACAAACAAATGACGTTAGACATGATGTTGGAGAATCATCATCAAAGGAAGAAACAAAGGATGAGGAAACTCATGATCCCCTCGAGAATCCAACCATTGAAGAAAGGGAAGTATCTTTTCCAAGAGAGTACAACTATGTCAAGGATGGTGAAATTATAGGTGATCCATCAAAAGGGGTAACTACTCGATCTTCTCTTAGAAATATCTGTAATTATGTTGCATTTATTTCATGCATAGAGCCTAAGAACATCAAAGAAACATTAAAAGATGAACATTGGATTATGGCTATGCAAGAAGAATTAAATCAATTTGAGAGAAGTAAAGTATGGACATTAGTTGAAAGGCCTAGTAATAAATCTACTGTAGGTACTAGATAGGTTTTTAGAAATAAACTTGATGAAAGTGGTAATATAGTGAGGAACAAGGCTAGACTTGTTGCTCAAGGCTATACTCAAGAAGAAGGCATAGACTATGATGAAACATACGCTCCCGTAGCTAGGATGGAAGCAATTAGAATGTTATTAGCATTTGCATGTTTTCATGAATTTAAATTATATCAAATGGATGTTAAAAGTGCATTTTTAAATGGTTTTATAAAAGAAGAAGTGTATGTGGAACAACCTCCAGGTTTTGAAGATTCAAAATTTCCAGTTCATGTTCTTAAATTGACAAAAGCTTTTTATGGTTTAAAACAAGCTCCTAGAGCTTGGTATGAAAGATTGCCAAATTTTTTAATTGAAAAAGGTTTTTCAAAAGGAAAGGTTGACACTACATTGTTTTTAAAGCATAAAGGTAAATATTTATTAGTAGTTCAAATTTATGTTGATGATATAATATTGGTTCTACTAATGATGTTCTTTGCCAAGAATTTTCTAGCTAATGCAAAGTGAGTTTGAGATGAGCATGATGGGGGAGCTCTCATTTTTCTTGGGACTCCAAATCAAGCAAAGAAAAGATGGCATCTTCATTAATCAAGCTAAGTACGTCAAAGATATGCTCAAGAAGTTTGGACTGGAAAATGGGAAACCTCATAACACTCCAATGAGCTCTTCAACAAAGCTTGACTTAGATGAAGGAGGTAAATGTGTGGATGTTAAATTATATAGATCCATGATTGGCTCATTGCTTTATCTAACCGCAAGTAGACCGGATATTATGTTTAGTGTTTGCTTGTGTGCTAGGTTTCAATCATGTCCTAAGGAATCACATTTACTAGCTGTTAAGAGAATCTTTAGATACCTTAAGGACACTCCTAGTTTAGGTCTTTGGTATCCTAGAGACTCTAGCTTTAGCTTGCATGCCTTTTCTGATGCGGATTATGGAGGATGCAAATTAGATAGGAAAAGCACCTCCGGTACTTGCCAATTCCTTGGAAATATGCTGATTTCTTGGTTTTCAAAGAAACAAAATTGTGTTGCATTATCTACCACTGAAGCGGAATACATTTCAGCCGGTAGTTGTTGTGCACAAGTTTTATGGATGAAACAACAACTTTTTGATTATGGAATTGAAGTAGGTACCATTCCTATCAAGTGTGACAATACTAGTGTTATTTGTCTCACTAAAATCCATCCAACACTCTAGAACTAAGCACATTGAAATAAGACATCACTTCATTAGAGACCATGTCACTAAGGAAGATGTAGTTCTAGAATATGTTGATACTTTGCATCAATTAGCGGATATCTTTACAAAACCCTTAGACAAGGAAAGATTTTGGACACTTAGGAGAGAATTAGGTTTAACTGACCTATCTTCACTTAGTGTTTAAAATAATTTTAGCACTTTTAAGAATAAATGAAAAATGCTTATAAATAATAATTTTTGATTGCATTCTTGCTATTAGTTAGGGAGAGTTTGTGATTCTTAGTGAAAAATAATTTTATGTTCAAATAAAGTTTAAAGATTAATTTGTTTGATTGAACATAATTAATTTTTGATATATGAGTTGCCATTACCATTAGAGCCAAATTATTTAGCATTTTAAGTGTTTAAAACAGATTTTTGACATTTTTGTGCTTCATGCACCGATGCATTTAACAATGCATCGATGTATCCTTGAATATGCATTGATGCATAAGACCATGCACCGATGCATCCGTCGAGTTTTAGGTTTAAAATCTTCATCTTCTTCATTTTTTTTTCAAAATCTAAAACACTAAACACACGGTCGTTCGTCCCCCTCTCCCTCAAATCTCTATTTTTGCTCAAAATCTTCGGGAAAACATCGGATTCTTCAAGTTTTTCATCCTACAAACCTGCTACACTCATTAAATCGCGCAAAACATCTCCTCATTCCCCTCAATCCGAATTTTTCAAGGTATTTTCACAAAAACTCTATTTCATTAAATTTTTGAACTTAGGACTAGTTTAGATTAGTTCTAGTTTGAAATAATTATCGGGCATTGGCTATATGATGATTCTAAACTAGTTTCTACAACGAATTTCATAAAAAATGCATAATTTTTCAAAATTATTTGGAAATTTCGAATTAAAAAAAATTATTATTATTATTTCGAAAGTTAATGATACTTTTGATTCAATTATGTTAGTTTCATGAAAACTATGCGTATTATGATATTAATTTTAAATAGTTTTTCAAAACTTTGCCCATTAGGACTTTGTTAAAGAACCTTGAATTATTGAGGACTCATTTGAGTTTTGGGATTAATTGTTGTGCATACATGTGTTTTAAAATTGCAGGTGATATTCCTTTTCAAATTTCCCTTACCATGTCAAATCCTAAACGCCCTAGGTCATCCTCTAGTCGGTCTCACCAAAACCGTCCTCCCGTTCCTCAACATCCTAATCCCGTTCCTCCTCAACCTAATCCTGATCCTCAAGCTCCTAATGGATTATTGAGTGTTTGTTTCAATATGCCAGAGCGTCGTAGAAACGAACTTTATAATAGATACATTGAGTCTTTCCAATCCTATCGAATTCGGGAAGAACGTATTCCCTCGCTTCAAGCCATGAACAAAATTGATTTTGAATACCTCCCAACTCTTAGAAGGTGGAAGTTTGATAAACTCTTTTCTCTTCAACCCATCGTTTTTCATCAACTTGTCCGTATTTTTTATTCAAATGCGGTATGCATTCAAAATGAAACCCAATGTGGAACCATCGGTATTAGATCCTACCTTTTAGGATAATACATTGTGGTTGATTCTGCAACCATTGCTACTCATTTCGGATTAGATGATAATGGTGCTTTTGATGAAAAAGAGAATGTGAATTATCCCTATATCCCTCATGCGAGTGTCAGTTCTCTTCGAACTCATCACGGCCGTTTTCTTCACTTCATTATTTCTTGGTGGTTTAGACCATCGGCTGGTTGTTACTCCACTCTTCGTAATAGGGATTTGTGGTGGATATACTGCATTAAAAATAAAATCAAAATAAATCTTCCACAAATTATATTCAGCCAATTAGTAGACATCGTTAATATTGTCCCTTCCAAACATGTTGAAACCTTAGCCTACGGTTGTCTACTTAGTAACCTGTTTATCAAACTTGGTTTAAACGTTTCTCTCGACACTCCTATCCCTCTCCAAAATCAAATCAACCTCACATCTTTGAAGAAAGCAGATTGGATTCAGGATGAGCGAACCGGTCTTTGGGTCTTTCGACCCAATAAGCCAACTCCGGGAGCTAGTTCTTCTCGAGCTACTCCTAGTTCTTCTCGTGCTCCTCCTCCAGCTCCTGACGCTGATGATGATCCAGAGCTTCAAAGGCTTATGAGAGATATTGACGAGGAAGTACCAGCTCGGCAAGATGATCAAACGCCACCTTATTTCCGATCTTTTCTAGAGTCGTTTGATCTACGTTTTGCCTCCATTGAGTCTACGATTTCTGAGTTTCAGAGGGAGATGCGTGATCGTATGGATGCTCTGACTCTTGAAGTTCGAGCTCATTATCCTCCTCCTCCCGATCCTCCGATGGAGTAAACTTACTTGCCATGCTTTCTTGTTCTTAATACTTGGATTTTCTTAATTGTTGGATGTTTGTTTGAGGATGCTTGAACTTATATTTGGTTTGACATTTTAACGCTTTCTGTTTATTAATTTTGCATCATTAGAAATTTATGACCAAATTATGCCATTTCACATTTTATTATGAATATTGTTTATGAAAACTAATGGCTAATCTCTCTTTTGATTGTGATCTTAGCAGCTTATTATTAATAAATCAATTGGCTAATGTTTTTCAAAATTCTTGTTTAAAACGTTTTTATAGAGTCTTTTTGATTTAACAAAAAGGGGGAGAAAATTTATGATGTGCTATAGTAAGGGGGAGTAAGTTTTTCAAAATCGATTTTTCAAAAATAATTTCTTAAACAAATCTTAAAATTACTCAAATGTTTTGTTATATCAAAAAGGGGGAGATTGTTGAAAACATTTTTGATATTTCGATATAACAAATTAAGTTAAATGAATTTTAAGATTTTACAAATGATTTTACAAATTTATATTCAATTCAATTAACCGAATATCAAATTACTACTCCAAGTTTTTCAAGATCAATTTTAATCCTTACTAAATGTGTAAAATTGTGATTTGTACTTAAACTATTTTTGAAACAATTTTCACAAAGTATTTTGAACCAAAAACAAGCCTTAAATCAATTATTCAAAGGCATGCACCGATGCATCAGTCCATGCATCGATGAATTAATTGAACATCGAATGCATTCCATGCACCGATGCACTCTCCATGCATCGATGCACTCTGAATATTTTCAAAACATCGAATGCATTTGATGCATCGATGCACAAGCCATGCATCGATGCACCAGGCTATTTTTCAAACATCGAATGCATTTCATGCATCGATGCACACTTGGTGCACCGATGCATCAAGTGTTCCAATGGTCAAAATATTTGAATTTTACACTGATGCACCGATGCATCCTCCATCATGCATCGATGCATGAGACGCTCCACCCAGAAAATTAATTGTTTTCACACAATAACGGCTCTATTGACTCCACTAATTATCACCAACGTTCAGAATTGATTCAAGGAGTATTTAAACAAGTTTAGAAGCCATTGATCAACAACAAGAAACATCAAGCAACTAGAATCAAGAGAGAATCAAAGAGAAAGCATCAAACCTCAAGTTTGAGCATTTCAAGCCTATTTTTCATCCAATATTCATTTGCTTTCAAGAACACTTTTGTACTCAATTGTATTTATCTTTGAGTGTGCTTTTCTTTGTTCTAGAATTGTGCAAACATCTTACCTTGTGAGGTTTTCTTGTAAGTTTGCAAATTTGTAATCTTCTCTTTGGGAAAAAAAGTGTTCTCAAGAGTTGGGATATACTCTTGAGGGATTTTGTAAGGTTATCTCTTTGGCCTCAAAAGAAAGAACAAATTAGTGAATTTGTTGGAAAATCCTTAGTGTGGATAGCTAAGGTAGTGGACGTAGACTTTGTTTGAGAAAGTCGAACCACTGTAAATCGTTGTGCAATTACTTTCAATTTTCTGCAAAAGCTTCCACGAAATTTTAAATTGCCAATTCACCCCCCCTCTTGGCCGATTCCGTAGATCGATTAACTCAACATATGAGTTGCCAATACCACTAGGATTAATTAATTTAGCACTATTGGATATTTAAAATACAATTTTTTTTAAATATTTGATAGAGGGAATCGATACCCCCATAAGGGAACCGATCCCCCCTTTGAATAGGAACTGATTCCCCCTGTAGGGGAATCGATACCCCCTGGGGTTATGGTTTTTACGGGCATAACACCCTATTTTTCTCAAACCCTCTTTATCTTCTTCCATTATCGCCATGCTCTTCTTCTCTCTCTCCCTATCTCCTCTTTGCTTCATAACATCTATTTCTAGTCGGAATTTCATCATTTTTCAAATCCTAAACCTGCTAGCATCATTAAAATCGTGCAAACAACATCAAAATCCACTCAATCTCATAAAATCCAAATTTTCAAGGTAATATTTCAAAATCCTCTATTTAATTGATTTTGAACTTAGAACTAGTTTTGATTAGTTCTAAGATGAACATTACATCGGGCATTGGTTATATGATGATTTTACAATCAATTTCGTCAAAAACACTCAATTTTTCAAAATTATCTTTTAATTTCGAAATTTAAAAAAAATCGAGAATTGTTGTTTTAATTGATGTTTTTGATTCAATTATGTTGTTTTCATAAAAACTATGCGTATTATTATTTTCAAACATTATTTTCCAAATAGTTTTTCAAAACATTGCTCTTTAGGATTCGGTTTAGAGAACCTTGAAATATTGAGGACTCATTTGAGTTTTGGGTTTGATTATATTGCATACATGTGTTTAAATTTGCAGGTTACATATTCTATTCTGATTCTTAAACCATGTCAAATCCTAAACGACCTAGGACATTGTCTAGTCGCTCAAGTTAAAACCGACCTCTTATTCCTCCACCCAATCCAAATAACCCAAATATGACCATTATGAACTCTTGTTTCAACGTACCTGGTTGTGGACAAGATCTATACCATATGCACCATACTTGTTTTGAGTCATACAAAATCTGGGAAGAACGTATCCCTTCAATCCAAGCTATGGAAGATATGAACTTCCAATATCTTCATACTCTTAAATCCTAGAAGTTTGATAAACTCTTTAAACTCAAACCTTTGGTTTATCATCAATTAGTCTGCATTTTTCTATTCCAATGTGGTATGTGTCCAAAACGAGCGCTGATATGAAACTATAGGAATTCGATCCTATCTTTTAGGATAATTCATTTTTATTGACTCCGACACAATCGTTACCCATTTTGGACTAGATAACTCAGGTTTAATGAAAAAGAGACTGTGGATTCACCCTATAAGTCTAAGGACAGTGAGAGTACCTTAAGAACTCATCGTGATAGATTCCTTCATTATTTGATCTCTTGGTGGTTTAGACCATCCGGAGGTAGGTACGCCTCCCTTAGGAACATAGATATATGGTGGATATATTGTATCCAACATAAAAAGAAGATTAATCTACCACAAATCATCTTTAGTGAGTTTCCATAAACATTGTTCCTTCCAAGAATATAAAAACCTTGGTTTATGGTTGTCTCCTTAGTAATTTGTTTATCAAACTCGGTCTTTGGGTCAATGGGTTTATCGTCCCGGACTCAGAACTTTTAATTGTGAAACATTTCGATGTTCATGGATTGCTTTATTTTGGGTGTTTGAATTTGTTGGATAATTTGATATTTGAACTTACATGTGTATATATTTAGTTTGATTTTCACTTTCATCTTGAGCTTAATGTTTATTTTTGTATCATTTACATATTAGTTGCATTATGACCAATATTTTGCCATTTCACATTGTTTATGAATATTGAATTATGGAACTAATGGCTAATCTTTCTCTTGATTATGATCTTAGCAGCTTACGCTATATTTAGTTATCAATTGGCTAATTGTTTTTCAAAAACTTGTTTAAAATGTTTTAAAAGTCTTTTTGATTTAACAAAAAGGGGGAGAAATATTAAAGTGTTTTTAAAGGGGAGAAGTGTTAAAGTAAGGGGGAGTAGTATTTTTCAAAATCAAAATTCATTTTGAAATTAGAAAATCTTAAAATGTTTTGTTATATCAAAAAGGGGGAGATTGTTGAAAACATTTTGATGTTTCGATATAACAAATTAAATTAAAAGAATTTTAATTTTGAAAATGATTTTTCTAAGCATATTCGATATATTAAATCAAATATAAAAATATTACTCAAAGTATTTCAAAGTTCATTTTAAATCCTTACTAAAGTGTAAAATTAAGTTTTAATCTTAAAATAATTTCAAAATAATTATACAAAGTATTTCGAACCGTTTCAAAGCAAAAATTACAGTTTGTCCAGAGGGAACCGATTCCCCCTGAATGGTTTTGCTCCGAGAAATTCCAGTATGCTAGGAGGGAACCGATTCCCTCCAGGGGGTATCGATTCCCCCCACTGTTCAATGGTCGAATATTTGAATTTTACACTTAGGGAACCGATTCCCCATGAGGGGGTACCGATTCCCCCCACGCTCCAAGCAGAAATATTAATTGTTTTCACACTTAAACGGCTCCAATAACTTCATTAATGATCCCCAACGTTCAGAAGTGATTCAAGGTGTATTTAAACAAGCTTAAAAGCCATTGATAAAAAACAAGAAACATCAAGCAACTAGAATCAAAAGAGAATCAAAGAGAAAACATCAAACCTCAAGTTTGAGCATTTCAAGTCTATTTTTCATTCAATATTCATTTTGCTTTCAAGAACACTTATTGTGCTGAATTGTATTTATTCTTGAGTGTTCTTTCTTTGTTCTAGAATTGTGCAAACATATTTGCCTTGTGAGGTTTTTCTTGTAAGTTTGCAAATTTGTAATCTTCTCTTTGATAAAAGAGTGTTCTCAAGAATTAGGGTATATTCTTGAGGGAATTGTAAGGTTATCTCTTTGGCCTCAAAAGAAAGAAAAATTAGTGAATTTGTTGGAAAATCCTTAGTGTGGATAGCTAAGGTAGTGGACGTAGACTTTGGTTGATAAAGTCGAACCACTGTAAATCGTTGTGCAATTACTTTCAATTTTCTGTTAAAGCTTCCACCAAAATTTTTATTGCCAATTCACCCCCCTCTTGGCCGATTTCATCGATCGATTAACTCAACATATATGTATCACAATAAACCTTAGATTAATTATTCTATCAGTAACCTATACTTATATGGCTTGTCTCTTACAATAATATATTTACACATCTTATTTTATTATCTCCAGTTATCTTATAATAATGTTTTACTTACATCTTGTATCATATACAAAACATATCAACATACAACACATATACTCCTATCAAAACATGCTTATATTCATTAATTTATGCATTCTAATATAAGAAATAGACTCTTCGCAAGTCATATTTCCATTACACATCATATAACTAGCATGCACTCACCTGGCCTCACTAGTCAAAACCGATCTCTAAACTTTCCCCTTGATCGATCTTACTTGTCAATGATTACGGAACTTGTTTAGGCTATGTATCTACATAATTATACATTTTAAGGCAATTATCAGATACCTACACCTTGTAATTCGATACTAACAACTTAAATGAACTTAATAAACTAATATTCACTTTTTCCTTTTAGGGGTGTACCGATGCACTATAAGTGCATTGATACCCAAAATAGCTTCGAAATATTCATGCATCGATGCACCCATTAATGCATCGATGCACCTTCAAAATTTGTCTTGGTGCATCGGTGCATACTCATAGTGCATCGATGCATTCCTGGCATTCGATGTTTCTTCTTTTAAGAATGCATCAGTGCATATTGAATGTGTACCGATGCATCATGCCCAGAAATTGCTCTTTCAGGCACGAAAATCCATTTAATTCAACTCAAATGCTTCATATTTCATCCCCATTCAAATTCCTAACTTATATATGCATGTTTAAACTCATTTATATTCATTTACCTCTTCTTGAACCTTAATATCCTCTCCTCTTTATTAACTTCAAGAATCATACCAGATTTTCAACATGTTTTAAAACTCATTTTATCACTTCATATCTCTTAATTTAACCCATGACAAGTCAAATTCAACTTCAAAATCTATTAACTCATTCTATTTCACTAATTCACTTAAAAACTCTTCATATTTAATCATTCATAACTCATCCATTTTGAAGTTTCAACATACTTTAATCTCTAAATAATCTTTCTTAGCACCCCAAGAATCAAAACTAAGCTTAAAACTTAAGAACTAACCAACTGAAATTAAGCTTACATTTGTTATGGAGCTTACGGGAAGAGAAGAGGAAGAAGACAACCCAAGCTCTATACTTTTCTTTTCCTTTCTCACTCTTTCCACGTGTTTTATAAGCTCAAAAGAAAGATAAAAAATCTTTCTAGTCAAATGACCATTTTACCATTTATTTCCTTTAATAATTATCAACAAATATAACACCCTCAACCCGTATCCGACCCGAATACGACTCTGAGATGTCACATTGACTTTTCAAACTTTGACTCTTGACAAAATTCAAAGAAAATTCAAAAACTTTCATTAAAATAAAAGTTGTTTATTTACATAAATTGACCAAAATAACCAAAAATCGATCAGAGCCTATACAACTCACTCAATTAGTACATGCTAACTATATTCAGATTAACCAAACACATTTAAATCATCTATTTTCTGATCTGAAACTTTGTAAAGAAAATGCTGACATGTCTTGCTCCTCTTAGCTCTTTACTCTTCTCATTTCTGTAACCTACGTGTGAAACAATCACATGCTAAGTCGTTGACTTAGTGAGGCATAAAACATATAATAAAACTCTAACTCGTAATCATGCTTGAACAATTTCTACTATGCACCTTTCATATATATATATATATATATATATATATATATATATATATATATATATATATATATATATATATATATATATATATATATAATCAACGTATACATATAATTATCTTCTTTCCTATCATTATCATATTATCACCTTTCATATTTCTATTCTCTTGTTTATATGATCAATTAAGTTCATATCATATATCTTATAGCATATACAATAATCAATAACACACATATATCATATCATATAATTCATATCACAAAACACATATATACATCACATACATTACATTCAATGTTATCTCTTATTAGCCCATGTGCACCTGTGAGAACTGTAGATATGTGAGTCTATTGAGGTTGTGCACTATGCTGTCACTACAGCTCGTATGGGGTCCCACTAGGGGCTATGAGATTTATCCCGAATGACCACTATGAAATATCCCGAAGGATTAATGTATGTCCCGAAGGACCGCATAGACCCTCGACTCTTGGCATGCCAACTATACCTATAGCTCTCGTATCATATAACATGGGCATTATATTCATATCACTTCACATATTCACATGTACATTTCACTTTTCATATGATTTCATAATCATCTGTCACTTAGCTTATAACACTTCTCTTGTGTTCATATGGCATGTAACTCATTGCCATCTCTTATTCTCATATGATTCTCATACATCAAGTATATCACATAACCATATGTTCACATAGCACATACAAAACATATACATTCATAAAATCAAACATACATATATTTCATGTCATTTACCTAACTATAATCAAGACTTCATGCACTTTAACTATCGGAGATAGACTTATCACAAGTCCAATTTCCATATCATTCTATAAAATAAGATGCACTCACCTTGGCCTCACTAAGTTCCAATCCATTTTTATAATTTCCTCTCTTGCGAACGAATCATAACTTGATAAGCGTTCCGGGACTTGTTCGTGCTCGATATCTATATAATCATACATTGATACATATTAGTATCCAATTGATATACACTAATCTATCATTTCTTAGACCAAAAGAAATGTCTATTTCAATTTCCCCTTGAAGTGCATCGATGCATTCTACAGTGCATCGATACATTCTTTAACATGTGCATCGATGCACTACCCATGCATCGATACACAAATTACCTTCGATGTTTTCATTTTTAAGGGGTGCATCGATGCACTTCCTGTGCATCGATACACACTGAACAATTTCTGGAAATTTACCCTTTATGCATCGATGCACATAGCCCAGAATTCCAATTTATGCCCGAAAATCCACTCTTTTCAGCTTAATTACTTCATATAGCATCCCTTTTCTTATTATTAACTTACATACTCATATTCAAACTCATTTTTATTCATTAATCACCTCTTTAACATCAAAATCCTATTCTCCATATGTAATTCAAGAATTACACCCAAATTTTAACATGTTACAAATCCAATTCTAACACTTCATACATGTTAATTAGATTGATGAAAAGTCAAATTTATCTTCAAATTCAACTTATCAACTCTATTTCAAGATTTCATTCAAAAACTCTTTCTCTTTAATCTTTTGTAACTTCTTCATCTTTTGACTTTAAGATAACTTAAGTTTTCCTTAAGCTTAGTTATCACTTAATGATCAAAACCCAACCATAAAATCTACAAATAATCAACTAAATAGAAACTCACCTTTGCTCAGCACGTTGGAGAAGAAGAAAGCAAGCAAGAAGAAGAGTTTTGCAGATACTCTTCCCCCACGTGTTTATGTCTTCTTAAAGAGATAAAAAATATCTTTTATGACAAATGACCACTTTGCCCTTAATTCCTTTAATAATTACTAACAACTTTATGGAAATATTCCCAAATAAATCATTGAACTATTTCATTCTTCTACTTTAGTCACCAAATTCTGAAACTTTACAATATGATCACTAACCCAGTATTGAGGATGTTACAACAAACATCCACTAAGTATTCCAATTTAATCACTAAACTTTTAAATCTTTCAAAATCAGACTTCAAAATTTCAAAATTTCTATTTTAGTCACTAACCCTGATTTTGGGATATTACACGACCCATCCCGAAATAATAAAAAAATATTTTTATTCAATAAAAATAGTTACTTAATTGAAATATATATATATAGAGGGGTATTATTGTAATTATTCCTAAATATATAAGGTAAAATTATATATATTTTCGGGTCGAGTATTTTTCACCCTAAACCCGAACTCGACCCGACCCGACCTGACCAAAATAAAGTTTCACCCGACCCGACCGAATATATGAATTAGAAACCTGACTCAACCCGAAATAATAAAAATATTTTTATTCAATATATGAATAAGTTACCAAAAGATTGATGAGGGTAGCATGGTCAAATTTCAATTCCCTCCAACAAGGGAATTGAATTCCATCCATTCTTGGATGGAATTCACTTTCCCTCATTTGATGGAAAGTTGAAGCCATGAGGGATTCCAATTCCCTTGGAAAACTTGAACCAAACATGGGAAAGTGGTGGAATTGGATTCCAATTCCCCCCAATTCTAAGGGATTTCATCCAACCAAACGCCACCTTAAAATATGCTATGCTCAACAATGACTTTAGTTATGTGACACCACGATTGTCCCAAAATGTCCCCCTAGGTATGATCGGACATTGACAATTGACTTAAGTGCCCCTCAAACCACACAAAATGGTTACTTATTACATAATTCACTAATTTTGTTTGAGGTAGGACACTAATTATTCATCGATTTTGTTAGATTTGTGAAGTTTAAGATTTTTTTTGTGGAAACAAATATTGAGTTTGAGTTCAATTGTGTAAAATGGCTGACAATGACGTAATGTCATGATCAACGATAACTTAAATCTTTACGTATGAAGAGAAAAGGATATGATGAAAACAAAAGAAATGAGGGAAATGGGAAAATGAGCAAAAAAAGAAAATTTTGAGATTTCTATGGATCTAAAATGACATTTTAGTGTAAATTTGCTTTTCCTCAAAACGTTGTCATTTTGATTCTATTCGTCATGTCATAATACTGTTAAATATTTAACGATATAGTGATCAATATAAGAACAATTTAAAAGTTCAATGACTAAATTGATTTTTTTAACTTTAATAATCAAAATAAAAATAAAAAGAAAGTTCAGTACTGAAATTTATAATTTATCACAAACATAAGTATAAGAAACAAGATTCAAAATATACTCTAATTCAATCTCCTTTTCTTATATTTGAAACTCAATCTTTCTACTTTTTATTTTCATAAATTTAATCTTTTACTTTTTAAATTTGAAAATTGAAGTCCAATTATTAATAACATGGAATTTTTAATTAAATTCTAGCTCATTACAATGCCATTCTTTTAGTAACACGATTGTTAAATTATATATATATATATATATATATATATCATATAAATAATTTTAACATGTTATAAATATTTATTTAAGTGGACGGTTATCCCTATTCATAAGATAAATATATTGATATTCATTATTATTAGATTTTTAATATTACATCTATTACTTATTTATATAAATATAAATGTTAGAAAAAATATTGTACACAATTCAGTTTAAATTAAGATAATAATATAATTCTATTTTCTTATTCTTATATTTCTTCTCTTTGTTATTTTTCTTATTGCTTCGTTTTATTTATTTCACAACACAATAAGATAAATTTTACAACATTAACAGCTAAATTGAACTTTTAAATATAGAAATTAAGGATTAACATTTAAAAATACAAAAATTAGAGGATTCAAAGCAATTTTAACCCAAATAAATAAATAAACATAAAATAAAAATAGTTCAATGGTGAAAGTTAAAGTTCAACCCTTCATATTAGAGGGGGAGAGAAATGAGGGGGAGAGGGGTAAATCACAAGGGAAGAGCGCCTGCTTCCACCGTTACATCCTCTCTCACATTTTCTTTAGGTTTCTCCTATTGTGCTCTCTTTCTCTCTCTTTCTTTATTTGCATCTTAGCTACTTTTCAATGCTCTAGAAACGAAAGTTTTTTAGGTGCGTTTTTCTATAATGGTTTTGTGCTCTCAGTCTTGACTTTTGCGATCTGGATTTTCGTGGGAATTTTTTTATTTTCGTTGTGAGAGAGGAAGCGGGAGGGGGTAGAAATGGAGGACGGGACGCTGTGTCAGTGGAGTGTTTTCAGATCTCTTCTCGCAATTGTCCAGTGGTGGAGCTTTAATGTCACGGTCATTATCATTAACAAATGGATCTTTCAGGTTTGTTGCGAATTTCGCTCATTGATCTATGCACTTCCAGTTTAACTTAATTTTCTCATATTCGATCTAATTATTTGATGTTTACGTGCTTCTCATTTGTTGTGTTATATAAGCTTTTATTCTTGTCGCCTTATGTTTTCTGCTTTGATTCACTAGCAGTGAAAATTTTTCTGATGTTTCTTGATTGATTCTTTTAATCCTCTTTGAGAATTATAAACCGAAAACTGAAGTTCTCATGTCGGTTTATTACCAAGCTCCATAATATATTAAAAATTACATGTGAGAGAAGTTGTAATTTAAGAAGATTGCAAGGTTTAACTGATATGGTTTATCTTGTAAATTATGTGACATCTACAGTCTAAGGTTCTTATCTTTTTTAGTATTCAATTTAGTTTCGAAATCTAGAGTAACAGCCTATGTATTTAAATTATGCATGTTGCATACAATATACAGGAACATTGCTAGGCTGTCAATTTTGTTCATATTATACTAATGCGGCTGCCATTATAAGCTTTGTCTAGGTTCATAATGAACAGATCTAGCATCATAATAAATATATCTTAAATTAGCATATGATTTCTCATATATTGGTATTATAATGTTTGTCTTGTTTATATGGTAAATGCGGATGAGAGGGGAACCAGTAAGGATGGCTGTCTAGCATGCCGTTGGATTAAACTCAAACCTTGAAACTTTTGGCTTGACAGTAGATTTTCCAGCTTAAAGAGTTAGTGTAAATTTTGGATGGTTTAATGGAATCTTGCAAAACATTATTTGGTTCTTAAAAACACCTTCTAGCTCCGATGTTGATGCTTCCCTGATTAAATGCCGAGTATCAAAATATTCTGTTGCTTTAGTATCAGCATAGGTGGGAACAAAATCCGTGTGTTGCTTTTCAGTTGAACAAAAAACCTTGCTGTTAATTTTTATTTTTTTTCTTAGATAGGTGTTGGTTGATTTTGACACTTGTCAAAATCTGGAATATGACATTTTTGTTTTCATTTTTTCGTTCTTTTTTTAATCTTTTTTTTCTTCCTTTAAATACCAGAAACTGGATTTCAAGTTTCCTCTCTCGATATCATGTGTTCACTTCATAACGTCATCAGTTGGAGCATACATGGTAATCAAAGTGCTAAAGCTTAAACCTCTAATAGTGGTTGATCCTGAAGATCGCTGGAAAAGGATATTTCCCATGTCTTTTGTATTTTGCGTTAACATAGTGCTGGGAAATGTCAGTTTACGCTACATCCCAGTTTCTTTTATGCAGACTATAAAGTCATTCACTCCTGCAACAACAGGTGAGATTTAGAAATTATAAGCCTAATCATCCCTTTTTACGAGCATCATGATACAACTCATTAATGCTTATCATCATCACATCTAATCTTGTGTGTTTTTTCCAGTTATTTTACAGTGGCTAGTTTGGAGGAAGTACTTTGACTGGCGAATTTGGGCCTCTTTGGTTCCTATTGTCGGAGGAATTCTGCTCACATCTATTACAGAACTTAGTTTTAATATGTTTGGATTTTGTGCTGCCTTATTTGGATGTTTGGCTACTTCTACAAAGACTATCCTTGCAGAATCACTGCTGCACGGGTACAAGTTTGACAGGTACTGATATTATTCGTTCTTATGGCCCCTCTTTGACATTTTGGAAAAGGTATAAAATATATGAATGGGTTTAGGGTTTAACTGAGTGTTTGTGTGTAAATTTCTGTAGTTAGCATATAATTTAACTGCATGCCATCCTTTGCAATTTTGTATGGCATGCCTTTTTCTCTTGTAGCTGTACTGTTTGGCTAACAAATAGAATAACTGGTATCACTTCTTCCATCAAAATCTCCAATGGCCTAGATTTATACTTTTAGGGAAGGTATCCTCTTTCTCTATGGGTTGAATTATTAACGAGGAAACGTTCAAGTGAATAACAATTACTGCACAAATCTGCCACTAGTTTATAACACTCTATTACTGTACAATTCCAAGCTAAGTATTTGACGTGCATGGAGTGTAACTTAAACTACGTCTAATCATGTAGACATTCTGCATCACTGTCTGGTTCTGATTATTGAATAGAACCAACTTTCAATATGATAAACAAGGGCATCCTTCCTTCAGAGTAAAGGCTAAGGATGAATTACTTTGATTTTTTTGGCCTGGTCAGCTATTTACTGTTGTAATATTTGTAAGAGTTCATTTTATTCATAACCAGTGAGGACCTATGTGATTCCTTAATACTATATAGATACCTTTAGGTTGTTTGTTCTTTTCCTTGAGCAAAGCTTTGGGGTTTTCTTTTGCTTTATTTGGTTTTTTAAGAGTTATCACGTGTTGCTTCTATAATTGTGGAAGTGTGTTTGGTCCAACAAATTAATCTGTAAGTTCTCTGATCTTGTTTCACTTTTATTTTTGATGCATACTCTTATAGCATAAACACTGTCTACTATATGGCACCTTTTGCAACCTTGATCTTGGGAGTACCTGCAATGTTACTAGAAGGTAATGGCGTAATGGAATGGTTTCAGACTCATCCCTCTCCCTGGCCAGCTCTCATCATTATTTTCACCTCTGGAGTGCTTGCTTTCTGTCTTAACTTCTCCATCTTTTACGTGATTCACTCAACTACTGCTGTCACATTTAATGTTGCTGGGAACCTTAAGGTGAGTTTCACATAGAGAAGATGGAGCCCTGTCATATTCATTCAGTTATACAATCATAATTGCTGTCATTAATTGTGATGTTATAGGCTTAAGTTGTTTGATTTACCGTAGATTTGATTATTTGGTTGAATGTATTTTTTCTGATCCATCTTGGAAGTTTTGTGGTGTATTGTCACAGACTTCCTGTGCTTAAACCCTTCAACGATTCATGTTCATCATTTTGAATTCAGTATTCATTATTTTGATGCTTTCCTTGTACAGGTAGCAGTTGCCGTGTTGATTTCATGGATGATATTCAAAAACCCGATTTCGGGTCTAAATGCTGTTGGCTGTGGTATCACACTTGTGGGATGTACATTTTACGGGTATGTCCGACATATGCTTGCTCAACAGCCGCCTGGAACGCCTCGGACACCCCGGACGCCTAGGAACAGGATGGAACAACTACTTCCCCTTGTAAATAATAATGATAAGTTAGATGATAAGGTCTAATTTAGTTTGTTATGCTTGGGGGTTCTTGGCTTCTGAAGAATGGATGATACGAAGAAATGGCATACAGTCGGAAGGTTATTCTTATCATGTTGTGCGGCCTTACGTTAGATTTACAAGTTGGGAAGCTTTTTAACATATTTTCTTGCTTCTCAGATACCGAAATTTGTTAAGTTTCTTACATCTCTTTATTTGTTAGAGTTCCTCAAATATTTAGTACAAGACGTCAATGAAAATTTTCTCTAATCCTGATGATTCTCTCATTCTGCCGATCATGAATGAAATACTTGCTTGCTACTCGGGTTTGTGTTAGTAAGTCACTAGGATTCAGCTTGAACATTGTCAACTTGAGCTCAAGCTGCTAATTGAGTTGGATTTTGAGTACCTAATGTTTGATCCAAGGGCATTTCGGCACTAGTGATCGAGTTTTTTTTCTTCCAGGAAATAAAGTTTGACCGACTGCATTTAGTTGAACTTGAATTAAGTTTTAAACTTCAATATTTTGGAAGAGCAATGTCCTCAAATGTCATTAGACTAACACAGATTTTGTTTATTCCTGCAAGGGAGAAGAGATTGACAAAATTGTAAATTTTACATCCAATAATGATGAGAAAGAGAGGAGAACTCAGTTAGCAGTGAAAGACTGGAATTGAATCTAAATTATCATGGAGGACTAAAGTACGAACCATTGCATTTACTTAACAGATATTAAGTATGATTAAATAAATAAATAAAGTTAAATTCCGGGTTTGAAATGATGTACTCTATATAATTAGTTAATAGTAAACAGAAGGTAGCCACCGACGCCATTGCATAAGCAGTAAGGTTTGGAATGATGCACTCTTGTCTTGACATGAAAGTGGTGAGCCACCGACGGCATTGCATGGCTAAGCAATCTGCAATGTTGATGATGAATTGCACAACAAAGTCCGGTCCCTCAAAGCAACCTTGAAATGGTTATCAAGATCTAAACCTCTTAAGCAAGAATTACGACAATGGTAGAAGAAAAACAAAAGAAATTGTTCATTTTAATTCAATCTATGTTGCAGGTTAAGTATTTTGTATCAAAATTTGCATTCTTTCCCATAATCTTTGTTTCTCAGAAAATAAATAAAACAATAAATTATCATTCATGTTCATACATTTTCAATTACTGCAAAAAGGAACTAATAAATTTTGATGAATTTGCTATTTTGTTAAATAAAATAAACAAGTCTGTACTTGAATTAAGATCATTGTTATTCCTAACTAATATGAAACCCTAAGGCTGGTTACATACATAACCCGTCACCAAGTGATTTCAAAGAAATCAATATGCCAGATAATGTAAATTAGCTGACCCTATTCCATATGTAATGGGGTAAGGGGAGGTATGATAGTAGGTTGTCCCCAACGCTAGGTTGAGAGCTACTTCCGTGGAAGACCTCCGACAATTATGAATTGCCCACCGTGGGACTCGATCCCACGACCACAAGGTTAAGAGCCTTGCTCTCTACCAACTGAGCTGGACGGACAATTCAATATGCCAGATAATGTGGATCAATATAAATATATGTATGTATCAGAGAATCTAATTAATGATGTATTTTAGTGTGTTGTATTAATGATGTATTTCGATAGTTACATACATCGTAAACTCATCTCTTCCTTCGTCAATGAATCACATATCTTAAAATCAAATACCCCAAAGTTAATTCACTGAACTTTCACGAATAACATAAACCAAATAATCTTGGTGGTAAAAAGAATTATTGTTATTATTCGATATCATAGTTGGTTGGAACGTTAAAAATAAAAATGTAAATATTTAATATCAAATGATTAAAAATTATTTTTAAATAAATTTAATTTGTATTAACCAGATTAATAGGAAAAAAACCGTCCAAACACAATTCCTTCAAGACCCTCAAACCCATAATCAGCATAAGCCCTTCATATCCAAAATCATCGAAATAAATCCATCGCCCAAGTCCCTAATCCCAAAAACCCAAGCCTTTCTTATTCTCTAAAATCGATATCGACCCACTGTCAGCTGTCGTTCCCATTTTCTCATGAATCAAATTCATTGAAGTCAACTCATTAAATTTGCTGATTAGTAGAGAAAATCCAATCTTGAGATAGTGACAATAAAAAAAATAAAAGTAGGAGAAGATCCCTCCTCCATGGCTTCAGCTCCTTCCAAGCTCTATGCAGGTTCCCCTTTCTTTTAACTTTTATCTACATTCACATGATTGTGATCGATTCCCTCGTGGGGTTTCTTCTGTTTTGATAATTTTATTACTCTTTATTGTTATTTGTTGTTGCAGATGATGTTAGCCTTGTGGTAGTTTTGCTAGACACTAATCCATTTTTCTGGAGTTCCTCTTCACTCTCTTTCTCTCAGTTTCTTTCTCATGTAATCTCTCTTTTATCTATCCGAAAAGCCCTAAATTAAAGCAAATCGAGATGAAAGGTTCATTGGCTTTTGCGTTTTATTGATCTGCATGTTGGTGTTTGTTTAGGTTCTTGCATTTTTGAATGCAATATTGACTCTTAATCAACTGAACCAAGTCGTGGTTATTGCTACTGGATATAATTCTTGTGACTATATCTTTGATTCGGCTTCGGATTTGAGCGGAGGCTTTGAGAATGGGAGAATGCCAGCGATGAGCTCCAGCTTGTTGCAAAAGTTAGAGAAATTTCTCATTAAAGATGAGCAGTTGAGCAAGGAGGAACCTGAAGGAAGGATCAAGTCTTCCCTTTTATCGGGTCATTGTCAATGGCTCTTTGTTGTATCCTTTCTGGTGGTTTAATGCTTCATTAATTTATTTTTCCATGGTAAACATAGTTATTTTAGAAAATTAGTGGGCTTATAGTGGTAATAGTGTTATAGAGCCATGTAAAGGATTTGGTTGTTTCATACCTGACTGATATTTTTTGTGCAATTATTATTCAGTTGCATACAAATGCACACACGGAAAACAATGGCATTGGTTGCATTTTTCTGGACTTTTTGAATCAGTTCTTTATTAGTTGTTTGATTTAATCAGATTTTAATAGATATACAGAGAGTGTTTCGTTCAGGAGCCCTCCATCCACATCCTCGAGTGAGTCTCCGAATAATTGATTGCTATTTGACTTATTTGCCAAGCTCAATATGAATCTGAAAAATGTTTACTTACCAATTATGCAGTTGCTACTCATCGTTAAATTCTATCATGTAATGAAGAGATAGAATGTTATTTTCATTTTATTGATGCTACACTTCTAAAAGATATCTGTTTAAGTGAATAAGGATAGATATAATTGTGGGTGCTGAAGTGCATGCTGGATGATATAGTTCCCTTCTTATTCATCAAAAGATCAACAGTGGTTTAATTTCAAACAACTTGGAATAGCTATATTCAAACCGAGAAGTAAATGAAGAGTTTCTG
This sequence comes from Hibiscus syriacus, assembly GCF_006381635.1. Lineage (NCBI taxonomy): Eukaryota > Viridiplantae > Streptophyta > Magnoliopsida > Malvales > Malvaceae > Hibiscus > Hibiscus syriacus. Next base: position 3,479,697 of record NW_024062612.1, on the reverse strand, counting down.
TGGGTACATGTTGGAAAAAGAAAAACACTAAACGTGCAGATTTTGTAATTGGCTTATGGTGGTGAATTTTTATGTATTTTCTTCTTTAGTTTTTATTACTATGTTTCATAGTATTTTACCAACATTTGTATGCAGATCTTATGCTTGCAGGGATCACCAGATGGACCTGAACAGTAAGTTCCTTTTCTTTTTATGGTTATTCACACATTCCACCTCTGGCTTTTAGACTCAAGAATGATTTCTTCTTTTCAGATATGTTGCAATCATGAATGCAATATTCTCTGCCCAACGCTCTGAGGTAATCGATGTTACATCCAGTATTTCTTTCACATTGTTTCAATATATATTTGTCAAATTTCCTCCCAAATTTTCCCTGTTTCATTAATTTGGCAGTTCATTACCAACTCAATTCAACCTAGTTCTATATGTTCTTTCTTATAGTGACTTGAAAACTTTAGATGTAGTTGCGACTTGCGAAGTTAAATATCCTATTCTTTCTACCATCCGTAGCAGCTGTTTGGATTTTTTTTGGTGATTTATGTTAGGGTAGGTATCACAATGACGGCTTCTAGTTGGCCAAAGGGTCTTAACCTTGTAGTGGAAACATTATGTCACAGTTGAAAGAGATGAGCGTGGAAACGAAGAAGAAAATGGTGAGTTAGGGATTGAGATGCAAAGGAGAAATGAAAAAGGGGAATTAGGGATTATGGCAATTGAAGGGCGAATGATATTACCTGATGAAGTGGAGCAGCACGCGATCGGTTCAGGAGATGGTGAAGCAGACTGGAAGATGATCCAAGAGGAGTTAACAGCCCAATCAGTCCAAATGGAGAAGGAGTAGCCCATGTGTTCAGTTCAATATCCTGCAAGAAGAGAATATATTAGTTGTTATAATCTGTTAAAAGGACAGCCAGTTGGCATCCTTGCAAATGATTGTTTTAGCCCTATAACTAAATAATATAGGTTGTAGAATGAATTGGATTCCTTACGAAATGAATGAAGAGAATTTCTTTCTGTAATCTCTCCTTTCCTATTAAATCCTTCTTTCTCTAATATCTCTAATCTGTCATAAATTGGTATCAGAGCCTCGGTTTCTGGCAAGTTTGGGGCATGCCCAAGAAAAATCAGAACATGACAGAAGATTTTTGGGTTGCAGAAACAAATAGAAGAATTGACAGCAATGGTGAAACAATGACAAGATGAGTCTAATCCTCCTAAATGGTGGGAGACTCAGGGCAACAAGATTTCTACATTGGAGTCTAGGATGGCTACCAACCAAGGATATGTGGAAGAACTCTTGAAGATCTTAAAACTGATGAACCGGGGATATTGAAAGAGAAGCCTGATGCTTGTTTAACCCTTAAGAACAGTAGTAGGTCTGAGAACCAAATGTGTGAAAATAGTAACACTAGACCTATTATGATTGGATTGGAAGCTAAAAACAAGGGACTAGGAGGTTCTTTTATCAGTTCTGGGTCGATGTGGCATAGACCTAAAATTGATTTACCATTCTTCGAAGGAATCAATCCTAGAGGGTGGCTTAAAAAATCTCTCAAGTATTTTTCTTTGTGTAATGTTCCTACAGAACAGAGAGTAGAGATAGCTATTATGTACTTGACTGGGAAAGCAGAGGTTTGGTTTGATGGATATATTATGCAGAAACACCATGTAACATGGCATGAATTTGAAGCAGATCTTTGTCATAGATTTAGTGACAAGTCTTTTTCTGATATAGTAGAAGAATTTACTAAGTTGACTCAGAAGGGACTGTTGAGGCTTATCAGGAAAAATTTGAAGAGCTACAACCTTATATGTTATTACAAAATCCTACATTAAATGAGGATTTCTTTGTGTCACTTTTTATCAGTGGATTAAGGGAGGATATTAAACATAGGGTGAAAGCTCTAGATCCTAAAAATTTGCCAGAAGCATACAAACAAGCCAAACTTTATGAATTATCTGTTGATTATGAAAACAGAAGATGGATGCCCTCTTTTAAAACCCCACCCTACCCAAGCCCCATTGTTACTTCTAAATCAGCTTCACTGCCAGCAATTACCAAGAACACATCAGTTTCTAATCCTAAACAGAATCTTATGGATTATAGAAGACAAAACAATCTTTGCTTCAAGTGTGGGGAGAAGTTTCTTCCAGGGCATCAATGTAAGTCAAGGAATTTAAATCTAATGATTGAAGAGGAGTCTGCTGTTCTTACAGATAATGTTACTATGGAATCAGATCAACAATTGATACAAGAAGAGGAGGCTCTAGAAATCTCTGTGAATGCTATTACTGGCTGTATTAGCCATAATACATGAGGATCAAGGATTTCCACACAATCAGAAGAGAGGAAGTGGAAGACAGATTCTAGTATGCTTTCAGCCTCTATATTCAGCTAGTAAGAGTCCATTGCTTCTCCATGCCTTCTTATCAAAAAGAAAGATGGTACTGGAGATTTGTTTGGATTATAGGAAATTAAATAGCATGACTGTGAAAGATAAATTCCATACTGTGGTTAAAGATCGATTGGATGAATTACATGGAGCAGTTATTTTTTCAAGATTGATCTCAGATCTGGGTATTGTGGCAAATAAGGATTAAAATGGTGCCCTCCTCCTTCCGGGTCTTTAAGATGAATGTTGATGGGGCAGTCAATTTTGACTGGAAAAGGAGTGGTATTGGTGGAGTTCTTAAAGATGCTGGTAATAACAAGCTGGGTTCATTCTCTACAGCTTTGGACCTTGTTCTCTATTCTAGCTGAGATTTATGCGATCAAAGTGGGTTAGATATGTTTTTGATTCAGTTTGGAGGGACAAAGGAAATCTGATTTTAGAAAGTGACTCGTTTCTGGCAGTGAAATGGATCAACAGCCCGGATCTCTGCCCGGTTCACCTTGTTGATTTTATACAGAATTCAGAAGTCAGTTGGGCTTTATAATGTTGTATTAGGCATATCAGCAGATGTATTAATGAGGAAGCTGATGGTCTAGCTAAGTCAAGAATTGGTTAGTGAGTGTGGAGGTGTTTTAGGAGCTGTGCTTTGGCATTTTATTTTGGTTATGTTTCTTTGTTCAGGCAATCTTTTGTAAGGTTTGGTAATCTTATGTAATTGTTGGTTATTAATCTACTAAGGCACTCTTTTCCTCCTTTCGCTACTTGTCTCCTTTAAAGAGACAACTATGAGGGAGGTTTTTAATGAGGCCTTCTATTCCTATAAAAAAAAAGGATTAAATCTGAGGACATATACAAGACAACATTCAGAACTCATCAGGGTCATTATGAATTTAAGGTGATACCTTTTGGACTTACTAATGCCCCTGCTACATTTCAAGCTTTAATGAATGAATTGTTTAGTTCATTCCTTAGAAAGTTTGTCTTGGTATTTTTTTATGATATCTTAGTCTATAGTACTTTTGTGAAAGATCATGTTAATCATTTACAACTGGTTTTAAAAGTATTGCATCAGAATCAGCTATTTGCCAAGTTGTCTAAATGCTTCTTTGGATAGACTCAAGTTGAATACTTGGGTCATATTATTTTAGCTACTGGAGTTTCTACTGATCCTAAGAAGGTGGAAGCTTTGAGGAATTGGCCAATGCCTGAGTCATTAAAGTCTTTGCGTGGATTTTTGGGATTAACAGGCTATTACAGAAGATTTATTAAGAATTATGGGTCAATTAGCAAACCTCTGACTCAGCTGCTTAAGAAAGACAGTTTTAAGTGGTCTGATGCAGCTTTGACTGTTTTTGAAGAATTGAAGAGGGCTATGTGTGTTGCTCCTGTTTTAGCCTTACTAGATTTTGGTAAGAGCTTTTATTTAGAAACAGATGTCAGTTCAGGTGGTATTAGTGCAGTTTTATCTCAGGAGGGCAGACCTATTGCCTATTTAAGTAAGGCTCTGAGTCCTAGACATGCAACACTCTCTATTTATGAAAGAGAGTATCTTGTTATACTTCTAGCAGTTTCCAAATGGAGGCATTATTTAGAGAGTAAATCTTTTGTGATTAAAACAGATCATGAACCATTGAAATATTTATTAGAACAGAAGTTGACTACTGCCATTCAAAAGAAAGGCTTGACCAAGTTATTGGGGCAGGATTACACTATTCAGTACAGGAAAGGCAAATCAAATGTTGTTGCTGATGCCTTATCTAGACAGTGGGAAGATCATGCTGGTTGTTTTACGATGAGCACTACACTAATCATTCCTAGTTGGGTTTATGAAGTGGAAGGGAGTTATAAGAATGATTCTATAGCTAAGCAATGGATTTCTGTATTATCTGTTAATCCTAATGCTGATCTTCAGTGGAAGTATTCAGGAGGTATCCTTAGATTTAAGGCTAGAGTATATATGGGGCTGCTGGGTCTCTTAGACTACAGATACTTCAGACACTACATGATTCCCCTTATGGTGGCCATTTTGGTAGTCAGGCTACCTATCAAAGGATTCGGTCTTACTTCTATTGGCCTAAATTGAAAGCTATGGTAGCTACTTATGTAAGAGCATGTTCAGTTTGTCAACATACTAAGGTGGAGCATGTGCCTAAACCAGGATTGTTATAGCCACTGCCTATTCCTCAACATGCTTGGGAAGTAATTACTATGGATTTTATTGAGGGTTTGCCTACATCTTTGAGAAAGAATTGTATTCTTGTGGTGGTTGACAAGTTTACTAAATATAGCCATTTTTTGGCATTAGCACACCCTTACACTACTGCAGAGGTGGCCAAATTATACCTAGATTATGTCTACAAGTTGCATGGCCAGCCTAAGATGGCAATTTCAGACAGGGACAAGACTTTCACTAGCCTCTTTTGGAGAGAGCTAATGAAACAGTTAGGCACTAAGACCCTATTTAGCATGCTTACCATCCTGAAACTGATGGACAGTCAGAAAGAGTAAACCAGTGCTTAGAACAGTATCTTAGGGGTCTCTGTTTTTCCAACCAAAGCAATGGGCAAAGTGGTTGCCTCATGCTGAATGGTGGTATAATACTACCTACCATACTGCTCTTAAGTTAACACCTTTTGAAGTCCTATATGGCTACAAGCCTCCTACTATGGTATGGCATACAAACATCCAGTGCAAAGCATATCAGAATTAATGCAGAATAGAGAAGAGATCAGGCAATTAGTCAAGTCTCAATTGGAACAAGCAAGTAATCGAATGAAGCAAAAAGCAGATAAACACAGATCAGAGAATTTTTCAGGTGGGTGATTTGGTTTACCTGAAATTACAGCCTTATAGACAGACCTCTCTTGCCCTGCGAAAAAATTTAAAATTAACAGCACGATTTTATGGGCCTTATAAGATTATTAAACGAATTGGAGAGGTTGCTTATAAACTGGAATTACCTGAGGCACCACGTCTACATCCGGTTTTTCATGTTAGTTTATTGAAGAAACATATTGGAGCAGCCGTATCGTCTTCAACAGATCCTCCTGTAATGGACGAAGAGGGCCAGTCAAGATTGAACCAAGTCAAATTCTGGGCAAACGAATAGTTAAACGACAGAACAAACCGATAATTCAGTTACTGGTTCGTTGGACTAACCTGGATGCTACGGATGACACATGGGAGGATTATTATGTGCTTTGAGGCCAATTTCCGAATTTTGATCCTTGGGGACAAGGATCTTCTCCAGCGGCGGGTATTGTCACAGTTGGAAGAGATGAGCGTGGAAACGAAGAAGAAAATGGTGAGTTAGGGATTGAGATGCGAAGGAGAAATGAAAAAGGGGAATTAGGGATTATGACAATTGAAGGGCAAATGATATTACCTGATGAAGTGGAGCAGCACGTGACCAGTTCAGGAGATGGTGAAGCAGACCGGAAGATGATAATGGAGAAGGAGTAGCCCACGTGTTCAGTCCAATATCCTGCAAGAAGAGAATATATTAGTTGTTATAATCTGTTAAAAGGACAGCCAACTGGCATCCTTGCAAATGACTGTTTTAGCCCTGTAACTAAATAATATAGGCTATAGAATGAATTGGATTCCTTATGAAATGAATGAAGAGAATTTCTTTCTGTAATCTCTCCTTTCCTACTTCTTAAATCCTTTCTTCGATTTTTCTTCTCTAATATCTCTAATCTATCACATATTATTGTTTTCATTCTACCATCTTGTTTTTGAGTAGAATGGTTTGCATCATGTCAGTTGGTGAAATTTGGCATCTTTCATTTTTTTAGTTTGCGACTGTTTTTTATTTTACTCACTCCCTATACACATGAATACATGCATGATACAACTAACTAGCTTGTTTATTCTTTTCTTTTGTATGTGTAGTTTGTCTTGCTTCAAATGTGTTCATGTCACCAGTCTTAATTAACTGGCTACCTTCTGCAGGTTCCTATAGACTCTTGTTATATAGGTGTACAGAATTCAGCCTTTCTGCAACAGGTATGGCACCTTTAGTAATGCTCTCTTACTGGCCTTATGCTGCAAACAGACATTGGTTATCCTCCCTCAGTTCTACTGATACTCTTTAATGCTTGGGACTTTTAGGCTTCTTACATAACTGTTGGTGTACATCATAAGCCGCAAAATCTGGATGGGCTGTTTCAATATCTTATGGTATTTTGTTTTTCTCAATCTGGTTAGCAATTTGAATTTTAGATTTAATAACTTGCTTGTTGCCAGCAATCGTCCCACTCTGTACATATTGATGAGCTTAACTTGATTTCTTGACATATGTTTTATAGTACTTGTTCATGATGACAGTACCTTGTAGCCTTTTGCATATCATTAAAGTGCCTATTTCTTTATAAATGTTCTTCGAAGTGCATTTGGTTGATGAACATTTGGGCAAATTATTTAATTAATATGTTATTGGCCTTCCGTGCAGACTATCTTTGCTACTGACTTGCATTCTCGCAGTTTCATACATCTTCCAAAGTCTGTTGGTGTAGATTTTCGTGCCTCGTAAGTTTTCATGCTCTTATTTCTGTATCTTTAAACCATGTAATGATTGTCATACATCTTCCAAAGCCTGTTCATGTATATTTTTGTGCCTTTTAAGTTTTCATGCTCATATTGCTTTTAACTTTAAACCATGTAGTGATTGATTGAATTCTGAAAAATGCAGATGTTTTTGCCATAAAAACACCATTGACATGGGCTACATATGTTCTGTATGTTTGTCGATTTTCTGCAAGCATCAGAAGAAATGCTCCACCTGTGGGTAAGCAGTTCTTGTTGCAAAGTTTGATTATTTTTTTATGTTCTGCTCCCAATGTATTTGTAGTCTCAATTATTGAACGATTAGAAGTACAGTGAGTTCTCAAGCTTTGATTGACATAGTGGTTTTGGAATTACCACAATCCATTTCTCCTCTCGGAGAAGCCCTCTTTCAAGTGTTTTGGATTTTCCCCCATCACTGGTCCTCGCGTGCAGAGTTGATGTTTTACTTGTAAATGCAGGTCAGTATTTGGTCAAGCTCAAACTGAGGTGGCTTCAGCATCCGAAAAAAAGAGGAAGACTCCTGAAACATAGGTTAAGGAGGTTACTGAAGTTCTATAATCTGCTAAATTTGAGTAAGTCTTTCTTGCTCAGCACAATATTTGTTTCGTTCTAGACATTGCACTGTTTGCCTGTTTTATTTTTAAAAGCAATCAGTACATGAATTTTTGTTTCTTGACTGAACCGAATTCTTCTGCTTGTGCATACTCTTGATATGTGGAATTTGTACAACATAAATAATTAAATGTTGAAAGATGAGCTTCCATTAAAAAAAAAACATCTTCTCACACTCATTTATGTTGAAAAGAACTCTAGATGTTTATTTTCCCGATCATTTTTATCTTCTTTCTCGAACCATGGTTTAATTCTTCTATTTATCAGTGGTTGTGCTTGTCAGAAAAGAGGGGGCAATGTGTGATCGTGCGCCAGAGATGCATCTCTCACCATGAATTCGTCTTCTAAACCTTCAGAAGAGATTGATAGATTGGGGATAAGATTTTAATATTTCATTCTTACTTCTCAGTTCATTCACTGAATTGTTTAAGCCAAGTTAGCAGAAAACATACTTTGTTATTTGTAGAAACATACAGTGATTGGAATCTGCAGCTTTAGGAGCTTAGAAAGAAAGGGGAAAAGATGGTGAATTTAGCTTTGATTATGGATTTACAACTTTATTTTACTAACGTTGTTGTGGCAAACCTTGCAACCTTATAAGTTTTTGGAAATGCTCATCTGTTAGCGGGATTTTTAACTTCAATTGTACCTTAATGGTACATTTGATGGCAAATTTTAAATTTTTAAAGAATTTTAAAATAATGGTATTTTTAAAATGTATCAATTTGCATAATTTTTTTCTTAAAGAAAGCGAAATTTAGAGTTTTATGAAATAAAAATAATTATTATATGAAAATAATATTATTAGAAATTATAGAACCTAATTTAAGATCTTGGGTATCCTTAATTTTTGGAATATCAAATCTAGAAGTATCACATGATAATTTTAGAAAGGAGAACTAATAAATACGAAAATAATATAAATAAGATTAACATGACATGTTTGATACATGCATTGCTTTCTCTTCTAAGATAATGATTTGATCATGTCTAATGTTTACAAATTTAAAAAAATGCGATATATACACAAAAATAAATTGCAAGTATACATTTTCCCATTGGCATCCTTGTGTCAATGTTGCATACTTGGAACATCCAAATTACATTCTTTGTACATAGTTAATATTTACATGAGCAGCAAACATGGACGAATCAGTACAAACATAATATTTCAATAAAAAAGTAATTACATTATTTACATTTAACAGCAATTGAGCAATATATTCATAGTGCCTTCATTACAACTTTGCTGGTCGTGTGGATGCCCACCGCAGCAAGTCTTACTACGGTACGGGCCCTATATAACCTGTAAATGTCAAAAAGATTAATTCGACTGTCTTTAGATTGAAGATTACATAGGAACATGGTAAAACCTAGCAGATTAACTTGAAATTTTGTGGCACGGTATTGTAGTATAATAGGCTATAAGTTTTCCAAACAATACCTTCATCAACATATTGCACGAATTTAGCTCATGATATGTAGACAAAAGCTTCTACAGTATCTAAAGGAGTTCACATACTCTAACGCATAGAAGGCGTAATTGTTTCAATGCACAACAATTCCCTTGGTTTTCATAAAAGTGTGGGAAGACAAATTAATATCCTTTGCTTGATAATATAAAAGCAGGCTCCATATGTTTTCAGTATGAATCTCATCATACTAAAAATGGTGAATACAAAATTAAATCGACAAGCCCGTTTTCTAGATTCAAAAAGAACAAGCTCATTTTTAGCTTAAGAGCATGAAACCTAGACTGAAAAACATGAACAAGAAAGAAACAATAGTAAAAGGAACAGTAGAACGCACCCAACTAGTGCAAGTCCCCAGGTTGATAACGCATAGAACATCTTTCCAGCATGTCAAATGCCCAGAAACTTCTCCAGTTAGCTGACAACTCCTAATGCTTTAACTAGAGCTGTTCACATTCTCGTCATAATAGGAAACAGTGCATAACCTTTAGTTGACTAGAAAAGTGGGGAGCGAGGAAATATAATTAGTTACGAAAGCTAAGGTGAACGGTGTTCTGTCAAATTTTCAGGCGAGTTTACAAATACAAGGTCAGAAACTCATAAAAACAGAAAGCCGCTTTTCAAGTATATAAATACTGAGGCTAGTTATCATTGAAAAGGGAAGCCGCATCTAGAATTGCATGCATGGGATTTATTGGTAATTATAACAACACTGTACATTGTCCACTATCGAGTTAAATGACGGAGTGAATTGTGCAATTTCATCTTTATCAAAAGAATGAAACTGCAAGATTTCCACTAATTATGGTGAAGCATTAAATAAGCAGAATAAGTTTATTTAGGTAGTAAAGGCATAAAGCAGGTGAACAAAGCTAAAAACTTGCTTCTCTGAAGTTGTTCTGGTATTAAAGTCTGCAATACCGGGATCACAAAAAAACATGAGAAAAATAGTACATAATATGTATAATTTGAAAAAGAAAAAAAATGAAATCCGGTAGCTAAACACCTGAGCTTTAGGGTTAGACAAAATGCATTTCGCCATAAAGTTAGCAACCCCATCCACAACATGCTCTTCAGTAACAACAATATAATTCTCATCATCAATTCCACTCCACTCTTCAACATTGCTCGGAACCATTTCGTCAGTTACCCAAACCCACCAACTCGGATCTTTTTAGTTAACGTTAATCAGGATATCAACTGCATGCATATCATCCCCTAATTTAAAATCAAATTCAAGAAGAAAAAAAAAGATAAATAAAATATCGATATTCATATTCCTTACAATAAATATTATTTCCCCGGCTATTGATTCAACTTGATGCGGTGATAATTTATCAGTTCAATTATGAATTTCTTAATGCATTCCCTTCATGAATGGAAAAAACTACATAGTATATCAGCAAGTGAAACTATTGATACAGAAGTGATAAGATGACATGAAGTATTCAATAACGCGATTAACTTAAATGAAAAATCTTGTGTATAAGAACCTGTAGCTTCCTTGAATGGAAACTTGATTTTAGTATTGGATCCATTAAGAGAGTTGAGTCGGGCCAAAAAGTCTTTAGATTCCACAGTAGATACCAACCGTGCATAGAGCTGCAATCAATTAAATCATTAGGTTCCAGAAATCGAAAAAATGGAAACAGATTACCAAACACAAAAAAGGGTATGCAATTAATGTTCGTCAGGAGGACAATCGAAAAAGAGAAGGACATTCCAGGAGATTGTTGAGGAGTTTGAGGTCCTGTTCCAGGAGGTTCCTGAGTCGTTGGTTTTCGGATTTTAGGGCTTCCAATTCTTTTTCGAGCTAGGAAATGTCATGATTTTCAGGAGAATCGCCGTCGTCGTTGTGACGGAGGTGGTGGCAACCTTCCATGGCGGTCCAGGCGACGTCGGCGACTTCGAGGACCTTCTTGGCAACCTCCACAGCTTCATGGCCAACCATTGTTTTCAAAGAGTAACCCTACAAATTTGATCCATGAATTTAGGGATTTGGATTTGGGGAAAATGAGGAATTTTGACGATTAGATGAGATTGGTTGGTTTTTGTCGTTTAAAGTATTGCGTGTCCCAATCCCAAAGACCAAAATTCCCGTCTTGAAATAATTTCAGTATTTGTTAGAATAAATAAATGGTTAAAGAGATTATTATCTATAAAGATTTGAGATTGAATAATTATTTAAAATATTAAAATATTTATTATTAAATAATTAAAAATTATTAAAATACATATTATAATATAATCACCTTAAATTAATAAAAAATTAATTCTAGATTATGTAAGACATGATATTTTTATATGTTTTCCCTTCATTGTAATATTCATAAGTCTTAATATCAAAATAAGTGTTCAAATTATATTATTTTTTCTAAATAAATGTCTAAATTATTTTTAACTTATTTAAGTGTATAATATTATAAGCTTTATCTATTTAGGTATATAAGCTGTTAACGATATTAATTTTCTTTGTTAAGTGTCACATGACGTCATAATATGATGATTTTAAATTTTATTTTTTTAAAAAATATTAAAAATATTATTATATTTATAAAAAAAACCTATAATTTCTCTTAAATTATAAAATTGCCTCAGAATCCTTAAAATTCTAAATCCTAACCTTAACTCATCGTCGTATTCTTTTCGACCACGACCACCGTCACCAACGTAGTCTCTGCTATCCTCCTAATCATACGTTGTCGTAGTTTTCGTCGATTGACCATCGGAATCGTGTGAAATCACAATTTTCAACCTATGATTCACGGGTATAAAACGATTTCATATGAGGTTTTGGTCGTCGAATGAGGAGAGGTGGGTGGAGCTTTATCGACAGCAAAGAGCGGCGACCGAAGTAGGTTTATGGGTTAAAATGAAGGTTTTTAAATGTTTGAGTTTATTTCAAAATTTATGTTTTCTTTTTTTCAAAAAATATATAATTTTAATTTTTAAATAAAAATTTTAAATTTATCTAATTATGACATAGGTCACTCAATAAAAAAATTAACACAAATACCTAAATAAGTAACGTTTATAATATTAGATACTTAATTAATCAAAAAATAATTTAAACACCTATATAAAAAAATATCATTTGAACACTTATTTGATATTAAGACTATTCATAAACATCAACAATGATTTTATTATCGTACTCCCGTCTACATCCTATAATTTCCTTATACCCATCCTTTAGCTTTTCTTTTCCACGCTTCCCCGTACATTAGTTCACTCTGTTTCTCGCTGAACCAGTAGAAGTGAAACCTTTTCCCTAGTCCCGACAAATGGCAGAGGAGACGCACGATGGCCCCGCCGTCGAGAAAGAAGCCAAGGAAGCGACGGAGGCGACGGCGGAGAAGGACGATATAGAGTTACGAATTACCACCGCCATTTGCTCTCGCGTTGGCCACTTCAAGGAGCAATCCGAGTACACAGACACTCTCTCTTTTGCTGTTTATCTATTTCACTCTCATTAACTAGGTTTTCATTTTTGAAATCATAAGTTTGTGAATAAATTCGCATTACACAGTTGACTTCTAGGGATTTTGAGCGGGTGTTTGAAGGGTTTTATTCAAATTATTTGAGAAAATGGGAAATAGTTTGTTACATTGGAATCTGTCACTTGTTTTTGTAACCTTGATTTACTTGATAATTTTGTTTAATTTGATTTTTTTTTTGTTTATTGGTAAGTTCATTGACATTCGAGGGAGTTCGGAGATTGTTGGAGAAAGACTTAGGGTTAGAGACGTTTGCATTGGATGTTCACAAGAGATTCGTCAAGCAATACCTGTTGAAGGTACCTTTTTTACAATATTGAAATTCCTTCTTTGCTATATTTTACTTGATAAGATGCTTTTTCTCATTTTGGCTCTTACTTTTTCTTATTTCTTTTTCTCTTCTGAGAGTAAAAAGATCTATTTAGTTAAATGGTTAGTCAATGCTATTTTTTAAAAAAAATAAAACTAAAATTTTGCATATTTTATGTGGGATAATGCATAATTTTACTTGTTTTTTCTTTTACATGGAATAGTAAAGTTAGTTCTTATGCATTTTATAGATTTTCTCAAATGATAATTAAAGTATGCTTAATTTATTTTGCAACTGGATGTTATACAATTGATGTTAACTTTGCCTGGAAAAATTATGTTACAATTGATGTTATACTTAGTCATTTGTTTATTTGCATATATATATATGGTGATTTTTCTTTCTATATTTGCCGTTGTTTTACGACAACTTTTAACAAGAGATAATTATAAAATTATAACATTTAGCCTAGAAGTGGTGGTCAGAAAATAGATTCCTAAATTAAAAATATTATAATAAGATTATGTAAAAATCTTTTAGTAGTTACAATCCTTAACTTCAAGGGATTGTATCTTTCCCTAGAATTAGTTACTTTCCTAGCTTAAGAGTTTCTAGGCCTATAAACGAACACGAACGGGGTATGTTCATGTTCGTTCGTTTAACTTTAACCGAGCAAATGAACAAATACGAACATAAACAAACAAAAAATTTATTGTTCATTCATTTAAATGATAAACGAACACAAATGAACGAACATAAACAAATGGATGTAAACGAACGTTAACGAACACAAACAAACGAATGTAAACGAACACAATAAATGAACATAAACGAACATAAATGAAAATAGATTTTTTTCTTTTCTAACAATTTTAGGATTATATTTTATTTAATTGTTTTGAGCTTTTTTTATTTGTATTTAAAATTAATTGAATTTTAAAATATTTATGGGTATCAGATTAAAATTTATTGGGTTTTAATATTTTAAATGGGTCTATAGAGATTGGGCTAAACATAAATGAACATAAACGAACATAAACGAACATATTACCGAACGTTCACGAACATAAATGAACGAACGAGCCTCTGTTCATGTTCGTTCATATAATTAAACGAACACAAAATCTTGGTTCATGTTCGTTCGTTTAATAAATGAACGAACTTCTCTCCGAACGGTTCGCTGAACGTTCGGTTCGTTTATAGGCCTAAGAGTTTCATAAGTTAAGGTTACATCTTGTATATAAATATGTAACAAATCTTACAGAATACATATGAGTTTGATAAAGAATTACTCTATTTTTAACATGGTATTAGGGCCTTTTTAGCTCGTTCCTGTGTCCTGTTAATCTCGGTTTAGCAACCTTCCCCCCTAAATCCACCCTTTAAGTGTGTACTGTTAACTCAACAAAAACATGGTTGAAGTGGTCGATACCAACAGTTCTGAGACTGTTCAGGGAGTCACAATGAATGAAGGGAGTTATTCTAACCGATAGGTGACTTGCAAAATATACAAGCCGCCTATAGGTTGAATGGAAAAAATTACCTTAAATGGTCTCATCTAGTTCTTACATTTCTAAAGGGTAAATGAAAGTTGAGTCATCTTCTTAGAATTGGACCTAAGGAGAGAGATCCTAGGTTTGATTCTTGGGATGCACATGATTCTTTTGTAATGTACTGGTTATGGAATTCCATGGTGTCAGAGATCAGTGATACATGCATGTTTCTTAATACAACCCAAGAGATATGGGAGATTGAAAAACAAACTTACTCGATGGTTAGAGATGTTGCCTAGATCTATGAAATCAAGAGAAGAATTTCATCCACCAAGCAGGGAAGCAGGTCAATCACATAATACTAACTTATTGTAGAGCCTTTGGCAGGAGATGGATCACTACTAATTTATCACAATGAGGTGTAGTGAAGATGCAACAGTCCTAAAGAGGTTTGTTGAAAAAGACATAATTTATGATTTCTTGTTAGACTAAATATTAAATTCGATGCAGTGAGAGTATAGATTCTTGGAAAGAAAGATCTGCACTCTCTAAATGAAGTTATTGCAATCATTTGTGCTGAGGAAGGAAGAAGAGTTATGATTGAGTCAAGTAGAGAGTTCAACCTTGGTCACTATAGCTGTAACCGAGAGAAAAACTGGTCTAGAACAACAAATTATTAAAGATAATAAACTAGAAGCAGTAAAGATAGTGAACAAGGACTCAATGGTGTACCCACTGCAAGAAACCTCGCCACATAAAGAGAAGTGCTGGAAACTTCATGGGAAGCCACAAACAACAAGTAAAAAATTTTCAGAGAAAGAGGGATCATCAAGGGGACAAGGAAGAGCATATACAACCAAACAGTTGGTTGAAGACTCTCAAGAACAACTGTTAAGTTCAACAGATAGAGAAACTGAAGAACTTGCTGGGGTCTCTAGAAAAAATCTCCTCTATTGGTACATGTAGTTTGATATTCTCAAGTATATCTTCTCAGGACTCTAAAGCCTCAGATTTACCTACCCAAAGTTCTTGGGTAATTGACTTAGGGGCTACAAACCACATGACAAATTCTTCACTCAGATTTATCACTTATACACCCTAACAAAGCAACAAAAAAATAATAGTTGCAGATTGTATTATGATAACAGTGGCTGGTCAAGGGATATTGTTATAAGTAAAACCCTTACACTAAAAAATGTCCTTCATGTACCAAAACTATTTACTAATCTTCTATCCATCCAGAAAATTACCAAGGACACTAACTGCAGGGTTCTTTTTCATTATACTCAATGCATTTTTCAGGAACAAGGAATGAAGAGGATGATTGGACGTGCTAAAAAAATAAATGACCTATATTACCTTAAAGACCCGATGGACAAATTAGTGCCTTGAATTCCCCACCTTTTTCACTTTTATCAGAATCTAAAACCAATAAAAACCAAATATGGCTTCATCAACTCTGCCTTGGTCACCCATCTTTTAAAGTTATAAAGCTTATGTTTCCTTTGTTCAAATCTTTAAATATTGAAGAATTTCATTGTGACATATGTAAACTTGCAAAACATAAACGCATTCTTTTCCAGTGAGTAATAAAAAAGCCTTCAACCCTTTACCCTCATTCATAGTGATGTTTGGGGGCCATCCACTATTCCAAATATAATTGGGGCCCAATGGTTTGTCTCATTCATAAATTAGATGTAAGCTCTACCTTTAAAACATTTTGTACCATGATTAAGACTCAGTTTGGGGCACACATAAAAAGGTTTCGATCAGACAATGTAAAGGACTATTTCAACCAAGTCCTATTACCCTATTTTCAAGAAAAAAGCATCATACATGAGTCATCTTGTGTGAATACCCCTCAATAGATCGGTGTGGCAGAAAGAAAGAATGGCCATATCCTTTCCATATAAGAACCCTTTTGTTTAAAAAAATGTCCCTAAATAGTATTGGGGGAAGTTGTGTTAACTGCCACCTATATGATAAATAGACTACCCACTAAAGTCCTTGAATCTCAAAGTCCTATTCTAATCCTAACCAATTTCTTCCCAAATTTTAGTCCCTTACTTAACCTTAAACCTAAAATACTTGGTTGTGTTGCCTTTGTTCATATGCACTCTCAAAATAGGGGTAAGCTTGATCCAAGGGCATTAAAATGTATCTTTGTTGGCTACTCTTTCACTCAAAAGGGTACAAGTGCTCTCATCCACATACAAGAAAACACTTTATTTCTGTTGATGTCACTTTTGCAGAAAAGGAAAACTATTTTACTCGTCCTTATTTTTAGGTGGAGATTTCATTTATGGAAGATAAGGACAGAGATTATTTCCTACTTCAGCCTTCATTGACTTTCTTGCACCAGCTCAACAACCTATTCCTGTCCAACAACCTCTTTTTGAGTAGCCCTTAAAATCTAATACTAACACCCCTCAGCCAAAGACTCAGGACACTAATCGTCCTCTGCTGGTCTACTCAAGGAAAAAGGCACCAGTGGAGGTTTAATCATCCTCTTCCCCTCCTATACAAATCAAGGTAACTATTGAATCTATCTCTGATCCAAATACCACTGAAAAATATGATTTTGTTTCTAATCATAGGGATTTTAATGTTCCTTTTGTAATTAGAAAAGGAAAAAGAACTTGCATCACAAAAAAAACCCTCTTTACCTATTTATGTCTTACAGGAACTTATCTCACAAACACAAGGCCTTCCTTATTAGCCTAAATACCATTGCCATTCCTAAAACTTTGTTCGAGGCATTAGAAAATGAGAATTGGAAGAATGTTGTTCAAGTTGAGATGAAAGCACTTGAGAAGAACAAGACATGGGACTTGGTGAAACTGTCATAAGGGAAGAAAATAGTAGGGTGCAGATGGGTGTTTACAGTAAAGTTCAAGTCAGATGATTCTTTAGAGAGGTACAAAGTAAGGTTAGAGGCTAAGGGGTACTCTCAAACTTATGGGATAAACTACCTTGAGACATTTGCTCATGTTGCAAAGATGAACACTGTGAGAATTTTATTGTCATTAACTGCAATCAATGATGGAAATAACAACAGTATGACATTAAGAATGCCTTTTTGCATGGAGATCTTGAGGAGGAAGTTTATATAGACATTCCACCTGGATTTGGTCCAAGTGTTGGGCAGGCAGTATGCAGATTAAAAAAGACTGTATGGGCTAAAGCAATCCCCAAGAGCCTGGTTTGGAAGGTTTACCAAAGTGATGCTGAGACTGGGCTACAAACAGAGTCTAGGTGATCATATTTGTGAAACATTCTTCTTTAGGGGGAGTTACTGCTTTATTGGTGACTTAAAGAAGTGCTTGGTGAAGGAGTTTGAAGTCAAAGATCTTGGAAGATTAAAATACTTGATATTGAAGTGCCACATTCACACCAAGGGATCTTCATATCTCAACAGAAATACACCCTAGACTTGTTGACAGAAACTGGCAAACTAGGGTGCAAACCCGTAGAAACGCCAATAGAAGTTAATCACAAGCTTGGAGATACAATAGAAGATGCAACAGTTGTATGAGTATTATATCAGAGACTTGTGGGAAGACTAATTTACTTATCACACATCATACCAAACATTGCCTATGCAGTTGGAGTTGTGACCAATTCATGCACAACCCTAAAGAATCACACCTGAGGGCTGTGACTCAAATTCTACAACATTTGAAGGGTACACCAGGCAAAGAAATTATATTTAAAAAGAGAGGAAATTTGACTTTGGAAGCCTATACTGATGCAGACTATTCAGGATCCATAGTTGATAGAAGATCAACTTTAGGATACTGCATTTTCTGGAATGAAATCTAGTGACATGGAGAAGCAAAAAGTAGTATGTTGTGGCTAGATCCAGTGCAAAAACTGAGTTTAGAGCAATGACACTTGGGATTTGTGAATTGTGAATTATTGTGGCTAAAGACTATTTTGGAAGATTTAAATATCAAATGAAAGGCCCAATAAAGTTGTACTGTGATAATAAATCAGCAATTAATATTGCTCATAATCTAGTTCAACATGACAAGACAAAACATGTTGAAATGGATAGACATTTCATAAAGGAAAAACTTGACAGTGGAGTAATTTGTACTCCCTATGTGTCCACTGGGGATATTTGCATGTATACTTACCAAGAGACTACTTGGGAAGTATTTTTAGAAGTTAGCAAGCAAGCTGAAGATGGAGGACATCCATTCCCCAGCTTGAGGGAGAGTGTCAGAAAATGGATTCCTAAATTAGAAATATTATGATAGGATTCTGTAAATATCTTTTAGTAGTTAAAATCCCTAACTTTAAGGGATTGTATCTTTCCCTAGAATTAGTTACTTTCCTAGCTTAAGAGTTTCCTAAGTTAAGGTTAAAACTTGTATATAAATATGTAACAAATCTTACAGAATACATATGAGTTTGACAAAGAATTACTCTACTTTTAACACTATGCATAATCAATAGCCTTATATTTTCTTTACCATGCTTTACTTGATTATTGGTAGAATATGCTGTAGTTTCAATACCCATGTTTTTATAAATAATGGAACTTCCAAGACTAGGTTTGTTATAGAAGAGAAATTTGATTAACTGGCACAATTGTTTGGGAAAGTACAATGAAAGTAGAAATCTTGATGCTGCTGGAACAATTGGTTATTAATAATGCTATGTAAAGGAGGAATAGATGTGTTGGAATTTGAACTCTCAAAAATTGTTGTTTCATATTCTCATTCCACTTTTAATTGATCGGTACACTTATCCATTCTTTATTTACAGTGTTTAGATGATGGCAATGATGATGAAGGCTTCAAAAGTGTGGTGAAACAGTGGAGAAAAATGTAAGTACAATCACTGAAGGAACAGAATCTCCCAAAGGACAGCAATCTAAGAAAGATACAAAGGAACCTTGCTCTGAAGATGACAAATTGGAAGAATCTCCTGTTTTGGGCCTTCTATCCGGACAAAAAACAAAGAAGGCTGAGAATAAAGAAAATAAAGAAGTTTCTGAGAGTACAATAAAGAAAGCTATCAGAAATAGAGCTTCATATGTTAAAGCTAATTCAGAGTACGTTGCTAAATTGTTTGATTTTTCACCGCTGGTCAACATAATTGCTTGTTCATTATGTTGTGTCGTATTGTTTTGTGGGCTATCCTTTTTCAAGTGCCTTTGGTATACTGAGATGTACCATTTAATCATTGGAACTTTGATGTTTCAGTAAAGTCACAATGGCTGGACTACGTCGGCTTTTGGAGGAAGATCTTAAACTTGATAAATATGCACTTGATTCATACAAGACGTTCATAGCTGAACAATTAGATGAGGTGGGCATGCTTTGTTCGTGAAAAGTCAATTCAACTTCATAAGCCATCATGTGCATCGTAGCTCTCTTGTAATTTTTCTGATAATTATCAGGTATTGAAGTCTCGTGAAGCTTCTGCTCCTGCAAGTGAGGTTAAGAAAAAAAATCTCAAGAAAAATTCTCAGAGCGGAACTGCTAAAAGGGTTAGTAAGAAATTGAGTTCTTCATCAGGAAGTGAGAATGATGAAGAAGAGGGAGATGAAGATGATGAAGAAGAAGAGGAAGAGGTGAAACCTAAAAAAAATATCACTCCTAAAGGGAATATTAAGAACTTTGAAGGGCTTAAAAAACGGAAAATACCTAAAACAGAGGCACAGGTGCCTAGCAAAAAGAGAAGCAAGCATACAGAATCAAATTCAGATGACAATAGCAATGAAGAAAGTGGGAGTGTCTCTGATGATGGTCGTTCTCGATCTTCTGCTGCAAAGGTGGTGAAGAACTTGCTTCTTAGTGCTCATTTTCAGTCCGAATCTATTTTCTTATAAGTTATGCTTTGATCTGATTTAAGTTAAGCGTCTTTTAATCATAGTATTAATATGCAGATAAAAGAAATTTCTGCACCAGTATATGGGAAACGTGTGGAACATCTGAAGTCAGTTATCAAGTCATGTGGGATGAGGTTTGACTTTGACCGACCTTTTTATGAATCTTGATTTTCAATAAGGTTGTATATTGGTGTATTCTCGTTACTTATTTTATTTACAGCGTTCCTCCTTCTATCTACAAGAGAGTCAAACGGGGTCCCTGAGAATAAACGTGAAGCCCAATTAGTTAAGGAACTAGAGGAGATTCTTTCCAAAGAAGGATTGTCTGCAAATCCTTCAGAAAAAGGTCAGGAATCTATCCCCTCTACAACTCTTTTACTATTCATTTCTAGAGATCTTGTTTTGAGAAATATCTTGTTACAAAATTGGGATTGAGTTTTATTTTGTCATTAGAAGCTCTTTAATGCTTGGATAACATTTTGGGAAAGAGGACATTTTATCAACTAATTTTGTCATCTCATGGAAGCCTTGACCATCTACGAGCCAAGATTATAATAGAATTATTCATTAACTAAGAACTGATATAGTGATACCCATGTAAAGTGTAAACTCAAGTTAAAAACATGTCCGTTTCTGTCTGTTTGTTTGTTTGTTTGTTTTTTTGCGTTAGTAGGTTCTGTGCTATACTCAAAATGCTTGGTGATAGTTTCTTCAGATCTAATTGGAAATTCTAATGATGGGCATCCGTTATATATCTCAACATAATTGCTGTTTTTAGTATTATCTAACATCTTACATAAAATCCACGTGGGATGAAAGAGACTTCCATGCCCAACGTCTCCAAGCTCAATGCATTATGGTCCACAACTTGTGCTTTTGTCAGCATTTACAGCAATCACATTCACCACCATATTCTATTTTATCTTTTCTTTAGTTCTATTAATCTATAAAAGTATTTTAAATTCTCAGAAATCAAGGATGTTAGGAGGAAGAAAGAAAGAGCGAGAGAGTTAGAAGGGATTGACATGAGTAATATTGTGTCAAGTTCGCGGAGAAGATCCACAACCAGTTTCGTTCCCCCTCCAAAACCTAAAATACCAGATGTGAGTGATGATGATGAAAGTGAAGAAAGTGATGAGGATGATGACGATGAAGATGATGGCAACAGCCAGAGTGAAGAATCAGAAGAAGGTGAGTATAAAGATTTGTATGCTTTGTTATAAAGTTTTATTGACTAACTTTATGCACTATTAAATCTGGGAACCTCGATCTTGAGAATATAAACATGCAACTGGTGAACCAACTCTCTGGTCTTAACAGATTCTTTGTCCCTGTAGGCAGGAGTCTACTTTCAGAAGTGTTCTAATGATATATAAATTTACCACTCTTAGCTAACTAAAGGAATTTTTTTCTTTGTTATGATATTAGAGGAATATTTATATTATACCTTGGATAGTTTATTTAGTACTTAGTGAATCTATGATTTCACAACTGGATAAGACAAGTGTTTGTGGCACTTCTCATTAATGGGGCAAAGTCATGTAGTTGACCACAGAAAAGCCGTTGAATTGAAAATGGAACCATTTGCAATGTAGTGTCCAAATATCTGAAAGTGAAACTATAATATGCCGGCAAAAACAATTTATTTAATACTAGCCTTTTTAGTTAGATAATGGGTTTTACGTTCTAAGCCAACGACAATTGTCTTATGTGATCTGTGCATATGTTTGCAGAAGAAGACGGCAACAGTGATTGAATCCTGCATGAGTGGAAGACGGCGACAGCCATGAGTGTAAACATGCAAGGTGGTGGCTCCCTCATGAACTGTTTGATTATGATGCTATGTTATGTATCTCAGTTTAATTTCCCACTAATACTTTGTAGTATACTTGTGTTTCTTAGTCCTTGATAGAAAAATTTGCTTCAATCTTTTTTAATTAAGATGTCTTATATTGTTGACTAAGGCATGACTTAGATTAGTTTTCTGGAAGAACCAGTCTTGCAAGTCCAAAATATTGTTTAATCGAATTCAAGGGCTTCATGAGAAAGCTTACAAAAGTTAAATTGGAGCCTTATAAGTCGGAATTCAAGGCCTTCGTATCATAGTCGTCGTTATTATTAATTATTAGTCATATTTTACTTCTCTCGCACTTCCAAACCATGGAGGGATGTAAAAACAACAAAAAGCAGACAGCCTATTCACTTGCCCAGCTTGTGATTGCTGTCATTTCCCAGATATTGGGGTTTTGTTAAAAAGGGCACAAGGCACGCTAAAGGCGGTGTTAAAAAAAGGCACAAGGTGCATTAAGACGACAAGGGTTTTATAGTTGAGGTATAGGGACGTGTGCCTTATCAAAATAAGGTGTCCCTTCTGAAAATAAAAGATATATGTGTTTTTTCAGTTGTATATAGGGATGATAGATGAATATAATTTTTTGGATTTCAAACTATATCTACTTTAATTGGGGTGAGGATGAATATAAGTTTAGTGTGTAATGGATAAATGTGGATGTAAAATATCATATCCGTCGTGGTAGTAAGTGATGGGTTTAAGACTTTATCCGCCTTACGTCTGTCTGCCCCACGTTCGTTGTTCTTAATTTGCCCATCATGTAAATTTTGGACTATTATGAATTTAAGTATAATTTCAGATGTTATTATACAAATCTTAAGATTTTATAGGACATGAATTGTAATTTAACCAAATGTTAGGGATATAAATTTTTAAAATTGAAGACCACTCTCCTATCTCAAATTGGTAGGTATGGGTTGATACAGATGAATACGAGATGAGTGGTGTGTATCTAGTTAGGTAGTGGGTGTGATGATGAATTTGAAAATATACCTACGCGGGCGGGTGTGGATTTAAAATTTTTATCTATCATGGGTGATAGATAGATGGTAGATACGAAAATATTAGGTGCGTGTGGAGATGAGGATTGAGCATTTCCAACTGCACCACTTGTTTGTCATCCCTAATTATATGATTAAATAAAAAGAACAATTTATGCGATGTAAACATAAAAGAGTATTCATCATCAATATTTTAAGATTTGATGTTTAAATTTATTTGATCAATGTGTTTTTTTGTATGTCTCTCACTTTTGACTCAAATTAGTATGTAAAATATAATAAAATTAAAAAAGATAAAAAAGATTGAATAGGCACGCCTTTCAATGCCTAATGTGCCTTAGGCGTGTTTTGTTGCGTTCCATTGAAATCGTCTTTCCTAGACTTAAATTAGGCGCTTCACTCTCATCTCGTCTTAATGTCTAGACACGTTTCAGTTACACCTTTTTTAAACACTGATGGGAGGGATGTTAAAACAACTAAAGGAGACAACCTAGTCACTTGTCCTTTTATTTCTTGATTTGGAGGATGAAAACATAGGATGTTTGGTGCACCAGGCAATTTGTATATTTTGACTGTGTTTGTATATTTGTTCATATCATATCTTATTTAAGGTGTTTATCTTTACATAAATTTATAGAAATGATCAATAAAGGGTATGCATATTTTTCTAATTGGCTTTAAGGGATAATTTTGTTATAGTAAATTCAAATCAATAATTTTGTTCATAAGTATTAATTTTGCTCTTAAATTTATTGAATTGTATTGATTTTACTTTTAAATAATTTCAGTAATATATCTTTATTCATCTAACTATCAAAGATGTAAATAATTCGTAAGAATCAACATGAGATTGTTACAACCAATATTGATTAAACGGTGAAATCGATATATTTAAATAAATTTGAAGATAAAATAATTAATAATTAAATACAAAATTACTTATTTGAGTTTATTACATACTAAAATTAAATAAAATCAAATAAGCAATTTTGAATTTATTTTTAAATAATTTAAAATTAATTTCATCCATGAAAACGAGTTGATTGCCTCTAGATGGCGAAACATTCACTTAGAGGCGTGGGGGAGTCTCGATTGCCGCAAGCAGACTTGATCGCTTCCTCTTATCACGTGAAGTACTATCGTATTTCCAGAACAGTGTTCAAAGCTCTCTTCTGAGAAGTCTATCAGATCACAATCCGATTGTGCTGCGAGATTCAATAGATGGGAGGGCCCTCGTCCATTCAAGTGATTTAGCCATTGGGTAGACGATCAAAACTATGTTGCTCTAGTCAATGATTTCAGTTCCAAGTCATATGGAAGTGGAATTTCTAAAGAATATCAAAGTTGCATCGAAACAATGGGTGAAAGCTGCCAAAGAAGATGAAGCTGGGAACATTAACGCATTAGAAGATACAATCACCAACTTAGAGTCATCCCTATTGGTCGTCGGATATAATCCCATGTCATCATCTCCGTGGTCAATAACCTGTGGGCTACACTTTGGACGAAGTACAAAATTGAAGAGAGTGGATACAGAAGTCGAGATTGAAATTTTTCAAGAAGGCGATTAGAATACGCGTTTCTTCCAATTAACCACTTCTATACGAAAAAAGAGAGGTTGTATCAACTCCATTCAAGTTGGGAATGATAAAATCTTTGACCCAAAACCCATATTTGTTGCTTTAGTGAATCAGTTCGTAAAGTCATACCAGAAGAGGTATGGGCTGCTATTGACTGGTCAGATGGAAACCGAGCTCCCGGGCGTGATGGTTTTAACCTTAATTTCTATAAGAAATTTCGGGCTTACATCAAAGAGGAGATAATGAAGATGTTCTTAGAAAAATTACACATGTTTTAATCCGAGAGTGATATAGAAAACTAATAATGATAATAAAATAAATATCATTATAAAATTAAGAGTAAAATATATAAATGATCACTGAACTTTTAAAACTTGCAATACATTCACCAAACATTTAGTTCATTTGCAATATGGTCCCGACGTAACAACCATTTCACCGCCGTTAGGATAAATTATATAAATGGTCACTGAAATTTTGCAGGTAATTGCATTATGTCCCCCAACTTTTAAAACTTGCAACACAATCATCAATTACATTCTAAACCCCAAATTCTAATATGCTTCAATTACATTCTAAACCTCAAATTCCAAAAATACTTCAATTATATGCCCAACCCCAAATTTATAATCCATTCTCAAAATCTGCCATAACAAACTAAACTTGAAACAACAACCTTATACCCTCAAAATATAACCCTAAATGCTAAATTTCCCCACCAATTAACCCAACATAATCAACAACATTTAGTTCATTTTGAGTCCATAACAATAAGTGATTATGTTGGGTTTAGGATTTAAAAGTTAGATTTAACCAACTATAAATGAACAATACTCAATTCGATTCGAAAACAATTATTTTTCGACTTGAATTGATTAAAAAAATTTGATGCAAATTTACTTTGAGTTGTAATTTCATAAACTCAACTAAAAAAAATTTCAAGTTAAAATCGGGTTGTAAAATACAACTAGAATATCTCAAAATTTTTAGTAATTAGTAGATTAATTTTTAAGTTTGAGTCATGTCCCTCGACTCTGTATGATATATGTCCCTTGACTCTGTATGATATATGTATATCACATATAGAAAAAATATGAAGAAATATATGTATTGTATATGAAAAAACTATTTAAATTAGAATCAAATAATATTATAGTATTATAAATATTTATAATTAAATTTAAACAGAAACTTGAAAATTCAATTCGACTTTATTTAAATTTTATAAACTCAAATCGAAAAATTTCGAGTCAAATATTTTATAAACTGAACTAAATTAGAATCAAAATATATTATAATATGATAAATATTTATTATTAAATTTAAACATAAACTCAAAAATTCAATTCAATTCGACTTGATTTAAATTTTATAAACTCAAATCGAAAAAATTTCGAGTCAACTATTTTATAAACTGAATTGAGTATTTAGGTCTAACATAACCTTAAACCCTAAACCCAATATAATAACTTATTGTTCACTTATAGTTGGTTAAATATTTTCAAAACAATTATGTTTTGAGGTTTTAGGGTTGCTACTTTAAGTTCAGATTGTTATGGTAGATTTTGAGAATGGATTATGAATTTGGGGTTGGGCATGTAATTGAAGCATTTTGGAATTTGAGGTTTAGAATATGATTGAAGCATTTTGGATTTTGGGGTTTAGAATGTAATTGATGACTATGTTGCAAGTTTTAAAAGTTGGAGGACCTAAATGAAAGCGCCTGAAAAATTTCAGTGATCATTTATATAATTTACCCTAACAGAAGTGAAACGACTGTTACGTTGGGATCATATACAAACGAACTAAATGTTTGGTGACTGTATTGCAATTTTTAAAAGTTGAGGGACCTAAATGGAAGCATCTGAAAAGTTCAGTGACCATGTATATACTTTACTCTTAATTTTATAATGATATTTATTTTATTATCATCATAGTCTTATGCCATTAAAAAAATTAAATAATATTTTAACACTAGCATTATATTTTATTATCATTTTGTCATTTTTTTTATAACGTTATTTAAAAGTATTTAAAGTCGCGTTCAAAAAATGATACAGAATTCAATTGAAGTGGATGACAATTGTCATGGCCCGAAGTAAATTAGTGCAAATGGCTCTGATTAGACAAACTTTATATCCTCTCAATATAAATTTCCGAGATGCATTAAAATAATTACTTGTTCTTATTCCTCCCCCTGCTGTCTGTCGCTTCATTTCAGTTTAATGTCAATGAATTGCTTGCTTTTTATGAAGCAGAGATCGGAGCAAACACTTGTTTCCTATCAAGAATTTTATTATTACAATGCCTCATTTTAAAATTTTCTTTTATGTGACGTGATATCCGAACAGTTTCTTTTATGCCACTGAAATATATTTAATCATTGCACAGAACACAGGAAACATCAGTTGTAATTCCCATACGAGTGAGCCTTTCTCTAGTTGGTAGTCTATCTAGGATAGTCATCCACGAAATAATGTTAAGTTTAGGTATGTGCATGGGAAACTAAATAATCTTGTGCCATGGATCCTTTGTGTGTTTCCCAAATCTTTTTAGTAGTCAAAGTACCTGCATTAAGAATAGGAAGTACTTCTGTTTTTATTTGCAAGAGTCGTTTAAAGCTCCAACTGGCAATAGCACTTTCAGTCATAACTCTGAAATCATTTGATTTAATTACATAACTGTAGGTCCAAGCTACCCATAATGAACCTTCACCAGAAAGGAGGGTTCGAATGAGCTGTATCATTGTAGCTTTGTTCCAATATTTAAGGTCCTTTAGCCCTAGTCCACCTTCTGATTTTGGGCAACAGATCCTCTCCCAGTTGACTCTTGCACCAACTGATTAATTTTATTAATAACAGTCTATGGAAGGAGAAACTGCCTACACCAGAAATTTGCAGTGTTAAGAAGCACTGTTTTAACCAGCTCAAGTCTTCCTGCATAAGTTAAATGTTTCCCAGACCACTGATGAATTATGGACTTAATTTTGTCAATGAGGGCAAAGCAATCTTTAACAGTAAGTTTCTTAGTGACTAATGGAACACCAAGAAACCTAACTGGAAGAAGACCTTGAGAGAAACTTTTAATTCAAAATTAGGCAGCATGATTTGGTTGAAAAGTATAATGGGAAAATGACTCATTTAGTCAATGTATTTTAGGATATTTACAAGATTAGTCATTAAGCTTCAACTATAAATACTCTAACCCATTTTACTTCAAAACCATCCCAAATCATTATAGCTTTCTCCCAATACTAGAAAATTTAGAGAGTTTTCTTGAGAATTGTTTTCTCCTTTTTATCAAGAGAGAATTGTTATTGTTTTCTCCTTGTTAGATCGAGAGAAGTTGTAATTCTTATTTTCTCATAGTGAAATTATTCTACCGTTGCTCGTGGTTTTTACCCTATATTATTTAAGGGTTTTCCACATAAAATTTGTGTCTTCTTTATCTTCATTTTTATCTTCTCAAATTATCAGTTGCGATTTTGCTCTGTCCGATAGCCGTATTCCGCAACAATTAGTGAAATTCTTCTACCGTTGCCCGTGGTTTTTACCATATATTTTTAGTGGTTTTTCACGTAAAATTTGTGTCTTCTTTATCTTCATTTTTATTTTCTCAAATTATCAGTTGCGATTTTACTCTATCCGATAGCTGTATTCCGCAACAATTAGTGAAATTCTTCTACCGTTGCCCGTGGTTTTTACCCTATGTTATTTAGGGGGTTTTCACGTAAAATTTGTGTCTTCTTTATCTTCATTTTTATTTTATCAAATTATCAGTTGTGATTTTGCTCTATCCGATAGTCGCATTCCGCAGTGTGTAATATCTACTTATTGTCTTTGTGGTTGTCACTAAAAGGTGGATCCTCCAACATAAGAAAATAAGAAGTTATTACCCATTCTTTGAAGGTTCCAGAGAACTATTCATGATAGTGAAATAGTGGGAGCTATCTGTAATAGAAGCTATGGCAACGAAATTTGATATTGAAAAGTTCAATGGGAGAAATTTATCATTGTAGAAATTGAAGATGAACAAGGCAGTATTTATTTGTGAATATATAAAAAAATCGAACACAATTCTGTTTAAACCCGTTCCAACATATTCTTATGTTCATGCTCGTTGATCTAACTTAACAAAAAAAACATAAACAAAACATAGATAAACGGTTCACGAATAATTGATTGAATGTTTTTGTTTATTTACAACTCTATTTCTAATTAAATAATATTTAAAGTTATATAATTTTAAGATTTTTTTAGTATTTTTTTATACCGTTACTAAGACGGCGATCAATACGCCTCAATAATTTGACCTTTCGATCAAAAAAATTTAAAAAAAAATATCTCAAAATAATGAAATACTTGGCATGATAAAGAAAAATGTGTTGAGAATTTAACAGGCCATTCCTATTTTGTGAAATTAAACATTTTACACGCAATGCATGCATAAAAAGTGTGTACTAGTTGTTGATTAATATATTATAAACCAGACCGCCCTTGATCTTCAATTATTAATGCTACTTCCCCACTCAGATATGCCAATGGTGGTGTTGGTGGTAAACAACTATGTCATCAAGATTTTCCATTTATTTATTATTTAATAGTGCTAAAGATATATTGAATCGCGTAACGAGTTGGGTCATTTAAATACACGTAAGGACTTTAAAAAGATATACAAGAAACATACCTAAAATGGACGTTCATTTCTGAATCTCAATAACATACCAAGTTGTTTTTCCATTAAACAGGTTGCAGAGAAGAGTGAAGTAATGGAAATGGTTGATAATTTAGTACACAGCAGGAAAAAGGCATCTTTTACTTTACACTCTGCTGAACAGTGTCAATTGTGGCAATGTCAAGCTTAGTGGAATTAGTACAATATTTATCAGAAATGGGTAGCTCTTGCTGGTTACAATCATCTTTTGCAGGTGCAGATGGTGGGCAAAATTCCTTGCCTTTACCCCCACACCACGCTATAAAGCCCCATCGCTATAACCATTCCTCCTATGATGCTACAGCCACAGTGAAAGATATTTATTTTAATGGAGATATCTGTTGAAAAGAACAATTACTTCTTTAGTTTTATTCACAGTTGTCGAAGTTATCATTATAAAAAGGAGAATTACTTGAATGTGTTGTTATTTTGGAGCTTTCACTCTTTCCTCTATGGGATATTTGGAAAGAAGTTGATTTCTAATTTGCTCAATTATCAAACACCAAAGTTGTTTAAGGTATTGTATTATTCATTTAAAGTGGCTTTAGTAGTTTGGGATTAGGTGTGTTAATGGACTATAATTTCCACTATTTCCTGTCGGAACCGTCTTTCGGTTGGGCCCGTAATTGGGCTTTGACTTGAATTGATTGGGTTAGAGTCGCCACCGACCGTTTTAAAACGAATTTAGGTGGGTCGAACACCATCTTACCTGATCTGCGTTTTTCTAGAAATGTGTCGGGTTCGGGAGTCGGTTACGGTCAAGGAAGGATTAGCACCCTTGAACCGTCCTTTCGGTACCAATTAATTTATCGGTTGTCTTTAATTGCAAAAAATTAGAGATTTAAATTTAAATTTAAAAACCGATTTGTATCACTTACCTTTGATCGATTGAAAATATCACTGAAAATATCAAAAATGTTAGATGATAGAATAAAAATAAATATAAGGGGGAAAAATTCTAAGATAAAATAGGTAACAGAGAAAATTAAAAGTTAGTAAAAACAGAAAATTAAAAGTTAGTAAAAAAAAAGAAAATAAACAAAAACAATAAAATAATAATGAAATAAAAAATCAAAATAATAATAGAAAGTCAAATGAATAAAATAAAAAAAAGTAAAATGGTTAGTTTTAAAAAAATAAAAATAAGAATAAAAAAAATATTCAAACTAAAATCGTGAAAGGAAAATAATAATAAATAAAACAGAAATGACGAAATTAAAATAAAAGTAAAATAGAGGGCCAAAATAAAAACAAATGCAACTAGTGACCATAAGATGAAAACTCAGCTAGACTAGGAGGACTTAGGGGTGATTTAGCCTTAACTTAGTGACCAAAATAATATGTGTTTCCTAAATATAGAGGACATATGCGTAATTAACCCACGAATGTGGTGACTTAAATGTAGAACATGTTAATAATACATGGACCTTAACGCGATTTGACCTTAAAATAACAAAGTAATGCCTATTCCTTCTCCCCTAATCTCTATTCTGCCCGCAATATCATATCCCAGTTTCCTTTCTTCTCTCTTTTAGCTCTCCACCCCACGACGAAACTCAAACAAACCATGGCCACTCAATGGCCACCATGCAAGGTGGCTCTTTCTTCGATGATATTAGCTCCGGCCACCACATGGGTAAACCTTCTCTCGACGAACCCAACGACAGCCCCGGTAAGTTTCTAACCCCTATTTTTTATTTTTTATTTCTAACTTCTTTCCCGTGATCCTCATTCCTTCTGTTTATTGTGTTTCTTCGCGTACTTATAGTGCTTCAAGAAACCTATTTTTAGGTTTGGTTCAGAGTCCTAATGGGACTAAAGCTCCTTGTTTGTTGGTTGTTGATGATATGGGTGATGGGAAATTCGGTGAGGGTGTTGGTGCCGAGATCTCCGGCGGTGGTTGCTTGAGTGGCGAGAAATTAGTGTCTACAGTTGCCCCTCTTTGCCTTTTTTCGTGGAATGAAAAATAGGACAAAGATAAAAAGACACAAATTTCGTTCGTATCGAATGTCCTCTGTCGTAGAGTTGAAATCCGATGTTAAGGCTGGTTTGAATCATGAAATGACTCCCTCATCATGAGGTCGAGTCCATCTTGAAATGATGTGGAATTGATGCCGTAGCTCGGGATCTGAATCGGAAGGTGGCTTCTCGTTGCCAATTTGTAGTCAACTTCGGTCTTCTTCTCGGTTTAAAGACCTTGGATCGGAATCGAACTCAGAAATCTTCGTTGACAGATAGTTTTTCTTAACTTAAGCCGTGCTGTTTGAAAATGGTTGCTTGTCACTAAGGCACGGCTAACCCAAATTCTATTATCGACTTGAAAACCTTGACTGCAACCGAGAAGTAGTGTGATTGATGTGTCATCGAGCTGAATGGAATCGAACTCAACAATTTTGTTAGCAGATAACCCTTCTTGCCTTGAGCTATGCTGTAAATTTGATTTGCCTCTGAGTTGAATGTAATCGAACTCGAAGGTCTTTGATGACAGATAACCCTTATAGCCTTGAGTTATCTACAAATGATGTGCCTTGGAGCTGAGCGTAGTCGAACTCGAAGGTCTTTTGTTGGCAAATGGCCCTTCTTGCCTTGAGCTATGTTGCAAATGATTTTCCATCGAAGTTGAATGTAGTCGAACTCGAAGGTCTTTTGTTGGCAAATGGCCCTTCTTGCCTTGAGCTATGTTGCAAATGATTTTCCATCGAAGCTGAATGTAGTCGAACTCGAGGGTCTTTGTGTTTCAAGAGAAACATTTTCAAAGGTTTTTTTTATGTTTCAAGAGAAACGATTTCAAAGGTTTTTTGCGTTTCAAGATAAACGATTTCAAAGGTTTTTTTGTGCTTAAAGAGAAACTGTCTCCAGGGAGGCAAAATTTTCTTTCAAGAGAAACATATGCAAAGGTTGGTGTTTCAAGAGAAACTATCTCAAGAGAGACAAAACTTTGTTTCAAGGGAAACTGTCTCAAGAGAGACAAAATTTGTTTGAAGAGAGACAAAATTTGTTTCAAGAGAAACTGTCTCAAGAGAGACAAAACTTAGTTCCAAAAGAAACTGTCTCAAGGGAGACGAAATTTGTTTCAAGAAAAACATATTCAAAGAT
The DNA here is from genome assembly GCF_006381635.1 of Hibiscus syriacus. Taxonomy (NCBI): domain Eukaryota; kingdom Viridiplantae; phylum Streptophyta; class Magnoliopsida; order Malvales; family Malvaceae; genus Hibiscus; species Hibiscus syriacus. The sequence goes on along the minus strand of NW_024062612.1, from coordinate 3,447,267 downwards.
TTTGTTTCAAGGGAAACTGTCTCAAGAGAGACAAAATTTGTTTCAAGAGAAACTGTCTCAAGGGAGGCAAAACTTTGTTTTGAGTAAATTAGTCTCAAGAGAGACAGCCCTTTGTTTCGAGAGAACAATCTCAAAGGCGATCGATAATCTACTTGTTCTAGCATGTTAAAGAAATCATTTCAGAAGCTCTAATCGTTGACTTAATGAATTCGAATCTGTGGATGGCATGTTTGTTGTGATTCTAAATCACTTCATCGAGCACGATATCCTTCTTCGTGAAATTGAAATCGTGGATGGCTCATTCGTTGTGAAGTTGAGCCAAGATTTGAATATCCTTCGTCGTGAAGTTGAAATCTAAGCTTGAGAAAGTTGATTTTGAGTTGGATGTCATCCGTTATGGAGTTGAAATTTAATTTCAAACAAATTGTGTCGCTTCGAGTTCAATATCATTCGCTGTGAAGTTGAAATTGACTCTGAATGAGACTCAAAAAGTTGTTTTGTCGTCAGACAGTCGCCCCTTCGCTGTGAGGTCGAGCAACCACCCTCAACTTTTGAATGTGCTTTTGAATCGAGTATCTTTCGTCTTGAAGTTGTCACTTGAATCAAAGAGCTGCAAAAAATTATGTATGCTAAAAATGATAAATGTGATGTCTAAGATGCATGCAACATGAATTAATTCTTTTTTTATCTCCTGGATGGAGCCTCATTCTTTGTTTGCTTGTTCCTGCATGTAGAGGAAAGAACTTAAGAAGATCTGATAATTTGCATCAGGATGTTGAATCCCCAAAGATGCCCCAATATTCGATATTGAGTCTTCAAAGATGCCCACATTGTTCCTCATTTCTTGCTTCAACATTGATTCTAAGCATGAGTTTTGTGTCTAAGAGTCACATGTCATTTACCAAGATCCACTCTAGAGAGATTGTCTTGTTTGAAAAAAATGTTTTTCTTTCTCTTTTATTTTCAAAGTTCTGAAAATATCAATTAAAAGAGTTTCGAAAAATGTTTAATTAGAAGTTTTGAAAATATTGCCCCTTTCAATGTTTTACAATTGAGACGAATCATAAAACTATAGTTCATTGGATATCAAAGAATTAATTACATTGTTAATCCTTCAATAAATTATAGATATTTGACACGTGACAAGATCAAAGCTATTTTTGGGAAATTGTTAAGTAAGGAAAGGATAAAAAAGTCTCAGGTTATTGTGTTTGGCCAAAGGTTTGGCATTTTTGTTTATTTGATGATGGGGTAGCTTGTATACTCCTCTACTGGAAGTGTTCTCCGACTCCCATCTTTTATGGTCACGCTCAGATTGTGCGATGCCTTATCAAGGAATTTGTGCGATCGCCTCAACTGCCCAAATTTTATATTCGAGCCACCTTTTCAGGTTTTCAACTCGAATCCTCCTTTGGTTTCAAGACGTCATTCGAAATTTACGTCTTAAACCACCTTTGTTATTTTTCTCTATCATGCATTTACACTGTTTTTTGCAAATAAAGATTAATCCTGATGGGCGGGATGAAATCTGAAGATAATCTCTTCTGTTCAGAACTTCATGTATAATTAGAAGGGACTTTTAAGGCACGTAATATAGGTCATGGTTCATGGTTATGAAAGAAAAGGATAAATAGGCCCAAATAAGTGTTTCAGGGTATCGAACCAATGATCAATTCATTTTGATGCCTTCAATCCTGTCTTGCCCAATTCGGTTCTGCTCGTATTTGTTTCTCTTGATTTTCTTTGGATGTTCCATGATCTTCGAGTGAAGTGATTCTGGAATGATTGTGCTTGGTTAATCTCATAATTTGAATCTCGTCGCGTCATTTGAATCGAGTGAATCTTTGCATATGCGTCTTGTCTTCTTTTTCTTCACTTTTTCCTTTGTTTTTGTTTTTGTTTTTGTTTCTTTTATCTTTTTTTCTTTTTTTTTCTAATTGGATCTTTGCACTTAACATTTGGTATCTTCTTTGGATTGATGTCTTCACTCATGTCAGCTGATTTTTTTCACCTTGCCCCCCAGTGTGGAGAGTGATCATTGGTTAGGGTTGAATCAGAAGAAAAATACTATAGGCTCAAAAGAGGACACAATGGATATATATTTTCTCCTCTTGTGAAGGGATAAAGAAAGAAAGTCGTTCATCATTTAATACATGGAAGTCCTCACAGAAGAGGTATCCCCAGGGAGATAGATTTTCAGGATTAATTTTATTCACATAAAAACAATGTAATTAATGTATGATATAATTATTTCGAATGAATTCTTCTTTATGCTTCTTGCTCCCAAAATGTCTCAATGTTCAGGCTCCCTACGAGATGCCCCAAGTTGTGTCTTAGAAGAATGCTCATGTTCAAATGAACAACTCAATGCCTTAGGTCTTAGTGGTATAAAAAAGGTCAATTTTGAGTCTAAAAAGATAATGGTGTGACTTTATTGACTCAAACAAAGGTTCAAAAGTTTCAAAAGGTGGTAATGTCAAAATCTGGTCTTTAGTAATGACCATGAGTTATTTTGGGTAAAGAATCAAGGTATTTTATTTTGGGGTTTGAGATAGGATAAGAGAGGTCTAATCTTGTCGCATGTCAAAACATCTATAATTCTTGAAGAATTAAAAGAATAATTAATTCATTGAATATTCGAAGAACTAAAGATTAAAACTCGTTCAATTGTTCTACCTTAAAAGGTAACATAAATTCAGTCGTTTAAAAGATTAAGCAAACGTGTTCAAACAAAATAATGCTCTCAGTGCAAATGGTAGATGCAATGCCCCCTTCTTCGATTGTTCATGCCCCTAGATCCACCAGGTTTTGGATTTTGCGCTTTAGTGCCTTACAGTTCTCAGAGGAATGTCTGGAGCTTCCTATGTGGTAACTGCACACAACTTCAACATCGTAGCCCTTAGGATATGAGTACTCTTTTCTCATATCATCATGGCAGGCTTAGTCCTATAATCAGTTGATCAGGCTCCCACTGTATTGATTTTAGTTTTTTCTTTAATTGTCACAATCTTGCTTCCATGTGGTGTCACGTGATTAGGACCACTTCATCGAATCCTCCATGACTTAATTTTATGTTTATGAAAATGCTTAAAAATGAAATATAGATGCAAAATGCAAAAATGCATGAAACGTTGGAAGCATTGATCTAAAAACATGTATGTTATTATAAATAATCTTTATTGGGACAAAAGTGTTTTATCTTATAAGAGACAAAAATATCAAAGGTATATTATGACTAAATCCTCTAGACCATGAAAGGCTTCTAACAGGTTGACTAGTCCTCTACTTTTGTCTGTCACCGGTTGAATACCCTGTCGAACCGCTCCGACTTCTCTGGCTGAATGGTGCAAGTGTTGAGCTGCTTTTTGTACTTGTTCTGAGAAATCTCGAATGGTTGCATTTTTGGCTTTAACCCTCTGTTGAGCATGTTCCCTAATAGAAACGCCATTGGAGCCTTCGTCAATAGGAGCTATCTAAAGTTCATTTGTTTGTCTCTTAAACTCGTCCACAATGGCCTCTAACTCAGCTAGGTTTTCAACATCTTGTTCTTGTTGTCTCTGAAGAGACTCTCCCGGTCAGTAGCCTTTTTCTCTTCTTGCCCCTACAACCTTTGCCAAACCATTTTCGAAAAGTGGACTTTTGATGTGCTTGGTGTAAATCTCGGTCCATTCCGAGTCATTCACAATGCAACAGAGTGGTATACTAATACTCTTCGATTGTGGGCACCACGTCTTCTTGATTGAACGTGACATATAATTGCCTTGCAGAGTGTCTCTCTTTTCCTTCTGAGTCTTTTCTGACCATGGTCGGACCTCTGCATTTTTTACCTCTTGTATTACAACCCCTTTGTCCATTAATGCAAATTATTTATGGTTAACGAACATGTTTTTGTGGATCAACACCTCTTTTGAATGAATGATGCAATAGATAAAAATAAAAGAGAATAAAATAAAAAGAGTTAGTGAGGTAAAGATAAAAAACAATCATGAAAATAAAAGTCCTACCCCACATGCTTAATATTCCTACCCGGACATGATCTCTATCCCACAAGTTGATTTTGAACAAGTCCTAACCGCATCAATTTCTAGTTCACATGATTTGAACAAAAAATAAAGCAGGAAATAATTCAATACAGACTAGGGTTTGGAATGAGGTCTTGGGGTGGGCTCTAATTCCATGTAGTCTCCCGTTTTATGTTCTAAAAAGGTACATGAGTTCTCCTTGTTGGTGCCCCCTTGGGCTTGCCAGACTCTTAGTCTTAAGCCCATTACAAAGGCGACGTTTTCACCCCCACTTAAATAGGGTTCGGAGCTCGGGTATAGAGCCAAAGATGAAAACTTTTCAAAAATCTGAAATCATTAAAAAACACGTCAGTGCAACTATTTATTTGAAAAATAATAATCAAAGGTAAATAATTGGAATCGAATAAATAAATTTAAATTTACTATTTTCGCATAAAAATAAAACCGAAGATTAATTTTGGCCTGACTCACTTACCTGTCCCTAGCAGAGTCGCCTAGCTGTCGGAACCGTCTTTCGGTTGGGCCCCAAAATTGGGCTTCGACTTGAATTAATTGGGTTAGAGTCACCACCGACCGTTTTAAAACGAATTTAGGTGGGTCGGACACCATCTTACATGACCTGCGTTTTTCCAGAAATGTGTCAGATTCGGGAGTCAGTTACGGTTAAGGAAGGATTAACACTCTTGAACTGCCCTTTCGGTACCAATTAATTTATCGGTTGTCTTTAATTGCAAAAAATTAGAGATTTAAATTTAAATTTAAAAACCGATTTGTATCACTTACCTTTGATTGATTGAAAATATCACTGAAAATACAAAAATGTTAGATGATAGAATAAAAATAAATACGAGGAAAAAATTCTAAGATAAAATAAGTAACAGAGAAAATTAAAAGATAGTAAAAAAAGAAAATAAACAAAAACAATAATAATGAAATAAAAAATTAAAATAATAATAGAAAGTCAAATGAATAAAATAAAAAAAAGTAAAATGGTTAGTTTAAAAAAAATAAAAATAAGAATAAAAAATATTCAAACTAAAATCGTGAAAGAAAAACTAATAATAAATAAAACGAAAATGACTAAATTAAAAAAAAAGTAAAATAGAGGGCCAAAATAAAAATAAATACAACTAGTGACCATAAGCTGAAAACTCAGCTAGACTAGGAGAACTTAGGGTGATTTAGCCTTAACTTAGTGACCAAAATAATATGTGTTTCCTATATATAGAGGACATATGCGTAATTAACCCACGAATGTGGTGACTTAAATGCAGAACATGTTAATAGTACATGGACCTTAACGCGATTTGACCTTAAAATAACAAAGTAATGCCTATTCCTTCTCCCCTAATCTCCATTCTGCCCGTAATATCAAATCCCAGTTTCCTTCCTTCTCTCTTTTAGCTCTCCACCCCACGGCAAAACTCAAACAAACCATGGCCACTCGATGGCCACCATGAAAGGTGGCTCTTTCTTCGATGATATTAGCTCCGGCCACCGCATGGGTAAACCTTCTCTCGACGAACCCAACGGCAGCCCCGGTAAGTTTCTAACCCCTATTTTTTATTTTTTTTTTTATTTCGAACTTCTTGCCCGTGATCCTCCTTCCTTATGTTTCTTGTGTTTCTTCTTGTATTTATAGTGCTCCAAGAAACCTATTTTTAGGTTTGGTTCAGAGTCCTAATGGGACTAAAGCTCCTCGTTTGTTGGTTGTTGATGATATAGGTGCCGGAAAATTCGGTGAGGGTGTTGGTGCCGAGATCTCCGGCGGTGGTTGCTTGAGTGGCGAGAAATTAGTGTCTACATTTCCTTTTTGTATGGGATTTCCATTTAAAGTGATTTTGATTACGGTGCCAGGAAATTTGATGGAAGTACCTTCCGAGGTGAATTTTCTCGCCGAGAATGGCAGAACCGAGAGCTGCAACAATGATCATGCAGAGAGGGTCGAAGGCAGTGACAAATACAGGGCCTCTTGTTTTCATGACCAGACCTTGCACGTAATATGTAATCCCGGAGCTAATTATACCCTTCATTAAAACCAGATTGGCAGTAATTAGCATGCACTACAAATAAATATGCTGTTCAAGTTTAGCTTATTAGGTAACCTGATAATTTGATTAACAATAACACAAATACTTAATATTTGTGGGCCTGGTGAGATTTAAGATACTTCATAAGTCTGACCTAAATCGAAATATTTGGTAGATGTTTGATACTTACAGAGTACAATGGAGCAAAAAGCCTAGCGTTCCAGCCCAAAGCCCATCCACTAAGGTGATGTTCTACAGCCAAGGCAATTGCCAAACTCTGGATTGTACCCGTCAAGCATATCAAGGAGGAAGAGAGATTTCCGCTGTGTATTTCTTTATGGTAATTGACTGAACCATTTCAATCAACAACAATTCACTCATTAAATTAATTTCTGATTGTATTTATTCACAGTTGCAGAGCAGGCATGGGATTTCTAAGCATACAGTTCCATCCATTAGTGGAATATCACGTAAGACAACCTACTTGCAGAACATAGAAACAAGACCAGGCAACACAACCGACAAGGATCAATAGTGTCCCAGATATCTAGTGGGTCAACATACCTTTTCGTCCTAATAGGATTCAAACTCTTAAAAATATGATAAAATTTTATTAGGATTCAAACTCCTAAAAATATAATAGAGTTCTACTATGATTTAAACTCCTAAAGATAAGATCCACAAGCACTATAAATAGCTATTGTAACTCACTATTGTAATACATTCGGAGAAGGATATATGAAATACCAAGCAAAAAATTACAAGAAACTCGTAACTATTTTTTGAAGCATTTATATTTTGAAAGGTAAAGTTCATACCTTCGCATGTTATTTTTCCTTACCCTTGTTGTGTTTTGATTCGAAAGAAAACTGAGAGAAGTGTTTTTGGCCGATGAACCGGGGCGTTTTCGAGATCTATTTTTATAAATCTAGTCCTCGAGGCTTGTGTTTTTGAAAAACTATTCGGATTTTTATAAACGGGTTGTGTAGATCCGCGTGTTTTGTCGTTTTTTTCTTCGATTGACTTTTAATTTTGACCCCTAATTCATTTTTTATTTTAATTTAACCAATGTATAAATATATATATATATATATATATATATATATATATATATATATTTAATTTATTTATTTATTATAATTTTTTTTTATTTTTCTTTGCGTTATATTATATTATTTTCCTATTATATATATATATATATATATATTATTTTTTATATATGTTTACTTATTTACTATGTTTTTTTTACTATATTTTCCTAACGTTATATATATATATTCTTACTTCATTTTATTTTATATTTCTATGATTACTATTTTTTAGTTAATATTATATGTATATTTATTTTTTCATTTATTTATTATTATTGTTACTATTTAATATTTTATTATATTATACATACATTTTTATATTTTTATATATATTTTTTATTTTATGTATACTATTTATTTATTTTCATTATGTTTTTAGTTTCTTTGTTCTTATTATTATTATTTTTTTTAAACACTTTACCTTTTTTATTCTTTTTTGTATATATATTTTTTTCTTCATTTATTTTATTTTATTCAATTTCATTTTTTTTTATTTGTTTCATCCAATTATTTTATGTTTATTGTTATTGGTTTCATTTATTTCCTTGATTTACTCTTTAATTTTGTTATTTTCTTTTATTATTATTATTTTCTTTTAACATCTTATTTTAATTTTTAAGGGTATTTCCGTAAACTCATTAAGGGTAAGTAATTCGGATCAAATTTTACCTTTTAATTTAATTTGCAATTTTCTTAATCAAAGACAACTAGAAATTACGTAGTACCGAAAGGGCGGTTCAAGGGTGTTAATCCTTCCTTGACCGTAACCGACTCCCGAACCCGACACATCTTTGGAAAGACACAAATCAGGTAAGAAATAGGGTATCCGATCAACCCATTTGTTTTAAATAAATGATCGGTGGAGACTCTCAATCCACATTTTTCAAGTCGAAACCCAATTCCGGGGCCCAACCGAAAGACGGTTACGACAGCTTGGCGACTTTACCGGGGACACAGGTAAGTGAGTCAGGCTAAGGTAATTTCCAGTTGTCTTTTTAATGAAAAGGTAAGTTTAAATTTTAAGGTAACATTTCGATCCTTATTACTTACTTTTGATTATATTTTCGAGTAAATAGTTGTACTGACCGTTTTTTAATGATTTCAACCCTTAAATATTTTTCATCCAAAGGCTCTATACTCGAGCTCCGAACCCGTTTTAAGTGGGGGTGAAAGCGACGCCTTCGTGTGAATTTATTCATCGTATGAGCCTAGCAAGTAACCTTCGGGATTCATATATCTTATGCCTTCGTGTGAATTTATTCTCCGTATGGGCATAAGGGAATGTTTCCTCTCGAGTTTAACTTAGTCCACACAAGCCTGTGATGGGTTTAGGACTAAGGGTCTGGTAAGCCCAAGGAGGCACCGGCAAGGAGAACTCGAGTACCTTTTTTTAAAACCTAAACCCGGAGACTACAAGGAGTTAGGGCCCACCCCAAAACCTCGTTTTAAACCCTAGGATGCCAAAATTATTTTCTGCTTTACTTTCTGTTCAAAACATGTGAACTAGAAATTTATGCGGTTAGGACTTGTTCAAAATCAACTTGCGGGATAGAGATCATGTCCGGGTAGGAATAATAAGCATGTGGGGTAGATATAATGTGGGGTAGGACTTTTATTTTCATGATTGCTTTGATTATTATCTTTACCTTACTAACTATTTTCATTTTTTTCCTTTCTTTTATTTTATTTCCATCATCTGCATCATTCAAAAGAGGTGTTGATCCACCAAAAAACGTGTTCGTTAACCATAAATAATCTGCATTAATGGACGAAGGTGTTGTAATACAGGAGATTAAAAACCCCGATGTACGACTATGGTCCGAGAAGACTCAGAAAGAAAAGGGAGTCAGTCTTCAAGGAAGTTATGTGTCAGAGCTTGTTAGCTATGCCTCTATCAGCCTAAAACAGAACAATGTGCAAGAACTTCGAGACATCTGGGACAGTTGGAAGAATGATCGAAAATAGAATTTTAGTCAACGGTATGGTGACATTGCACTTTTGCTTCATGTCAAGACCGGTGAGCCCTTAATCAGAGCCTTGGTTCAATTCTGGAACCCGGGATATAGTTGCTTCACTTTTAACCAAGAGGACATGGTACCTACCATCGAGGAGTATACTACACTATTGCACTGTGAAAGCATTAAACTGGAGCGAGCCTACATCAAACACATCAAGAGTCAGCCTTTCAAGAACAGACTGGCTAAGTTGCGGGAGTAGATGAAAAATGGGTAATTGACCGGACTCAGCGCAGAGGCAGTGGGGAAGGAATTGAATGGATCCACATAAAGCAATTAATGAAGAACCACCCTGATAAGTGGAAGACTATATACCTTTTTGCACTAGGTCTGTACGGGTTGATTATCTTTCCGAAGGTATTGGGTTGCATTAACGCAGCCGTGGTAGAATTGTTTGAACAACTTCCGAGACGAATCAACCCCGTACCGACCATCTTAGCCGAGACCTTTCGGTCTCTTAATCATTGTCGAAGATCTGGTGGAGGTAGGCTCGTTGGGTGTATTCAGTTCCTTCAAGTCTGGATTCACAACCATTTATGGAAGACTAACGGGGTCACCTACCGCCGATTTAGCACCACATATTCACCTTTAGGGGAGTTCATCACAATGAAATGGCATGAAGGTGCTTCAAAGGAAAAGTGGATGAAAGTTTTTACACATCTTCAGGATCGGGATATTACCTGGAGAGCCCCCTGGTTGTTCCTCGGTGACGTTCTTTTCCGGTGTGGGGATTCTGATACTATAACTTTACTCAGACTTTGGGGTGCAGTTGGGTATGCTCCATTGTTAGCACTTAGACAGTATGGGGCACGTCGGTTTGTCCCCATAATATACGGACTAATTAAATCAGAGTTTGTGTATAGCGGTGACAGTTATAAGAAAATGATCAGGGAAACATTTGAGTCATGGAAGAAAGTATTTCGAATGGATGTCGTTGCTGCCAGAGACATGCTTACTCGGGATTATGTGGAGTGGAGAAGATTGAGAAAGAATGATAACGTCCCGGTGCCAGACTGTGAAGACACTCGGACTATGGAAGAACATATCAGGACTGTCCCTTCCAGACTGGATATAGCCAAGACATAGTTTGAAGCTGTGAATAACGAGCTGAAGCAGAGGATTAAGGAACTTGAAACTGAACGTTATCAATGGAAACTCGAGGCCGACTCACAGAAATATAAAGTAGACAAACTAGAAAGAGAACATAAAAAAGTCCATTTTGAGCTTGAAGACTTGAGAAAGGGGTATCAAGATACGGTCAAGGATAACTCCAAGTTGAAGGTGTCTTATGAGTACTGGAAAGATGAAGCTCATAGCTTGAAAAGAAAGTTCGAGGGGCCTGATGAGAGAGCTTGGAAAGAACAGATAAAAACTGCCCAGAGATGCTTAGTAGACAGCCAGCATCAAAACCAACGCTTGAAAATCCAGATGGCTAATCTGGAGAAACAACATGAGAGAGATGGCAAAACAATAACTGAGTTAGAAACTATTGTAGATGGGTTCAAGAAGAAAGCAAGCGAGCTTCAGATAGTGCCCTTCGACGGAGGTTTACAGTGGTATTTTCGTTGGGAGCAAGCACAACAAAGGGTGAAGGCCAGAGACGCAGTCATCCGAGACTTCCTGGATCAAGTACAGAAGACATATCACCATCTACACGGCCTGGTAAGGGAAGCTGGAGTGGTCCAACAAGGCATACAACCAATGACAGATGAAAACAGAAGACTTGTCAACCTGTTGGAAGCTGTTCGGGGTCTAGAGGATTTAGTCCGAATGTACCTTTGATTGTTTTTATGTCTCTTACAAGATAAAACATTTTTTTCGAAACAAGGATTATTTATAATAATGGACACTTTTCTGGATCAATGCCTCGAACATTTCATGCATTTTTTCATTTTGCGTTGTGCATCTACATTTCATTTTTAAGCATTTTTATAAACATGAAATTTCTTCATGGAGGATTCGATGAAGTGGTTTTAACCACATGACACCACATGGAAGCAATATTGTAACATCAAAAGAAAAAAACTGAAAACAATACAGTGGGAGCCTGATCAGCTGATTGTAGGACAAAGCCTGTCAGGATGATCTAAGAAAAGAATCCCCATATCCTAAGGGCTACGATGTTGAAGCTGTTAGCTGTTACCACATAAGAAGCCCCAAACATTCCTATGAAAACTGTAAGGCGCTTGCCGAAAAAAGGGGCATGGTATATACCATTTGTACTTAGAGGATTGTTTTGTTTGAACACGTCTTTGATCTTTCATGTTTGCTTAATCTTTTAAATGATTGAATTTATGCTGCTTTCTAAGGTGGATCAATTGAACAAATTTTAATCTTTAGTTCTTCGAATATTAAATGAATTAATGATTCTTTTAATTCTTCAAGAATTATAGATTTTTGACATATGGAAAGATTAGACATTTCTTACCCTGTCTCAAACCCCAGAATAAAATACCTTGATTCTTTGCCCAAAACAACTCATGGTCATTACCAAAAGATGAAATTTTGACATTACCTCCTTTTGAAATTCTTGAACATTACCTTTATCTTTTTATACACTCTTACCTTTCTTTGAGTCAATAAGATCACACCACTGTCTTTTTTAGACTAAAAAATAACCTTTCTTACCATTAAAACCCAAGGCATTGAGTTGTTCATTTTAACATGAGCATTCTTCTAAAGAACCAACTTGGGGCATCTCGCGGGGAGCCTGAACATTGAGACATCTGGGAAAAAAGAAGAAGAATTCATTTGAAATAATTCTATCATACATTAATTACACTGTTTTCATGTGAATAGAATTAATCTTGAAAATCTATCCACCTGGGGATACCTCTTCTGTGAAGATTTACATGTATGAAATGATGAACGACTTTATTTCTTTATCCCTTCACAACAGGAGAAAAAATATATATCCCTTGTGTCCCTTTTTGAGCCTGTAGTATTTTTCTTCTAATTCAACCCTAACCAAGGATTACCCTCCACACTGGGGGCAATGTGGAAGAAATATGCTCACATGAGCGAAGACATTAATTCAGATGAGATACCAAAAGGTGAACCAAATGCCAAGTGCGAAGATTCAATCAGAACAAAAAGGGCAAAAAAATAAAAAAAGAAAAAAAGCAAAAAAGAAGAAAACAAAAAAAAGAAAGAACAAAAATCAAAAAGAAAAATGGACAAAAAAGCACATGCAAAGATTCCCTAAAGACAAATGGTACATCAAGCTTCAAACTATGAGATTGATCAAGCACAATCATTCCAGAATCACTGAATCACTTCACTCGAAGATCATAGAGCATCAAGAGAGAGAAACATTTTGAGCAAGATTGAAGGCATCAGAATGAATTGATCCTTGGTTCAACACCCTGAAACACTTGTTTGGGCCTATTTATCATTTTCTTTCATAACCATGAACCCTGACCTACATTACGTGCCTTAAAAGTCCCTTCTAATTCTATATGGATTTCTAAACAGAATAGAATATCTTCAGATTTCATCCCGCCCATCAAGATTAATCTTTGTTTGCGAAAAACAATGTAATTAATGCATGGTAGAGAAAAATAACAAAGGGGGGGTTCAAGACGTAAATCCTGAATAACGTCTAGAAACCAAAAGAGGATTCGAGTTGAAAACCTGAAAAAGCGGCTCGGATATAAAAATTGTGCAACTGAGGCGATCACACAAATTCCTTGATACGACATCACACAACCCGAGTGTGACCACGAAGGTTGGGAGTCAGAGAACACTTCCAGTAGAGGAGCATACAAGCTACCCCATCAAACCGTTGAGCATCAAATGCCAAACCTATGAGCATCACATGCCAAACCTTTGAGCATCAAATGCCAAACCTTTGACCAAACATAATAACCTGAGATTTTTTTTTATCATTTCCTTACTTAACCACTTCCCAAAAATAGCTTTGATCTTGGCACTTGTCAAATAGCTATAATTCATTAAAGGATTAACAGTATAATTAATTCTTTGATATCCGATGAACTCTAGTTTATGATTCGTCTCAATTGTAAAACCGTGAAAGTGACAATATTTTCAAAACTTTGGATCAAACTTTTTCAAAACTCTTTTAATTGATATTTTCATAACTTGAAAATAAAAGAGAAAGAAAAACATTTTTTTTCAAACAAGACAATCTCTCTAGAGTGGATCTTGATAAATGACATGTGACTTTTAGACACAAAACTCATGCTCAGAATCAATGCTGAAGCAAGAAATGAGGAACATTTGTGGCATCTTTGAATATTCAACACCAAATATTGGGGCATTTTTGGATATTGGGGCATCATTTGGGGATTTAACATCCTAATGAAAATTATCAGACCTTTTTTAGGAGATAAAATATAACCAATTCATGTTACATGCATCTTATGCATACATTTTAGAGCATCATATTTATCATTTTCCACATACATAATTTTTTGCAGCTTTTAGAGTCAAGTTTTGACTTCAAGACGAAGGATACTCGATTCAAAAGAACCTTTAAAGATTCATGTTGGTTGCTTAACTCAGCAGCAAGAAGCTACACTTCGACCAACTCGACAGATTGAAAGTTTCTCTCGAACTCACAATTTGCTCGAGAGTAGATTCCAACTTCACAATGAAGGATATCTAGCTCGAAGCCAAACATCCACGATTTCAAATCCACGACGGAGGATATCGTGCCACTCAAGACAACACAAGTTCAACTTCACAACGAAGGGACGGCTGGTTGTCAACAATAATTTTCTAATTTCGGAGCCAATTTCAACTTCACAGCGAAGGATATTGGACTCCAGACAACGCAAGTTCAACTTCACGACGAAGGGACCGCTGATTGTCAATAAACAATTTCCCAATTTCAGATCTAATTTCAACTTCACAACGAAGGATATTGGACTCCAGACAACACAAGTTCAACTTCACGACGAAGGGACCGCTGGTTGTCAATAAGCAACTTTCCAATTTCAGAGCCAAATTGAACTTCACAGCGAAGGATATTGGACTCCAGACAACGCAAGTTCAACTTCACGACGAAGGGACCGCTGGTTGTCAACAAACAACTTCTCAATTTCAGAGCCAATTTCAACTTCACAATGAAGGATATTGGACTCCAGACAACCCAAGTTCAACTTCACGACGAAGGGACCGCTGGTTGTCAATAAACAACTTCCCAATTTCAAAGCCAATTTCAACTTCACAGCGAAGGATATTGGACTCCAGACAACACAAGTTCAACTTCACAACGAGGGACCGCTGGTTGTCAACAAACAACTTCTCAATTTCAGAGCCAATTTCAACTTCACAACGAAGGATATTGGACTCCAGACAACGCAAGTTCAACTTCACGACGAAGGGACCGCTGGTTGTCAACAAACAATTTCCCAATTTCAGAGCCAATTTCAACTTCACAGCGAAGAATATTGGACTCAAGACAACGCAAGTTCAACTTCACGACGAAGGGACCGCTGGTTGTCAATAAACAATTTCCTAATTTCGGAGCCAATTTCAACTTCACAACAAAGGATATTAGACTCGAGACAACACAAGTTCAACTTCACAACGAAGGGACGGCTGGTTGTCAACAAACAATTTCCCGATTCCAGAGCCAATTTTAACTTCACGACGGAGGATATTGGACTCGGAACAATGCTACTTACTTGGATTTCAACTTCACGACGAAGGATATCCAATTCCATGCTCAACTTCACGACGAAGGGGTCACCCGCGGTTTCAACTTCACGATGAAGGGAATCGTGCACACAAGCATCATCCATCTTTAGATTGGATTTCAACTTCACGACGATGGATATCCAACTCAAAGAAGGATTATCTGTCAACAAAGACCTTCGAGTTCGACTACGCTTAGCTCCAAGGCACATCATTTACAGCATAACTCAAGGCTAGAAGGGTTATCTTCCATCAAAATTGTCGATCGATTCCATTCAGCTCGATGACACATCAATCGCACTACTTTCCGGTTGCAGTCGAGGTTTTCAAGTCGAGAAGAGGACCTGGGTTAGCCGTGCCTGAGTGATAAGCAACCATTTTCAAGCAACATAGCTTAAGTCAAGAAAAAGCTATCTGTCAATGAAGATTTTTGAGTTCGATTCCGATCCAAGGTCTTTAAACCGAGAAGAAGACCGAAGGGCAACGGGAAGCCATGTGCTGATTCAAATTCCGAACTACGGCTTCAATTTCATATCATTTCAAGATAAACTCGACTTCACGATAGAGGAGTCATCCATAACTCAATTCGACAGGGAGTTATTGAAACATTAGAGTCTATTTTCAACTCCACTGAACGAAAAGTGTATCTTTTAATCTTTGTCCTATCCCCGTTACACGACTATGGGCAAAGAGGGGCAGCTGTCAACACACCTTTTCGTCCTACTAGGATTCAAACTCCTAAAAATAGGATAGAATTTTGCTAGGATTCAAACTCCTAAAAATAGAATAGAGTTCTACTATGATTTAAACTCCTAAAGATAGGATCCACAAGCACTATAAATAGCCATTGTAACTCACTATTGTAACACATTCGGAGAATGATATATGAAATACCAAGCAAAAAATTACAAGAAACTCGTAGCCATTTTTCGAAGCATTTATATTTTGAAATGTAATGTTCATATCTTCGCATGTTATTTTTCCTTACCCTTGTTGTGTTTTGATTCGAAAGAAAACTGAGATAAGTGTTTTTGGCCGATGAACAGGGGCGTTTTCGAGATCTATTTTTGTAGATCTAGTCCCCGAGGCTTGTGTTTTTGAAAAACTATTCGGATTTTTATAAACGGGTCGTGTGGATCCGCGTGTTTTGTCGTTTTTTTCTTCGATTGACTTTTAATTTTGACCCCTAATTCATTTTTTATTTTAATTTAACCCTTATTATTTATATGTATAAATATATATATATTTAATTATATTTAATTTATTTATTTATTATAATTTTTTTTTCATTTTTCTTTGCGTTATATTATATTATTTTCCTATTATTATATATATATATATATTATATTATTTTTTATCTATATATATATTCTTACTTCATTTTATTTTATATTTCTATTATTACTATTTTTTAGTTAATATTATATGTATATTTATTTTTCATTTATTTATTATTATTGTAACTATTTAGTATTTTATTATATTAAACATACATTTTTATATTTTTATATATATTTTTTATTTTATTATTTTATGTATACTATTTATTTATTTTCATTATGTTTTTAGTTTCTTTGTTCTTATTATTATTATTATTATTTAAAAACACTTTAACTTTTTTATTCTTTTTTATATATATATTTTTTTCTTCATTTATTTTATTTTATTCAATTTCATTTTTTTATTTGTTTTATCCAATTATTTTATGTTTATTATTATTAGTTTCATTTATTTCCTTGGTTTACTCTTTAATTTTGTTATTTTCTTTTATTATTATTATTTTCTTTTAACATCTTATTTTAATTTTTTAAGGGTATTTCCGTAAACTCATTAAAGGTAAGTAATTCGGATCAAATTTTACCTTTTAATTTAACTTGCAATTTTCTTAATCAAAGACAACTGGAAATTACGTAGTACCGAAAGGGCGGTTCAAGGGTGCTAATCCTTCCTTGACCGTAACCGACTCCCGAACCCGACACATCTTTGGAAAGACGCAGATCAGGTAAGAAATAGAGTATCCGATCAACCCATTTGTTTTAAATAAATGATCGGTGACGACTCTCAATCCACATTTTTCAAGTCGAAACCCAATACCGGAGCCCAACCGAAAGACGGTTGCGACACAGTGCTTATCGGACGAGTCGCCGCTTCCGCTGCTCCCATGGTGGCTTGTGTTCCTTGACCAAATTAAATCAGTAACGGGGCGGGCCCTTATAAAGTGTCATGAGTAAAGCTCCTGAAAGGGTCACCACAGTCCCAATTACCTTGGCTATACTGCGTATTTCCTTCATATTTAAATGCTCCAATCTGATCACGCAGTTCGTGAATGAATTTCAATGGCTGGAAACTAGCAACTATAAAGCAGATAATTTTGGAGTCCGCAAAATTTACCGGAAAATGAGTGCAATCACAAAGGTGATTGAAGGGACTGCATTCATAATTGCAGATGTAAATGATGCTGATGTATATTTCATTCCCATGTAAACGAAGCCTTGATCAAGGATTGGCCTGTCCACAACAACAACAAAATATCGGACATCAAAAAAAAAACTGTTCCTAGATGACTTGATTGGTCTGAATCAAACTGGGAATTTGTGTATGATTGGAATTTCCATGTAATGGTGTTTACTGCTACTGAAGTAAGAAGTGAGAAAGATCACTCCAAAAATCCCAAGGTCATTATTTGTAGGAAGATTGAGAATGTCATCTTCGGCCTTGTTTTCCTGTAAGAAAGGAGAATATGCATATAGAGATTAGTCCTGTTTTTATTCGTATTTGATATTCAAATTGGAACCGAGAGCAACATAGATCACTGTTACTATGTATGAATGCATGTACTATATGATACAATTATGATCACCTCTCAAGCACCAGTGTGAACGGTGCAAGTACATGTGCAGCAATGGCATTACGATACACGACGAGCACGTAACGGTTCATGCCCTGGTTGAGAGTTACCATCCTGATTATGTACATCCCAGACGAACCAAATTGCAAGAATATCATAAGTAAATAAGGCTTTGCCTTGCTGAAATTTACACTCCAAGGTCCATTTGAAAGTTGCTCACTCATATTTGCTCTAACTCAGTAGATATGGGAAGATTTTATTTGAGTTCTTGACTAAGAAGTGATCAAAACTGATGCTATATATACAAATAAACCATGTAAAGGACTTCAGTCAAACTTAAAATCTGCAGGGTCTCTTATCCACTTAACTTTAGACTGTGCTTGCTTTTTTGCCTTTCATATCCAATTATCCATTGTCAGCCAAAGCGATGGAAACAAATATAAAGGATACTCATTTATTTTATCTTCCATGGAAATAATGCTATCCTTCTTCATTTTTGCAGATGGAGCGGAAGATACAATTACACAAGGAAGGTGTGGTTTAAGTCTAATGTCCTCTGATGATTGTAAGAATTTCGACAATGGCTCTGATATACAAATATCAGTATAAGAATACAAGAGAAAATAATGGAAATACTTTTTTATTAGCTTAAGACATTTATGTTTGAAGCATATTATGAATAAATACACGAGAAATATATATTTATATCCAACACTCACTCGAATCCACTTAACATTGATTAAGATTTTTGTATGTTCTATGTTGTTCTTTCAGCATAATTGTGAATTTGTTTCTTAGTCTAACACAAGCATATGGTTTCAAGATTGTCTCATACTATGCCCTGGTATAATGCAATCCGAGTCCAATGATTTTTGTGTGTATCTCAACTAGATTATTCACTCATCCCAACATCAGATTGATAATTTTAAACTCGATATGATTATACAAACATGATAGATAAAAAAATAATTAAAATTCGGCTTAAGAAAACAACCATACACAGAAGTTCCCTCTCCCCTTACTTTTTGCAAGTTATTAATAAACTATACATGGAGAATAAATAATTGATAAAAATGCATGATGAGATCAGGCCATAGAAGCTAAGTGCTTGAAGATTTAATGGTTAATTGTAGCTAAGAAAGAAATAATGGGGGGTTCCATTTTATTGTTGCTTCTCATTCAGCATGCATGATATGGACATGAAAGCTAATCTTTTGCGTCTATAATTTGATCTTTTGGGTGTATCTACTAATAAAATAATAACAATAATAATTTACTCTTTTGGTTCAACCACTGAATTACTCAACGGATAAACCCTGCGACTTAATTGGCCTTATGAGGAACAAGAATTTGCTTGCCGTACGTTAGTCATCAACTCTGTCAAATGCTTTTCATTCATATGATTCACTTACCTGTATTTAGTGTACATAAAATTTAAAGTTTTTGAATATAAGGGTCGTATCTTTAAAATTATGTTGGATACGAAGTTATATTTGAATATGAATCTTATATGATTAAATTATATCGAATACGAATTTATATTTTGCTTTGTTCATGCAACTTCTAGTTGGCAATATAACAGATAAACATGCAAAACGATGCCCAATACATGATGTTTGGAAGCAACATAGATCACTCATGAGGGTGGAAGAAAGCACTTTCCAAAGGGTTGGAAAAGAAGAAAAGAAGCAATTAAGTTTGTGGAGTTATCATTTAAGGAAAAAGACAAGCAGTTCTATCAACTGTCTACGACTCTAATCCATCCAAATTCAATTGTTAAATCAATTGATGAGGCTCGACTTTCTCAGTGGAACTATACACCAGCATTGCAAAACATCAATCATTCCCTTTTGAATTGCATTAAACATTTAACGAAATCAAACTACTAATCAATTCAGAAGAACAAATCAACCCTCTGCAAATGATCTGGCTTGATTTATCAGATTAGTTCAATGGTGAAAAGGGATTTAACCACGATAGCTAAATACTTGTTTTCATGGAAGTTTGTACTTGAATCAAACGAATCATTTGACGCCAATAATTGGAAGATGGGATGAGATGATCCATGGACTTGAACAATGCGTATAAAGAGTGATATAAAAACAAAGACTTTTGTCATTTTACTTGAAAGCACAAGGCAATCCGAAGTGGGAAATTCATTGGTGTACATATCCATACTGTTTTCCCTTTGGTAATGGGAGAGAAGATGATGCCAAGAGGATGCGTGACTATCCGGTCTTATCGAATGTTATGCCATCGGTTAAGAAGCTTGGGTATCCCTTCAATGGCTAACCAAAGATGCTTGGTTATAACGAGACTTCAACGACAAACCAAAGGTGCAGGTGACATCAACTCTTTTATCTCTTGGACAATCCTTTTCATTTTCTTTTCCCTTTGATGCGTGTTTACCTTACTGGTTACCCACTAGACCAAGATATGGATGACATCCATAAATGGAAAAGATGAAATGGAAACTACAAAGTTGATCATGCAACAGAGAAAGTCAGGAGTTCAATAGCAATCCGAGTGCACAAACTGCTTGGGACCTTTGAAACAATGAATTTAGTCAAAAGTAGTAAAAAAATGAATGGATATGACTTTAACGAATCATGTTTGATGAAAAAAATTTCATTTTATCTTAAAATTGGCCTGCTTTTGTTTGCACTTTGCACAGAATTAATAATACATAAAAGATATGCAAAAGAAAATTTTGTTTCAGAGCACAAAGCAATCCAGGGGGGGGGAACTTTCTGTTAAGGTTGATGTTTTGGGTTAGGTGTCCATGAATATGCGTGCACGGCACCATACTGAACCTCAAGAGTCAATCAAGAGTAGTGATAGCCAGTTGTATCGTAAATTATGCCGCCTGTAAAGAAACTTTGACCATCCCCCCCCCCCAATCTTGTTTACTGAGAGGAAGGCATTGCCATAGGAATGCCTTTCACCATGGACAGTGGAATCAATCAAATAAGTTCTCAGTCCAGTCACTTGCAAGACTAATCAACTTTCTTTTAACATGTAATAAAAATAAATAAAAGCACTAGAGAAGAAGAAGAAATCAACCACTCAGTGCAATAACTTGACATAATTTAAGAAAGAAGGTGATATCCGACAAGACTGCGTTTCAAATCACAACACTTGTAATTCCTTCCCTTATCTCTCAACTACAACCTCATTTGTATTAAAAAAAAGTACAATTTTATATTAAAGTTATTATTCAAATCCATAAATGGAAAAGATGAAATGAGGACAACCTCAACCGTTAGCAAGAGGAAAGCAGGATTTTAATAGCAATAAAAGCAATTGAGTGCACAATGAATGACATTAAAGAACCAAGATTATTGGTGATGGCAACTAGAACTGACCCAATCAAACATACTAAAATGAAATGGTGTATATCAAAAACGTTTTCCCTTCTAGTTGTACATGAACTTCAGTATCCATTCCATCATAGAACAAAAAATTACGAAGATCTTACTGTTTAAAAGCTGTTGCTATCTTCTTATGGACAAGCTCCACCCCGAGTCGAGGAGATAATCTAGGCAGTAGTTCCTGAAAGAGAGATTGATATTGCTCGTGAGATGTCATCTTTAGCATTGATCCATATAAATAGCAACTATTTTATCCCATATTTTTAAAGACTAATGCAAGGGTAGTTAGAGATGGATGATCTGGTCTAATATCCTTATTATATACCTTTGTTACTTGGGTTCTTCATTTTTTTCCCCTATAGCACTAGTACCCAACACTTAGCGCTTGAGCCTACTAGGACATTGGAAAAAGGGCATGATCGAGCAAGTACATTGAATTTTTTATTAAAAATTAGAATTGAATACATACCTATATCCGACACTCAACTGGGCCTGGATAACAGATATTTACACCTTTATTTTATCAAAAAATGTACTCTGTAGTCTTTTTTTTATATTATACCACTCAAAGCATCTTCAAATATTGTTGATTAATCTCAAAGTGTTAGTCTATAGAATAAATTTCAGGAAGCCAAATTGTTGATTAAATTCTCAGAAGAGGAAGTTAGGGATGTTATTTTCTCCTCGGATAGTTCCAAAGCTCCAGGGCCCGATGGCTTTACGATGGGTTTTTTTAAGAAATTCTGGCCGTCTCTTAAGGTGCAAATAATGAAGTTTATGGATGATTTCTACTGTGGGAGGAAGTGGGATCATGGGGTAAATCACGCTTTTATTTCTTTGATTCCTAAGAAAATCAACCCGGAAGGTATTGAAGATTACCGACCAATAAGTCTTGTGGGCAGTCTTTATAAAATCGTCTCCAAAGTTCTATCGAAGAGATTAGTCTCAGTGATTAAAGATATTGTGAGCCCTTCACAGTTTGCTTTTATTCCGGGTAGACAACTTTTAGATTGTGCTTTTCTTGCAAACGAAGGCATAGACTATTGGAGGAAACTAGGGCTAAAAGGGGTGGTGTTCAAAGCTGATTTTCAGAGAGCTTATGACTCGGTTGAATGGCCAATTATCTTCAGATTAATGAGGGTTATGGGATTTGGAGAGAAATGGGTCTCTTGGATAGAATGTTGCCTTTCCACGGCGTCTATCTCGGTGTTAGTGAATGGCTCCCCAACTGAGGAGTTTTCGATGGGTAAAGGGTTGAGACAAGGGTGTAGTTTGTCCCCTCTATTGTTCAATTTAGTGGGGGAACTTCTTAATCTTATGTTAAGCAAAGTGGCTGATTTGGGACTATTTTAAGGTTTCGCTATTGGAATATCGGATTCCTTTAATCTAACCCATCTACAGTTTGCTGATGATTTGATTGTGTTTTGCCGTGATTCCCCTACTTATATTCTGAATATTAAGAGAGTGTTAAGGATATTTAGCATAATGACAGGGCTTCATTTGAATTTGTCCAAGAGTAATTTATATGGCATCAATGTGGAGAACGAATTATTAAATGAATGGGCAATGAAGGCTGGCTGTGGTGTGGGTGTTTTTCCCGCAGTGTATCTAGGCTTACCCTTAGGTGCAAAGAGAAATTCAGAGGTTCTATGGGAGCCGGTCATCCAAGGTTTTTCCAAAAAATTGTCAGGTTGGAAAGCAACAACACTGTCAATGGCGGGCAGATTAGTGTTGATAAAATCAGTTCTGTCCTCAATGCCGATTTTTTCCTCTCTATTTTCAGAATTCCGTGTAAGGTGTATAGGAAGTTAAATTCACTAATGGCTAATTTTCTGTGGGGGGAAGGTTCTTATACAAATCGAATTCACTGGGTGAGTTGGGAGAGGGTATGTAAGCCCTCGAGGAGGGAGGTTTGGGAATCTTGGATCTCAAATTTGCTAACAGAGTGTTGCTAGGTAAATGGGTCTGGAAGTTCGCGAATGAAAAAGAATCCCTCTGGAAAAATTTAATGTGTAGCAAATTTAATGTGAATAATCTGTCCCTAGCGATTAGTAAGGTATGCTCTCCTTCGGACTCATGGATTTGGAAGGGTATTACAAAGAATTATTTGGAAGAAGACCCAATTGGACAAGGATTGAGGTCCCACACTAAGATTCAAGTGGGAAATGGCAAGTCTATTGAATTTTGGCATGATGTGTGGATAAACGAGGATTCTTTAAAGAACCAATTTCCAAGGATTTATGTTCTCTCGAATAACAAGTGGGGAAAAGTTTCAAAGTTTGGCTGTTTGGTGAATAACAGATGGGTCTGGAATATTCAAACGAGAAGGTATTTATGTGATTGGGAAATGGATTATTGGATTCAACTTATGTCTCTGCTGGAGAATGTTGTTCTGTCTGATACGGTGGATGATTTTCTATCTTGGTAAGGGAAGGGAGATGGTTTATTCTCAGTTAAAGCATGTAGGTTGACTCTTCCATCCTACTCAGGGGGTCAGGTTAATTGGAAAAGGTTCGTTTGGTCAGGAATGGCTCCTCCAAGAGTTGAAACTTTTCTATGGCAGGTTTCACATCAAAGACTAGCGGTTAGAACGGAGTTGATTAAAAGAGGAGTTTCTTTGGAGGAGGTTTTATGCCCGCTGTGTTCAAAGCAAGATGAAACAACATCTTTTCATCTCCTGCTCGGTTGCAAGGAACCTATGGAGCAGTTTTTTAAGGTTATGGGGTATCTCGTCTGTCCTGCCCAAAGATCCTATTTCCTTGCTGTGTTCATGGTCTGACCTGAGGCCAAATTCTCAAATATGAAGTTTTATACCGAGTGTTGTTCTATGGTCAGTTTGGAAGGCCAGAAACTTGGTGGTTTTTGAGAATTGGAAGTTGGACGTTTCTACTCTATCCTTTATTTGTAGATTTAGATTGGCTAAATGGTTTCTGGCTAAGCATCCGAATGTCATTATTCAGGTTGACTCCCTAGAGGGGGACCCTACTATTGCAAATAAGCTTCAGATTAAGGCACCCAATAAATTGAAGTTTCAGGGTTGGCGTCCTCCACCAGTTCATTTTTTCAAGGTTAACGTTGATGGGGCAGTCAGTGGGGATGGGTTGTTGGGGGGGAATTGGGGGCATTTTAAGAGACTCGAATAGCAAAGTCCTAGGGTCTTTTTCGAGTGCTGTTGGTCCAGGTCCCCCTCCATTGGCTGAGCTGAAAGCCATGGAGAAAGGCATTGATTTCTTTCTCTCGTCGGAGTGGGCGATGAAGGGAATATTAATATTAGAGAGTGATTGAAAAGCATGAGTGGATTGGATTCTGCAGCCAACTTCATCTCCTCCTTTTTTTTAGTTCGATGGTGAAAAAAATTGTCTCTCTTGTTTTGGACAGGCAGATCATTGTAAGACACATCTCGAGGAGGTGCAATTGCGAGGCGGATTCTCTGGCTAAACAGGGGATTGGATGAATTATTTTGTTTGTGTTAGAGGTTTCTTTGTAGGTTATTGGTGGTTTTTCGCTGTTTAGGGGTTGAGTTAGTTTTGATGTCTAAGGGTAGTCTGGTTGTTTTTGTGTTTACGATCTTATGTGGTTATGTGTAAGTGTGTTTTCTGGTTGTATCCTATGTACTTTACTTATGATTAATATATTCCTAAGGCACTCTTTTCTTCCTTCCGCTGATTAAGGAGCTTTCTTAAAAGATCCATTAATCAAGAAGGGGGTTATTAATGAGGCTTGAAATTCGTATAAAAAAAAATTCCATCAGCTGTTCAAAGGTGACAACAGAATCAGAAACTTTTAACTGAACTACAGCCATGAAGAGGGGTTATCTGATGAAAAAGATAAGTATTGAAAAGTTGTGATGCAAAAGGGAATCTGCATCTCATGAACATGTAACACACGTGTGCATAGGATGAACATGATTGAAAGTTGTGATTCTTTTGATAATGCAAAAGGGAATCTACATCTATGTGAGTATGTGCCATCCATTATTAAGACTTATGGAACTATTATACTAAATTAATCAGATTTTTTTTTGGAGGGGGGATACATGAAAGTGAAAACCAAGGGTCTTACTTACCTTGAAAACAGTTGTGGAAGAAATCCACCAAATAAAGGAGGGGGAGAACAAAACATGTTTAAAATTTACCAATACAGACAACCTCATCCAGTTTCTATCTGTATTAATATAAAACAGTCCCTCATTGGAGTACCCAGACATTCTATGTTAATGTCATTCAGGTTATCTGCGAAGGATATAGAATTCGCCTTAGTTTAAATACTTTTAAGAACAGTATTTGGGCATTACCAGCAATTTTTATCTGAGTGAGTCACTATCTGAGCTTAACTCTTCAAACATAAAATGAAAAATTCCCATATATGTGAAGCTCTGGCCCCGAATAATTGTAAACAGTATAAATTAACTTCAGACATGAGCCAAAGACTACTAAAGAATAGAAGTTATTGGCATGTTTCCAAACTAAAATAGATTTTTAAGAAAATACTCGAGTATAATGGTATGTTTCCTGTAAATCCTTTGCACTAATGCTGGAAATTACTCTCTACACAAGATGAACTATACAACTCTGCCTAAACCTTATTTACTAGTTCTAGAGACCCCAAATCCAACTGCATTTATACAATGTCAGACCTTAAAGAAATTTCAAGAACAAGTGTTTGCTCTTTTCAGCCTGACAACGGAAATATAATACATTTCACTTACTAAATAAACTAACAAAGCCCAATTCATGTTCCTCCTTTATTCATAAATGACCGGATCACCTTGAAGTAACTTCGCTAACAAAAAATTCCAAATTAAGTAGGCCTTTTACTAAAATCAAACAGAAAAAACAAAAGCCCTCATTCTAGGTATGTGATGGAATGAAATCCTCCTTAATTGTTTCCTGCTCAATTACATGTCCCCTTACTCAACCTTCAGTTCACATATTTTATACAGAAATCCCTTACTAATTATATAACCAAATTCATTATAAAAGAAAATACAAAAGGGTACTGAACCATCTTTCTAGTCCCACTATTTTTCTTTCTTTGCTTAGCTTTCAAAGTTCGAACTTTTCCAGAGCCCTTGTGTGAAATAATCCATGTTGAATTCTTTATCTAGGAAGTCACACATTCATTAAAAAGGAACCAATAATACAGTTTCCAGAAACTGGGGGGGGGGGGTGAACTAAGCTTACCTCAGTGCCATCTGAGAGTACTATGGCTAAAACGGGTATCTCATATTGGTATGCCTTCTCCCATTCAGGATTGCTGGTAATATCTCTCTCCTATCCAGAGTTAAGTACCCAACAATAAAAAAATTTCCAAGTTTCAATCTTTGTGTATTGGAGACTAGAGACTGAGATGCGAGATGGGATTTTACCTGTAACTCGACGTCAAGGACGGAGTCTGGGACGGAAAGTGATAAGGCGGCGTGGAGTTTTTTCCTTGAGGCCATCGCACAAACAGCAACCAGGCTTTGAGTAAAGAACCAGCTTCCTTTGTTTGGATGCTGAAGTACAAAATGACAAAGGAGTGAAAATCCATTTGGGTTTATGCGCCGGAACGTAAACCATGGATAAAGATCTTGCTGCCATTGTTGCAGTTGTTGCCATTGTTCCAATCCCTTTGGATAGCATTTTGCAGAACTCAAAAGTCGATTGCTACTGATTTCGAGTAAATGTTTATTTCTTGAGGGTTAAAATATTGGTATAATATCAAAATTAGACCCTAATATTTATTTGAATAGATATTTTAGTCTTTACTTTTCTAGAGCATTTGTCTTTAACTTTTAAATTTTTAATTAAAATAACTCATATTAAATGATAATTAAAATGACCATCCAGCTCAGTTGGTAGAGCACAAGGTTCTTAACTCGTGGGATCGAGTCCCACGGAGAGCATTTCATAATTCGAAGGTAGCCTACTATCTTACATCTCCTTACCCCATATATATGGAAAAAGGGACAACCATATTAAATGATAATTGTTAGTTGACGATAATCAACATAATTTGTTGATTTAGTATTTTGTTACATGTAATTAATTACTTACATATCACATATTACATCATTTTTTCCATTGATGCGATACATATTATATTATTATCTTAAGTAATATGACACATAACACATGATATGTATTACATTATTATCTTGAATGATGCGACATGTGATATATCATAAACTTTGAGAGTTTTGTCATATTTTACGTCATCATCTTATGTGACATGACATGTCAGCAACATGATCGAAAAATAAAATGTAAAGGGCTAAAATATTAAAACAAAAAGAAAATAGGAGTTAAAGTAATTATTCAGAAACATATGGGGAGTTATGTTTGATATTATATCTAATTTAAAATTAATTGTAATTTTACAAAATTAAAACACTCAAAAGTTCATTAAGTGGGTCGACATTGTTTTTATTTTTAAATTCATATTTACTTACAGTGAGTCGGATCAGTTATCTAATACAGAGCATGATGGCTTTCAATTTAGAGAAATACTCTCTTAATTTTCAAGAAACAAATGCCTTGTTAATTAAAGCAGGACTTTGTACGGATTGAGGACACTAATTATTTGTTCACAGCATGAATTATATTCATCTGGAAGACCATTTCCTCTGTGCGAGATACTGATGTCATGGCTAAAAGTAGTATTTGGGTTGGGCCAACATTATTGTTTACAAACAGTTTTCTCATCTTCTCTTCTCCCGAAGGGCATGCCCTTGATTGGAACTTTGTAGCAATCTTTGGCACGTTTTGCCGGACTTTTCATTGCCCATTTGCCTGACAATATCAACAACGGTGCGCTGTAAAGTTTGAAAATTTGGCTCAGCCATCCCAAATGTGAAAATAAACAGAGCAGCAACAACTGGTTTTTTGGTTTTGGTTTTGGTTTTTCTACGTAGGGAGAGTGGCTGAGTTAAGCACTTGGATTTAGGCGGCACGTCTCATGTGTAACTCAACCCCACCCCCCTTAAATAATCAGCCCTGCACATCCTGGAAGTTGTCTATCAAGAATCCAATGTTTCGCTCATTATTAATCAAAATAATTGTAGGGTTTTTTTTACCATAAACATCAATAGTAAAACAAAGATGTAGCAAGTCATTCAACTCTAGAAACAGTACTCGTTTAACTTGAATCATTCACTTTTTACAAGTTTCAAATCATGCATTAACCACATAAATGACCTGTCTACATTAATGGTATTGATATCGAATTATTAAAAGAACACGTTTTTCCTAGCTGTAATTAGTTAGCTATCTACAAAACTAATGCTAATTCCTTGATATTTCCTTCTCTAAACAACGATTAGGTTGAGTGTTGAGGTTTGCCAATTGACATTTCTGCTTTGTATTTAATCACACACTGTACATTTCCCATTCTTTGAATAAAGCTAAAGTATCCTGTCTGTCAGCCATTCTCATGTTCATATGTGGACCAACATGATTGACCAAGCGATCATCCCAGCTTTAAGAACAATTCAAAGTCACCCATCTATAAATATCAACATTTTCCATCGCGTTTAACAACAACAAAAAATCATTTGCTCTCATCTCTGATCATCAAAGTATTGATTGATAACTAAAGACTACTTGTTCTTTTTTGGAAGCTTCTTGCTAATGGTGAAGATTGATATGAAGAAGAAGTATAAGGGTGTAAGAATGAGGAGCTGGGGTTCTTGGGTGTCGGAGATTAGGGTTTCAAATCAGAAGACAAGGATCTGGTTAGGGTCTTATTCTACAGCAGAAGCTGCCGCAAGAGCCTATGATGCTGCACTTCTATGCCTCAAAGGTCATCGGCAAAACTCAACTTCCCCATCACATCCTCTCATTACATCCCTGACCCTGACAGCGCTTTGTCTCCCAAGTCAATACAAAGAGTGGCCGCCGCAGCTGCAAATAGTTTCGTCGACGCCGCCCCACCGATATCACCGCCCGCATCCTCCTCTTCATCAGTCTCTTCTCCGTCTATGTCCTCCTCGCCATCTGATCAAGCTGTTGATGAAGATGACGATTACATGTCACTGATGCAATCTCTTGTAGTAAACGATGAGCCTGTTTCTCTTATGGAACCATGGTACCCCTCCCTCGATCAGATGCTGAATGTGCCCTCATTTCATGCACCCTCAAATATCAATGATTTCTACGAGGAAGGCGATGATATTCGCCTATGGAGTTTTTGCTAAGGCAAATAGGAAAAAAGCAGTCAAACATTAAACCATTCTTTTATTCTTTCATATTCATTGATATTTGAAGATGCTACTGACATTTCATATTCAGAATTGTATTTTTATAAATAATGCATATTCAAATCATAGATGAATGATGATGTTTATCTATATCCGCTATAAATTTGTAACATATAATTATTTTACATTCAAATCCATAAATTCTTTGAATTTACGATATTTTTTTATATGGAACAAACAAACTAAATATTTACAAATATTCTAATAAACCGTCTAAATTACCATCCAAATAAAACTATTAAAAATAGCTTAACCGCAATGAAGCTAGGTTTATAGAGATCCAAATGAGCCTAAATGTGAGAAACGATATAGGTGTTCATAGTTCGGTTTAAGTTACACTCGGATTATAATTATATAGAGTATTAATATATTATATGTTTGGAGGGATAGATATGGGTTTGATTTGGTCAAGTTTTTAATTAATCGGATTCGATCCAAAAAAGATATATCATTTAATTGAAAAATGAGACCCAAGTTATGTCTAGGATGATTTCATCCGAATTGAAATCCCATCCGTCTTTTGAGATAAATCCTACACTTGATTAATTTGATATGATACAAATATATATAATTTTTAATTTTGTTCGATAAAATATAAACCTAATTAAATAATAATAATAATAGATAGATAAATATTATTATAATTGTCCTTAAATATATAAGATATAATTATATTATTTTTCAAGTCAAATTAAATATTTTTCACTCTAAATCTGAATCCGACTTGACCTAAACATATAATTTAAAAAAATTAAATCGACCCAATCCAAACTTGATTTAAAAAACTCAATCCAATAAGATCAAATTGGATTACAACCTATCAAGTTTGAATCTTATACCTATCCCTACATACTTATCTAAATTTGGTTTCACTCTAGTCTAAACATACACTTTAAATTTTATCTAAATCAGTTCATGTTTACATGTTTTTTTAATAAAAATTTTAATTATGAATAACCTGTCATACTTTATAATATTTATATTATATATTATTATAAATTTAATTTTTATATTATAATATTACAAATTTTATATTGAAGTAAAAAAAACAATATAATTTTATTATAAATGTAACTTTTGTATGACAAATTAGGGAATAGATATATATTTTCGTCTGTTTTAGTATTAAACATATTAAAATTTTAACAGGTGTACTAAAATGAAACAGAAACTAAACTTTAGATATTATTTTAAAAAAATTAAAAGTTTAAGTATTAAAACGTATCAAAAATAGTTTAGGTACTAAATGTGTAGTTTACCCTTACATTTTTAATTTTTCTTTTGATTAATTGGGGTTAGTACAAGGCATCTATTTAAAAATAACTTTCAATCTTTCGACATTGAACGCTAACACCCCTGGGAGTAATGATGCCCGAACTCGGGCCCTCAAGAATAATAAAAATTTCTTTACCATAGAGGCCTCTTGGTTCGTGCTTAAATTATAACTTTTTTTTTCTAATTTAAGAACTCTTTATTGAACTTTATTAACCAAACTACTTGCAAAAAAATAACACAATTTTGATAGTTTGCCGTTTTTTCTCATTTGCTTTATTTGCTTTACATGGACCCTAGGAGTTTAAGCCCAATCCAACTCAGTGCTCGACAATTTCTTGAGGTAACAAATAAATCTATTCCAAACTCATTGCAGATTTGCAGCTTCTTTGCTTCATTCATTCATTTCAGCTTTGACTCAGAAACTGATCAATACAATGGGTTATTCCAAGGACCAGCTGCTTGCTCTTTTAAAGGTTTTCCTTTTTAATTAATATTTTTGGATAATTTTAGTTTTCATTTTCTCTATTTTGTAATATTACGCAATGGTTCTTTATTTACACTTCGATTTTGATTTGGGTTTTCATTGTTTTTGCTTTATATTTGGTTTTTCTTCTCTGTAAGAATTGAGTAAGTAGAGGTTGGAATCCAAATTAGGTTATATATATATGCAAAACTATAAATTTTTATAGTATGCAAAACTATATATATATTATGAAAATATTGTAACCCTTCTAATTATATAGTGCTGGCTCAGCATATTTCAATTTATGTATTGGACTGGTTGAATTTAATGAATTTATATCAATTATACAACCTATTAAAGAAAATGAGATTGATAGCATTATAGTAATAACTTTGCTTTAGTTATGGTAGCTATGTTTTTGTACCATTTTATTTATTGACTGAAACATGCATTGGGGTCTTTCAGGAGCTTCAAATAAAATTCTCCCAGTATGAACATCCTGTTGTTTTGACAGTCGAAGCTCAGGTAAAAGAAGATCACTGACTTGGCTTATTAATCCCTTTTTCATATTCATGGATTATAGGACTGAAATATTTCTTCTCAAGCAGGCAAAATATGTTGGGAATACGGGAGGTGTTCTGAGCAAAAATTTGTTCATGAAGGTATAATATGAAATTATGTACTGTTGATTTTGCATCTGTGCAGAATGAATCTCGGAATTGTTTCTGATTTTCGGTGTGATTGCAAATGGTTATCCATGCAGGACAAGAAACATAGGTACTATGTTGTTTCTGCGCTTGCAGATACGAAAGTAGACCTGAAAGGTTCATGCTCTCTTCCCTTCTTTAGTTTTATATTCTTTTCTTATGATACGAGGGAATAATTTAAGAGTCGTGCATATTTATGTTGATATGGAAAATCTGGAGCCAATTTCAGATGTTAATGAGAGTTTTATTTTGCCTTCAAAGCTGTGCAGTTTTATCTCAGAGGCTTGGTTTAGGGAAAGGTGGTCTAAGAATGGCTCCAGAAGAGGCATTGGGTGAGATACTTCAGGTGTGTATACATAGTAGTTTAAACTTGCTAGTATCAATTTTTTTGAGATTGAATTAGAGTAAGTTTATGGATATAGTATAGAAGTCTTTGCCAATCTTCTCTAATTAAATGATCAGATTGCTTCTAATAGCCTCTTTCATTCCTAAAAATGTAGTGTCATGTTTCAAAAGTATGCCTTCATTGGGTAATCAGTGCCAAGTATTTTCAAGTCAATAAGAAAGACAAGGAATAAAAAGGTTTTTCACTAATGATCATCAAACATATGATAGCAAGATTGTAATGACTGTCATATATATGATAACAAGATTGTAATTCACCTTTTTATGTTGTCGCTTCTGTTTTCTTCTTTTAAGGTTCCACTTGGATGTGTCACTCCATTTGCAGTTGTAAATGAATCTGCAAGGTATGCATTTAATTTCCATTCTCTTCAGGCATTAAAATATACTTGAATTTTAGTGCTGAATGGTACATGGACTATTATTTTCCTGGGATCTGGTAATTTTATTGGTTGCTCACAAGATAGAATGCCTTTGAAGCTTTAAGTTGTTTTTATCTTTGGCTGTAATTAGTACACGATGGTGTTCTATTTCTAGAATCCCTAATTATTCATTTATGTACATGTGCTCTTTTGTTATTGGATTTCATCTTCAAAGAACCTTAAGTCAAGGATACAGATGATTAGATGTTATTGTGAAATTTCATGAAAATATTTTATCTTATTTCTCATGTTCTTCTCAAGAACTGAGCCTCATTGATGCTGCCTTTTTGTTTCAAAATGTCAAGGTAGCTTCTGAATGAGTTGATTGGATTGGTTTTCTTTCCTTCAATCTTGATGTATTAACAGCTTTCAGTAAATCTGAGAACTGTTGTTTCTAACTGCATGCATTAAAAGTGAAAAAAATTATAATAATGTATGTGGACTGCATACATTTCTGCATTTGGAGATATATCTAGTGCTGATGACCATTTGGCTAAAATTCTAGTATGATTTCTTTTCATCTTACATGCAAGTGCTATCCCACCTACCTTTTCTTTTACTTAACTCTCTGTTTCTCTGTATGTTCAATACATAAAGATATACTTATTTTGGGCCAGCTTTATTCAGAGTAAGTCTAGCTTTAATTTTCAGTTTTGTTGTTTTTTGAAGACATGTCTCTCTATTGTTGGATCAAGAATTCAAATCTCAAGAGTGTTGCATTTTCCACCCTCTCTCCAATGACATGTCAATCTGTAAGTCTTGAAAAAGAATAAACATGTTCTTGTCCTCCTCTTTTGAATTCACTCTTAACGCTTTATTTTGTTACCTACAATGTAATTAGTGGTTGTAGAAGATTATTTCAAGGGTTGATTGTTTTTTGGAATGAACATATGCATTTTATATATATTTTTAATATAATTGGCTTTATATATATATATATATATTGAACATAAGCGTGTATGACATTGTTCTTCATAATCTAGTTATGGAATGCAAACTTTAGAAAATGCATAAAATCTGTTTAAGCCAAACAGTCAATTTAGAACTTGCTGCTTCCTTTTCGGTCTCTTCTTGGCAGTTATCAGTGACAAGTGGCAATGCCATATGTTTGTATGGTGTATGCTAGTCATTGAGGTCTAGAAAATCCTGTGATGGAAAAAGTCGACCAACTTCATGGGATGCTGTTATATGTAACTGGAAATCAGTCTATAGCTGCTTTTGTTTCTTAAGTCCTAATTAATTTATTCCCAGCTCTCAACACCCAAGGTCTGGACAAGTTTCTTAAATCGATCGGGAGAAACCCTTCGTACATTGATCTGGAGGTGATTTGATCCTTTATCTGTTTCATTTCACCAGTAATGATTTTTCATATTTGCTGATTTAATATTAGTTTATTGCTGGTAGGCTAACCCTTCCGTAGGGAAAGATCAACCACCCGATCTAGCTGCTTTTGTTCCATCAGATTCCCCAGTTTTGTCGGTTCTTCCAGAAAAAGCACCTTCTTCACAGGACTCGACTGGAAAAAGTGTTGGTGCTGCTACCAACTCTGCAGCAGTTACAGGTAATCTATCTAAAAGAAATTGTCATTTGCAACGTCATTACTTTTCTTGCACATGTTACAAATTCCTACATTTTGTCCCTATTCTAACCTTCTCGGAAAAGAAAAACACTGTTGCTTCATTTTATTGAATTGGAAACCATTGTTTCCAGAATTCAACATTCCTGAATCTTGTTTTGGGTTCTAGGGACTGGTACCTTTTTTGGGTTCTAAGGGTTAGTCCACCATTTGTTCTTGTAGACTAGCAGTATGTGTAGGCAAAATAACATAAACCTTTTCTCTGCTCTTGGTTTAGCAAAAGCTGTTAAGCCTTCTGGTAATGCACAAAATGTTAAGGAGAAGCCTGTCGATAGTGTGCAGCCATCAATTCCTGCTGCAGATGCTGGGAAATTTGTGGAAGAGCTTCTGGATAGAGCATCCGCCTTACTGCTTTCGGAAGTAAGCTAAATCTTATACTTTTGGTCAATACGAACCTCTATTTATTTTATTTTATTTTATCGGTCTTTACTTGTGAAATGAATACAGATTTCGGAGGATTCCATTAAGCAACATGATGGACAGCTTGGAGTTGAGGTAGCAAACAATATTAAAAAATGTGTTAGAGAAGACCTAAAGAACCTTGCTGTAAGTATAATATGGCAAAAGTTAAATACTGTTTTATTTAGCATGTATTTACAATCACTATTGCCAAAATAAATGCCAACGCATATGTTTCGTCCTTTTCTTCCCATTCATTCATTTTCGAATAAATAAAAAATAAACAGTTAGGTGTTTGTATTTTTAATTCGACTCTAACCAAAATGATTACTTCCCCTTGCAGACAATATTCAAGAACACAGCATATACAGAAGGGTTCTATGCCGGTACCCGGTATCAGCCTAAGCGTCTCTGAACTGTTTTCAACTCTGTTGTACCATTTTCATTACTGGAAACACATTCCAACCAAGAAACAAAAATCAAAGGGAGAAATCCAGTTTTCTTGTTTTTCAAGACATTTGATAGTAACCATGTAAACCCTATTTCTGAATCAGATCAAAATGTCAATCGAGTACAGTATTTGCAGGAGAACTAAGGATCTTTCTTTTGTTAACCACTGTCTTTTTTTTTTGGGAAATCATTGGGTCTAAACAAGTATCAGAATTCGTCTAGATTTCTTTCGTGATCTATTATGTACTTACAACTGAAAAAAGAGCATAATCAATTCATGGTTTGGTAATATTAATTGTAAATGAACATATCTTCAACACCACCAACATATTGAACCCAGAGTTTTGAACTCTTTACTGGTTATGAATATGATGATATAAAGCAGCATGTTGATTGACATAAAGTACAAAGATGGAAATATATTTTGTCCTAAATTTTTTATGTCAATAACATGTTTCAAACCTATTGTGGGCATACATTTTCTGAACCAATGGCTAGGCCCCATGACATAAGGTTTTGTTGACCCAAGTACCAGAGGTCCTACGGCCAATCGACAGCCCTTAAACTATTTATTTAGACAAACCTTTCGGTTCATTTATTTATTAGTTGCTGAAGACAGATTTGAATTTGGAAAACGCAGTTAGTGGTTAAGTTTACACGTTCAAAGTATTCATGACTCCAAGAAATCCGATTCATTTCCCTTTCTTATTATATTGTGAAAGTGTTAGTTGACCGCTGTTCACCCTCCTGCCTGCTAAAATCTATGCCTGGAATCCATTGTTTTATACAGCTTTGGGTTCATTAATGGCCATATTATTTTTAGCTATTAAATAAAACTCTATGTACCTTTCTTCATTATTTTCAACACAGTTATCCATATTATAAATTTGCGGTTAATTTATTCGAATTCGAACCAAAATAAAGCATCTTTTGATACAAAAAGAGGTCACGGTTCATCAATCAAAATTGAGAGTCAACGTTTTTTGAAATTAAATTTGAAGTTGGACTGGATATGCTTTCCTGTTGATTCATTCAATCACACGGTTACGCAGCTAGTGGATGAGTCTGCCACGCTCGCCGAGCATCGTTGAACATCATTAACGATGAACACAATTAATTTAACTTATAAAATTTTAAAATTTTAAAAGACTCGACGTATAATTATAAATTAGTTAAAATTTTAAAGGTAAATTATTTAAAATGAAATGTTAGTTACATTATTTTTCATAATATTTTTTAATAATAATTGAATCAAATACCAACCCAAATTATAAAAGGTTATCTAAACTATCACTTTTATTTTTATTTTAGAATCTAAACTTTCAATTTTTTCAAAATCATACATAACATTTATTTTTTATTTTATTTTAATATCTTTACTTTAAAAACTTAACGGAAGGATAACGAGGAATTGTTTTAAATGTGTTTATATTCCATGTGTATTTTAATGATGCTTCTTCATCATCTTCGACAATTTTCCCGATATATCACCGTCCACCGCTTTTTTTCCCGATCGGGCACCGTTCAGATTATATTTCCCGATCTAACACCCTTTGCAGAAAAACGCGCCCCTGCAGCGCGCTTAACGCTGATTTGGCACCACGTGGGGTAAGGCGCGTCTTATGCTGACATGGGATACACGTGTGCATAGCGTGGCCCTGGGGCGCGCCTTAGGCCACGTAGGGTATAGCGCGGGGCAGGGACCGTGCCTTACCGTTAACACAATTATGTTAGGCGTGGACCAGAGGCCGCATCTTAGCTTTATCTGATATAATTATGTAAGGCACGGTGCAAGTACCGCATCTTGTAGCTTTTCCCGGCTATAAATACCCTTTCCCCTGGTAACTCCTCACATCTCCTCTCGATTATAAAAATTTAATACAACAATCTGACAGTCTTTTCATATTTGATTCAGAAGTTCGTGCGATTTTTTGTTATTAGGTAATTTTGTGATAATTTTTTTATTATACTTATTGTTTATTATGATTATTTAAAAAAATATTATACTAATTGTTGTCAATTAGTTTCAGTGTTTGTAAAATTAGAAAGCGAGAGCATACGTCGAAATAGTTTTGCGGTACATGTAATAATATAAAATTATATTATTTACGTTTATGTGAAAAAAATTTATTGTGTTATATTTTCGTTCATATATTATTTATTTAATCAGTTTTGTCTCAGTTGTTTTTTTGCAGATATAATATTGTCGTACTTTTAAACTCAAAGAATGGCACGACTTTCAGCTATAGTTTATTATGATGGTGAAATTCGAGAAGATGAAACTGGCATTGTTTTCATATCAAACGAGCGTGTTAAAATATCATTGAAGAGAAACATAACTCTTGAGGAGCTGATAACGAAGATTTCGAGGAAGATTCATGTTGGAAGTAGTAGAAGAATGTCGTCGTTGCAGTATAGATTTCCAACATCATTGTTTCCATTAACTTATACATCGTTTGAACTATCGAACAATTATGATGTTGAAATGATGGCTGATTCTCAAAGTAATTATTCAGACGGCGATATTGAGATGTATGCAAAGTTTGTTCAAGTGCTTACTGTTCAGGGTCAATCATTAAGCTCCCACTATGGGCTGGCTGAACAAGTTGGTCAAGTTGACAGCCCGACGACATTAATGTGTAATGATTTTAATGCCATAATGGGGAGACATTCATCCGTAACTCTTTACGATATGTACCGAGGTGGGTCTACGAACAATCCGTATGGCAACATCGCGTCCAATTTAAGGGGAAGACATTCATATGTAAATCCCTTTGACCTTAATATGGAGATGACATCGACGCAACAGTCTGTGCAGTTTCCATTTGACACGATGACTTCAAGCTCCAGGGGGAGGCATTTGACTGCGAGCTTTTTCAATTTGAATGTCGATATGCCTTCCAGTTCAAGGGGAAGGTGTGCAAGTAGTAGGTTCTTCGACCTAAATGTAGAGAGCATGGAGGAACCATCATCTCCACCAGAAGAACCGCTTCGTGAGCCTGGTATGGATGGTGCTGAGACTGGACTATTCATTCACCCAGAATCACCATAATTCAACTCCGATGATGATGATAATGTGGATGAAGTTCCAAAAAATGTGGCACGGACTGACCCTCAACACACATGTGTGAAGCTAATTATGGTGTAATGTATGCACCAGAATTTGCAGATATGCCTAATCTCGATGACTATGGATATTACTCGTCAATAAATAATGATGAGTTATATTTAGGCATGGAGTTTTCAAGCAAAGAAGAAGCGATGATGGCTATAAAAATTACAATATCCGTAATTCTGTTCAATCGAGAGTCGATCGCTCCACGACAGAAAAATATGTATGCTACTGTGCCCGACGCGAAAACGGATGTAATTGTATGGTTCGCGTATTGAAGAGGAAGAGGAAAAACAACAGATGTGAACTAACAGTATACAATGGTCCTCACATATGTTGTGCTGGAGGGGTCAACCAAGATCATCCCAACTTGGACTCGGAAGTGATATGCCAAGCCATCATGCCCATGGTAAAAGCAAGCTCTCATATAGCTATTGATGTGTTGATTTTAGCTATACAATCGCAGTATGGGTACATTGTCTCCTATAAAAAAGCTTGGTTGACAAAATAAAATGCCATTGTCAAACTTTATCGCAAATGAGATGCATCTTACAACGAACTTCCAGGCTGGTTTAGGCTGGTACGGAGGTTGAATCCTGGGATAATTGTGGACTTCGAAACCCCCTATACATACCATAATGATCGAGTTCTCCGCGATTGATGCCAATTCTATCGGGTTTTTTGGACTTACCTACAGTGCGTTAATGCTGTCAAATACTACAAACCTGTGGTCTAGATCGACGAGACTTTCTTGTATGGAAAATACAAGTAAGTTTTATTATTGGCAGTTGTCCAAGATGATAATTGCAACATTCTTCCAGTTGCTTTTGCTCTTGTCGAAGGAGAAGATACAGATTCTTGGGCTTTTTTCCTCCGAAATTTACGTGCACATGTTATCACGAGGGAAAAAATCTGTGTCATTTCAGATCGCGGAGCTGGGATCAAAGTAGCAATGGAGTCTTTAGGTCCAATGTGGCAACCACCCTTTGTCCAACATAGGTATTGTCTCCGACACATTGCTGCGAACTACCATGGAAGATACAAGAAAAATGATGAGCGTCAATTACTTGTGTGCATGGGTAAGTGAAACTGATGTAGTTTGTTTTCTTTTGATCCTTTTGATCTGGTTAGTAAGTTATACATTTTTTGATCAGGTTACGAACTTCTTCCTCAAACGTTTGAATCAATGCTTCAAGATTTGTGGGCGAAGAACGAGGAAGGATATGATTACATCAGCCTCATCGATAAAGAAATGTGGACGAATGCATATGATGGTGGATATCAATATGGACACATGACGACCAACTTGGCAGAGGCAATCAATTCAACCTTAAAGGGTGCACGTCACTTACCTGTAGCGGCTTTGGTAAAGACTACATATTTTCGTTTGGGGGTGCTTTTTGCGAAGCTCGGGGACAAACTCAAACCTGGATGCAAGGCGGTCATGTCTATCACCCTAGATTAGTTCTAGATCTATAAAAAAAATTGTTGCATCAAATGGGATGTCTGTAACAAGCTTCTCTATAAGGCATGAAATGTTTCGTGTCACAGAGTTGCCGCAACCTCTTCAAGGGATTGAAGTTGTGTCGTTAAGAGTAAATCTAAGGGATAGAACGTGCGACTGCGTGTTTTTTCAAGCTCTGAAATATTCATGCTCTCATGTGATAGCAGCTTGCTCGTATACACGTCAAGACTATAATAATTTTGTAGATCACGTATACCTACTATCTGAAGTTTTTAAGGTATACGAATTTGAGTTCCCCCCATAGGTAATGACAAAGACCCTGATGGGGTTCAAGATTAGCTTTCGATTATACCAAATCCGAGTTTATTGATGGAGCGTGGTCGTCCAAAATCCAATCGAATTCATTGCGATATGAATATTCGAGAAAGATCTAGACAAGACAGAAGATGTGGGCATTGTAGAAACCTAGGACACACTAGAAAAACATGTTAACTTCTATTGTCATCAAGTAAAAAATTGATGAGGAAATGATGTAGTTGTTTATCAATTAATAATTATTGTACTTTAATTTGCATTTACTTCAAGTTAATTTTATTCGATAATCGCTGATGAATATTAAAAAAACGATACAATTATACGAGATTGGATGTTGGCGTTATATTAACGAATAACTGATATTAACGATACAATAAGTATTAAATGGTAAATGATAACCAAATTACAATAACTAATATTAAATGGTAATAAACAAAATTAAGCAAAATAAATTAACAAAAAGTCCAACAAATTTAACAAAATAAATTAAAATAAATCCAACCATATTAACGAATTAAAGTAAGTATTAAATGATAAATAATAAAAAAATTACAATAAAAAAGTCCAATAAACAACTATAATAAAAAGTACTAAATACAAATATAATAAAAAAATCTATCAATGTCTGCGACGCGAATGTGTTCCGCAGAGCGGTGGCTGTCGGTCTCGAGGAGGATTTCTTCATATCACTGGTTGTGACTCCTCGCTGTCATCATCATCACCATCATCATCGTCGTCGTCGTCGTCGTCCTGAGTAGCTAAATTTTGTTGATGAGGAGCTAATGACGATGAAGCTCCTCCATAGAATAAGGACTCTGGGGGTGTATGACTGACTATCCCACCAGTCTGCAAAAACTGGGAAAACCCATAAAACTCAGACATCACAGAGTATGAAAACTGTACAGGAGGTGTCTGTGCTGCTATCATGGGTTATGAGGCTGAACCCGCCAAATATCCAACATATGAACCCCAAGTCAGATCTACAAACATAGACCCATAATAGCCTCCAGGAGGGGTCATAAAACT
Source organism: Hibiscus syriacus (assembly GCF_006381635.1). NCBI lineage: Eukaryota > Viridiplantae > Streptophyta > Magnoliopsida > Malvales > Malvaceae > Hibiscus > Hibiscus syriacus. The sequence continues at coordinate 3,406,318 of NW_024062612.1, read as the reverse complement.
CTATGAATGTGGAGGCGGCAGGGTCATAAAACCAGGTGAAGGCGGCGGCGGCGGCATCTGGTAATGGAAAGGCGGTGACGACATCATATATGGCTGCACTATGTAGGTGGCTACTGTGAAGGTCCTGCTGGTGCAGTTGAGGATGAACCGAAAGCACCTGCTCTTCGTCCACGAGTCGGGGAATAATGGTGTTATGTCGATGAATGTCTCTGTCGACATCGTGGAAAGGTCCGCCCTCGTGCATCCTCGGGAAGAAAAAACGGTTTTTCATTTCTGTTGAACCACTCATAATAATCATCACCAACAGTCAAGTCATCAACATAAATGGGCTCTCTACGGGGAAGGCGCCGATGTTGATCCTCCCACAACACGACTCACTCATGATGCCTCACCAGCAATCTGTATCGATCTTGCCGCGTCTATCTATGCTATGCAACTCGTCCATATTGCGAGGTGCTTCCGAAATTGGTTGAAAATAACCAAATTGCCGGAGCACACGATCAGTGGAGTGCCGCTCAATGGTCGCATAACAGATCATAGGGACCATCACCATCCAAACAACTGATGGGCCCCTCAACTTAGGTGGGATCACCGTCCTCACATTATCATTAGAATATAACACCCATTCAAACTAAAAATATATATATATTTTTTTATCAAAATAATAATCTAATTATATAACTATAATCTAAAATCGATTTTTAAACATTAAAATTCATACATGTGTGACAGTCTTCTGATCGATTAGCACCCTAATTTTTTCTAAATCATCAGGTAGCTCCTGATGATTTTTTCCTGTCAGTAGACCACCTATTCAAGGAAAAATATTATTATACACTATATAAAATGATTAATATACGAAATCATTTTCATAATTACCTTAAGAGTAGCGGAAATACGAATTGATTCTTCATAACGGGACATAAAAAGGGCAATTGATACCATGCCCAAGACTGCAGCAACAGGAGACATCCACTGATAGCATTACGCATGTAGTCAGTGGCTCGACACATCTCCCTGTATAGGAAAGCCAAAACTACCGAGCCCCAACTGAGTAATCCGACTACACGAAAGTCGACAAGATGTCGCAACCACATACAGTGAACTTGGTTACGTGATTTGTCCAGCATCAACAACCCTCTTATCAGCTGTAGTATGCATGCCCGTGCATATATTTTAACTTCATCATCTGACGCGTCCTCGCTCAACTCCCGAAAATTGGCATCTAACCAATTTAACGGTATCCGACCACCGTTAAAACTTTCCGGGACACGTCCTAGATTATCCTGACACAAAGCAGTCCAGGAAACCTGCGCGATCCCCGATATCACATCTCCATCCACCGAAAGCCCCAAGTGCATAGAAACATCCTCAAGTGTAATTGTGCACTCTTCGCACGAAAGATGGAATGTGTGGGTCTCCGGCCTCCACTGCTCTACTAAGGCATAAATAAGGTCTGGTTCTCTCTTACAGTGACCCTGATATCTACCTATGTAACCAAATCCAACCTCTACTAAATACGGCAAGACACGACTATATATCACTAACTTAAGGTTCCTAGTAAAAGGATCTAATACACGGTCATTCTCCTAAAATTAAATAATTACAAAAATTAATTCTTAATCAAATAATCATGCATTAAATAAATCAACAAATTATTACTAATAATTTTAATTAAATTAAAACGTTAAAATGTTACCGTATCAACAAAGTGTCGAGATATATGATTTACATCCAAGCGAAGTAGACCGTCTTCCATTTTATATATGCAAAAAAATAATTAAGTAAAATATTAAATAAATTAAATACAAAATATTAAAAATATAATAAAATATATCTTAGACAGAGATTATAAGAGTATTTGAGAGAAGTTGAGAGAAATTGAGAGAATTTGATGTAATGAAAGTGATTGAGGATGGGGTATTTATAGGGAGAGATCGGGGAGTGAAATGTCGGGGTAGGTGGGTAATTATACCTAAGGCGTGCCTTACTGACGCGTGGCAGATTCTCAGGTAAGGCGCGGCTCCTGCCCCGTGCTATACCCTACGTGGCCTAAGGTGCGCCCCAGGGGACGCGCTATACACACGTGTATCCTATGTCAGCATAAGGCGCGCCTCATGGGACGCGCCTTACCCCACGTGGTGCCAAATCAACGTTAAGCGCGCAGCAGGGGGCGCGCCTTTCTGCAAAGGGTGTTAGATAGAAAATATATCGGGAAAAAAACGGTGGACGGTGATATATCGAGAAAATCGCCATCATCTTCATCCCTTACACTATATATATGTTTTCTCTCTCTACAAAAACAAAACCATATTTCATAATCAGATCACGTCAAATTCAACAACATTTGCTACAAAATTTAAAACTATAAATAAGTTTATTTTTCATTGATGGCAACACATAGAGCCACTATTGCCTATCTAACTCTCCATTTTTCTTAGAAGCTCGTGTTCAACACATATACGAGTATTTGAATAGATGGGGGAAAACATTCGAAAAACAAATGAACACATGCAAATGTACAAAACTAAGACTTTGACATTCTTTTTGATATTAAAAGCAACAAAAAGAAAACATAATCTCAGACACTAATTTTTTTTATTCATTCTCAAAACTCCTGATATGAAAAAAAAAATCCCATACAAAACCCAGTTGTTGATCTAATTTGAAATAAACTAAAAACCCAAAAAGTGATGAAAAGAATGTGAGATAAAGCTAAGTAAAAATGATTTGAAATTGAAACTTGAAAAAGGGAAAAAATAACTTTGATAGAAACAAAAGAAGAAGAGTTCGATCTATGAAGGAATGACTAAATCAAAATAAAATGAGAGTGTTAAAAAAAGGGAGAAAAACAAATCCCTTTGATAGAAACAGTCTTTTTATCTGTAGAGAAAGAAAGTAAGCATAAAGATGAAGGGTTTGTCTTTAAAGCGTATTCGGTGTAAGAGAGGGAGATGATAAAGAAGCATCATTAAAACATGTGGAATATAAAAAAACATAAAAATAAGGGTAAAGTATAATAATGGTCACTAAACTTTTCTAAAGCTTTCATTTAAGTCCCTCAATTTTTAAAACTTGCAATACATTCTTCTAACATTTAGTCTGTTTACAATATGGTCCCTATCGTTACACTATCGTTAGTACATTTGCAATACAGTCACTGAACTTTTCAGGCGCTTGCATTTAGGTCTTCCAACTTTTAAAACTTGCAACACAATCATCAATTTCATTTTAAACCCTAAATTCCTTTTCAATCTCAAATTTCATTTTTCTCTTCTCTCTTCTTATTTTCAGCGTAACTTTTTAGTCGGGGATGCATGGGAAATTCTAATCTAACTTTGAAGTATGTGGAGGTGTTGACTTGAAGAAGGGTCCATTGAGAGAAGACTCGGCCAAGGGACTATCGAGACCATCAACGATTCAAGGTGTAATGTTAGATACAGATCATCTCAGGTGAAGCATAAATGTTCGATGAAATGCTTGTGAGAAAAAAATGGGGTTAGAAATGCAGAGTTGACAAATACTACTAAGGTGAACTAAGTATCATTGTTGAAAGTCACCAACAAAGCTGGAATTATTTTGTATAAATGGCATATAATAATTTCTTCGTTGATCATTGTGATTAAAGATTTTCCAACAGATGATCAAATATAATGAAATCCCAAACAGCGCATTAACCTCTCAGTCTCTTTCGCTCACATGCACTCTCGTTTGGTTTTTGTTCTTCAATTTTCCGCCATGTAAAATTGTAAACCCAAGCAGTGCTTTGTCTTTCAACTTTTGATTTACAAAGAAAAAATAGAGGAAGAATTGTTGGAACGCAACACCAATTGCGTTTATTTCTTAGCTTCTCCCCTCACTTGCAAGAAGGTATTTATTTTCTCTTTTGGGCTATCCGAAGTAAGCTTTTCCTCTTTCGCACTTTCCCATTTTCAGCTCACATTGTGTGTTTTTTGTTGAAATTGTTATGTTGTTGGAACTGCATGTCAATGATCTGGATATTCAGTGTTAGTTTTGAACCAAAACCATCTAATTTTCTTTCTTTCTTCTTAATCAAAACTTTTAGTACTCCTTATGAAAGATATTCAGTCCATCAGAATAGAAGTGAAAGAAGGTCCTAGGCTAAATTTTTTTGATCTTCTTGTCTGGTTTTCCTTTAAATCAGGGAATTGGTTTTGAGCATCGACATAGGGAAATCGTTAGGCTCAATCCGAGATACCGCTGATACTAGTTTATTGGGAATTATATTGATTCGACCTATGGTTTTTGGCGTCCTGTGAGCTCGTATTCTTTTTAATAAGTTCATGTTGATTATGGGACTGATATATCATGAACGAATTGGATTTTTACATGTTTTGGAAATTTTACAGTTGAATTGTATTGAATTATAGCTTTAAAAGATAATTTTGTATGCACGCAACTCGAAAGACATCATGACAGGGTAGTATATTTGGAGCAGCTACTTGACCTTGTCATGATGCCTTTCGAGTTGCGAAAGAGACTGAGAGGTGAATGCGCTGTTTGGATTTCATTATATTTGATCATATGTTGGAAAATCTTTAACAACAAGGATTAAACGAAGAAATTATTATATTCCATTTATACAAAATAATTCCAGCTTTGTTGGTGACTTTCAACAATAATACTTAGTTCATCTTAGTATTATTTGTCAACTCTGCATTCCTAACCCCATTTTTTCTCACAACCATTTCATCGAACATCTAGGCTTCACCTGAGATGACATGTATCTAACATTACACCTTGAATCGTTTATGGTCTCGATAATCCATTGGTCGGGTTTTCTCTTAATGTACCCTTATTCAAGTCAACACCTCCACATAATTCAAAGTTAGATTAGAATTTTCCATGCATCCCCGACTGAAAAGTTACGTTAGAAATAAGAAGAGAGAAGCGAAAAAAATTTTGAGATCGAATAGGAATTTGGGGTTTAGAATGAAATTGAGGACTATGTTGCAAGTTTTAAAAGTTGGGGGACCTAAATGCAAGTACCTAAAAATTTCAGTGACCATATTGCAAACGTATTAACGATAGTGTAACGATGGGGACCATATTGCAAACAGACTATATGTCGGAGGACTGTATTATAAGTTTTAAAAATTGGGGGACCTAAATGAAAGCTTTAGAAAAGTTCAGTGACTATTACTATACTTTACCCTAAAAATAATCCCACATATGCTTTATCGTTAAATTTTAACAGTAGTGTATTAAAATAAAATAAAAGATAAATGAAATTTAAAAATTTAAGTACTAAAATAGAACAAAAGTGATAGTTTAAATACTAAATGTATAATTTACTCATTAAAAACCCTAGATATTTTTTCTTGTTTAAATAATTTATCTTTAAATTTTTAATTAATTTATAATTATAAATTAATTCCTAAAATTTTAAATTTTTATAAATTAAATTAATAATATTTAACCGTACTCATCGAGAGTAGTAAAATTTTATTATATTAATTAATTATAAAAAATGATTTTTGCCCTCGTATTATTCAGGACCAATTGTGTTGCTAGAGAAAGTCAACAAAGGAAACTAGATTAGGTGATTAACCCATTTAAAATCCCAACTACATTGCCGAAACTAGAAGTGTTTGAAATGAAACGAACATCAAATCAAGGTACCTGTCAACTACCAACTCCAACATCAATTTTCAAAACCTTGGTCTGAATATTACACTCTAGGATATGAGAGATTAGATTATATTTTTTATGAAGACGTCATTTCCTGTTTTCTCCCAGTTTTCCTCATTGTTCTATTACGACTTTTGCCAACTTTGCATGGCATTAAAAACACTCGAGAGGCAAATCAGTCCTAATGAAGTGCCGACTAGGTTGATAGAGTGGTCAGCACCCACAAATTTTCAATTTTTCTTTCTGGGGAAAATCAAGTTTTTCTTTTCCTGGAAAATAAAACCTACTCACTACTACTGTCTCGCTTTTTTTCTTCACTAGAGTAGAAAAAGAATTCACATTTGATTCACGGGTGCTTTTGGATTCTCGACTCCGTTGCCTACCTTACCTAATTCAGGGTCTGGCTTTATCAAGTTTCAAATCGAAAAAAATAAATTTCTCGATATTAATTTTTAAAGTTATGCAGAAGTTTGTTTTTAATATAAGGGAAGAAGAGATGGCCCCTACATAACAGCATGGTTTAGAGCAAAGACCATTAAATGCGGATCAGCTCCAATGAAAACCCCAATAATTTATTTTTTATTTGAGTATTAAACACATGAATGAACCTCACCTCACGCAATGGTCAGAAGATGTACCCTCCCAAGGCAGCCAAATTAATACCAACAATCATTTGTAAAATGGACTTTTATTATGATAAAATGTTGGGACATGCTAAACGACATTAGTTGCATAAACAAGAATAATCTTTAATGTAATGATGGGCGTGACACTATTATTGGCCATTAGAGTGACAGTGAAGGTAGCTTAGGTAGTCTTCAGTCAAAAACAAATCAGAGACCTTCAGATTCTGATCTAAAACCCTAAAACATTATTAACTTTGGGGGTTTCTTTTTGAGAATGCATGTAGAGTAGTTGAACTTGAAAGTTTTAGGGTAGAAGCGGGGGAAAGGGTTGAATCATTCATAGGAAATAACTAAAGATCGAAAAAGAATCTGCAAATTGATTTGAATATTCAAATCAAAGAAACAAATAAAGCATATGATATATTAAAAAAATTAAATATTGGAGCTGATATTATTAAAAATAATGAAATCAAAAGACACAGTATGGATCCAGAATGCATGAAAAGTTGTAGATTTATTTATTTATATTAATTTAATTAATTAAGACAAGAACTGAAGAACCCCACCACAGCAGTTCAAGGTTCATGTGTGTGGTGGTTTGAGAATAGTTGAATAGAATAATGTGTATCCCAACATTATCCTGCTGGGGGGGGGGATGCCACATGCCTTCTTTATCAGTACCTCTTTTTATCTAACTACTACATTTTAAAAATTTTCCCTCGTTTATGCTTATATTATTTGCATTTATGGATGCTAATAATAACTCCGGGATGAGACACTAAATTCCTTAAAGAAGGTTAGAGGTTCAAATGCTGCCAATTGTGAATAGAGTAAATTTGGTTGAAAGAGTTGTCTTGCCTCTACAGTACCCGATCTGAATTAGTCGATTTATAAATCGAATATCGGTGTTTATATAAAAAAAATAATAACTTTGTCAAAAAAAAATTAATTGAAGATTTAATCCAATTATTTCATATTATCACTTAAGCGATTCAAACTCTACATCCCGTGATAACACCCAGATCGGCCAATCTTTCCTTGCCATCTTCTAATGTCGCCGGGAAAACTTCCCCAGTTATCAGATTTTTATTCCGAATTTTCGGCCATAATCAGGTTGATGATTATGTTAAAATCTTGGAAATAAAGACGTTGAAATTGTTCATGGCTTGATGTTATGGATCATAGCAATTATATGAGAGACGGCGGGATTAGACCATTGCTCATAATTGCATGGGGGAAACCGGAATAATGAAGACAGTTTAAATTCATCCCCACCAAAACCAAAAGGATAGACATGTACGCACAGGGAAAGATAAGATTTGAAAACTGATCTTCCATGATATACACGAGTTATGTACGTTGTTACATTTGTGATCAATGAAACTTCAAACATAACCTCTCAACCTCTGATGACCTTTTGCTCATCAGGGTGTGACCTCCTCACCTCTTCAAGTACATAAATCTAGTTAACAGGAAAAAGAAAATTTACATCTTCCAAGAAAACCTAACCTCTTAGTCTTAGACAACTGTATCACAAAAATTCTCATCCATCCGCTTCTGAACAGCTCGGACTGCAGCTACCCTAGCAGCAGTTGCCGCCCTATTTGCAGCCAGAACCGCCTTGTTCACTTGTTCATCCACCCTGCGAAGCTTAATAGCGTTTCCCGCTGTTTTCCTTGCAGCCTGCAGGGGTCCAGAAAATACAGTAAGGTTAAACTTGATGAACAAATCGCTTATCATGGTCAATTCGATGATAAGGTAAATACCTGAACTGCTTGAAGGATTGAATCGGTAAGTGGAGGCAGAGCGGTTCTCAGGGTGCCGGAATCCCATTCACCACACTTCGTATCACCACTTCGGAAAGTATACATACCATACCCTTGCTTTCGACCTTCATGCCACGATCCCTCGTAACAGTGACGTTAGCAAAGTGGTAAACACCAAATCCATGAATTTTGTCTCCAAAATATTCTCCACAATATTTATCCCCATTCCTACAACACCAGCATCACATTTATGAAGATCATGGTTTCCTTAATAGAATAGATATCATTTACCTTATCCCAGAAAAACAAACTAAAACTCTCCTAATAAAGAAACAAAATCATTATGAATATAGAGGAAAATGATCTGTAAAAACAAGAATTATATGGGAAATTCTAAGCAATCATAGAAGGGAATTAATTCACTCTCGCCCTTCATTCACTGAAATCCAAAAGACAGATGATCCACAACTGATCATTAGGCAGCATCAACCGAGTTTCTGGGTATAGACTTGAATGAAAACCATTTCCTCTTTCTTGATTAATAAAAATACAATTGAATTTTGGAAAGTTGTAACTAAAAAAGTAAAATGAATATACCCAACTCATCATAATTCTGAAACTATAAATTACAAAAGGTAAAACTTTATTAAATAAAATGAAAAAAAACAGCTGCAAAATATTAAATATAAAGGTATTGGAGTTAATGCAAAGTTTTACTTTTTTATGATCAGTATTATCAGTGGGTCATACTGACATCAATAGTTCCAAGCAACAGAGAAATAACACAAGAACTCCATAATCTCAGCAAACGTTCAATACATGTACAATTAAAATGAATCAGGAACATTTACATGGTAAAATCAATACCTGAAATGGTAGTAACCAATTCCATGTTTAACACCGGACTTGAATTCCCCAACATAGCAACTCCCATCTGCACAAGTTTGAACACCAACACCATGACTCTGCCCATTACACCATTCACCAACATAAGAATCCCCCGTATAAAACCTATAAATCCCAAATCCATGCCTCAATCCTTGTCTATATTGCCCTCTGTATCTACTCCCTCTGCTCCAGCTCTCCACTCCATGCCCATCGTATCTTCCGTCCACCCAATCCCCTTCATAACTCCCATTCACGAAGTAATTGTAAACCCCACTCCCGTTACATTTTCCATTATGAAATTCACCTTCGTAGAAGTCCCCATTGCTGTAAAACTCCACCCCTTCTCTTTCAACCACCTCAAGTCTTTCTTTTTCTTTGTTGTTGTTGATTTTGTTGTAATGGGTTTCTCCAATGAACCACTGGACAGGCTTCGAATTGGGTTTCGAAAACTGGAGCCTTTCTTTGAAACAAACAATGCCTTGGTTGATTAAACCTCTATTCTTTGAAGCGAAGAAGAGGATAATGGCCACGAAGATCAGAGCTAGCAAGAGGCGTTCCGATGTGGGAATCTCCTCTCTTTTGAGATAAAAGCAAAAGAAATAGATGAAAGAGAAAAAAGAAATGGAGGCCAAGGCAAAAACCGGGTGGAATCGGACCGGCATGATCCTAGGTGTCATCGAACATGACTTCTTTGGTGGCGGTTTTTTTCTTTTGTCGTCGTTCAGTAACGACTCTCGTTGTTGGTGGTCGTCTCTCTCTTCTTGGTCCTTGATAAATTCACCCTCGCTGATGGATGACATACTGTGTATGGACGACCGGACGGTCTGCGATGAACGGAGCAACGAAGAAGGCGTTCGTGTTAACTTCGCCTGGCTCTTTTGGCCCTCCATTGCTTCCCCTTTGTTTTCTTTTCTTGTTCCTTTTCCTTGAAAAATAAATAATCGGAACGGTCAGATTAAACTAACTTCCACTATCACCGATATTTCCTATACCGTAAGATTCTGATTACAACCGTTGTCCTGGGAGCGGCCGGCAACATCTCAGGCGGCGCACGTTAAACCAACACCTTTTTTTGTTTAACCGAGCACTAGAGCACTATCAAAAGAAAAGACTTTATTTTCCTTTTTATATTTTTTTGGTTTGGAAGAAATGAAAAAGAGTGAATCTGGAGAATTGGACCGGGCATTTCTATAAATATTTATGGTTGTAATAGAGGAAAGACTTGATTTCAATTTCGACCATTGGATGAAAGATCCGTTGGCTGATATAATTTGTTAGTTAATTGCCGTTGGATTGAACTCGAGAAACCCCGGTCTTGACGGGCAGATATGGTCCTGGGATCTAGATTCGATCTTCTTTACGCTTTTACTGTGGTAGCCAGCGCGGCACGTGCCATTCCCTGTTTTTATTTTACAATTCTTTTGGGTAACGCTTCCCTGTATCACGTCCTAGTAAATTAAATAACTCGCTACTCCCATCACCGTTGATCGTTTTGGCTTTATTGTCAAGTTAAGTTTGCATTAGAACTTTCTTAATCTTAAACTGATCAGCTCCCCCGCGGTTGTCAATGCAGACAAACATTCTTTAAAACCCAATAAATTAAAATTCACAATTAAATTAAGGGTAAACTACACGAGCTACTGCTATTGATCACTAAGGTTTCAATTCGATCGATCAAACCATCAAATTATTTAAATATTTTAATTAAGTCACTGACCGTTAATTTTTAACAGAGGTGGTGATGTGGAAGTTAATAAATTTTACATAATTATATATTTGGTCATTAATATTTACACGTTATATCAATTTAGTCACTATTTTAATTTAATTAAAGAAATTTAACCCTTCAATTTGAATGTGCCACATGAAATTATATGATTAGAGGATTAATTTAATTAATTTTAATAATTCAATTCAAAACAAATTATGTAAAAAAATGAGATTAAGGAGATTCAATCTAATGCACAAGGTTAGGTCTTTAGGCATGCCTTTACCACCAGACCAAGCCATTTATTTGGTAATAAATTGCTCAATCTTTTATATAATGTGTTTGAGATTATTTCACACATGTGTGTAAAATATAATAAATAAATTATATTTCACATATATATTAAATTATAGTTAATGTAAGACTTAAAATTAAAAAAAGAGTTTAATATTTTTATTTTTAAATTAAATTATTTTTATTTTGTGATATGAATTCTCTAATAATTTTAATATTATTTTATTTTAAATATAATTTATATATTTTTATTTAAAATAATTATAAAAATAATTTAAATAAAAATATTAAAATCAATTTTATTTTGTTATTTGGATTCTCTATAATTTTTATATAATTTATATATTAATATTTAAAAATAATTTTAAAAATATAGTTTAAATAAAAATATTAAACCCATTTTTTATTTTTAAGTCTTACATTAACTATAATTTAATATATTTATTATATTTATTTAAATAATTTAATATATATATATATATGTGTGTGTGAAATAATCTTAAACATAATATATAAAAGATTGTACAATTTAAATGCCAATGAATGGTTTGGCCTAGTAGCAAAGGCGTGCCCAAAGATCAATTTTAGGTCCTTGATTTGAACTCTTCAACGTCATTTTCTATCTAATATGTTTTCCCTTTACTAGGTGGTGACACGTGTTACTACTTGATTGGTGAAAATTTTTATTTAATTAAAATATTAAAATTAATTAAATTAGCCCTCCAATCATATAGTGACATGTGGCACCTCTAGATTGGAGAGTTAATTTAATTTAATTAAAATGGTGATTAAATTGATAGAATGTGTAAATATTAAAGACCAAATATATAATGGTGCCAATTTTATTAACTTCCATATCACCACCTCTGTTAAAAATTAATGATCAATGGCTTGATTTAAGCATTTAAATAGTTGGATGGTCCAATTGATTGAATCAAAAAGTTAGTGGTCAAAATGAAAAGAGACAATAGTTTAATGGTCACCCGTGTAGTTTACCCTTAAATTAGTTTTTTGATTTTTGTGACCGAATTTTAAAAACTAAAAATAGAGGCTCTAATCTCATAATTTTCAGAAAGTTGAGAAACAAAATTCACAATTCCACCATTCTTTTTTATTTTGCAATAAAAATTATTTTTTCTTTAAAATTTCAAATTTATCGAACTAATATTAAAAGATGAAACATTATATTTGGTTTCGCTTTAGAAAATATTTTTATATTTTATTTTTTAACTTAATTTTTGTTTTCAGAAAATAATTTCATTTTCAGTTTTTTTAAAATTAGAAAACATGTTTGGTTAATATAAATGAAAATTTCAATCTAAAAATAAATTAATAAATATATATTTTATATCTAATTTTTTAAAATATAAATGAATAAATAGTAAATAAAAAATTAAATTGAACTATAATTACTAAAAAATCTCATTATATTAATTTAGCATATGGGTTAAGCAAATATAAAATAATAAAGTTGATAAAAAAATTATAACACAAAATTTATTTTAGTTTATAATAATAATATAATATTATTATATATTGGACATCAATTAAATTTTAAAATAGACAACAATATTATTATAAGCAATAGCACACAAAAATGTCTTTAAAATAAAAATTTGTTTAGATAATTGAGGCCATCAAACTTATAGAAAAAAAAATCAATGTAGCCCTGACTGTTTTTTGTACTGAAAAAAATAGTCTAACCATTTGAAGAATGAAATCAAATGTTGATTGTTACGACGCTTACATGTCAGTTCACAAACTTACATGACAATCTACAATATTGAAGTGATATTGTTGTGACAATACACGATGAATAATGATGTGATAGATAGACTTAATTGATATTTTGACTAAGTTTGATGTTACCATTATTTCTTTTAAAAAGTTCGAGGATTTATTTATTTTAAAAATAAATATTTATTTAAATTAAAATATAAAATATAAACAATTATTTCGATATTCAATACATTAACTATAAACATATTAAAAATAAATTATTAAAATTTTAATTTAAGGATTATATTTAGTGTAAAAAAGTTCAGAGACCATATTGAATTTTTTGCAAAAGTTTGAGGGTTTTATATACCATTAATTCAAAAATTATTGTTAGAATGATTTAAATCCTGCAAGTTAATTTAAACATTTAGATATCATGTTTTTTTTATTTTTCAAATTTTCAAAACAATTTTAATGAAAATATCGAATATATATTTTTTATGTTTTTATATTTTTACTTATTTTTGTTTTCATTTTTCAAAAATTATTTTCACATTTTACAATCAAATATATATTTTTTAAGTTTGTATTTTCTGAGAAATAAAAATAAAAATATTCTATATTTTTTTAAAAATCGAACGAACCCTTATTTTGGATTGCGCACAGCCTTCGAGAATTGGATTACGGACAAAATTTTGGCCCCTACTCCGGGCCCTCGACTTACTGGAACAATGCATTGTTGCTTTGGATCCAGGATGCACAAGCAATCGGCAAAAGGCATTGGGAAAGCATTTATTCAGTCCAAGAAACTTAACCCAAGAACAAAGTCGAAGTCATCGAGAGGGATTACCTTGATGGCTTGCTTTCCGGACCAACCTCCAACGGTTAGCTTGATTCCTTTTGACACCCCCGCAATCGGAACTTCTTCGACATTCACGGTTTTGATGGAACCACTTTCTTTCTCCACATGAAGGCCAAGTCTCTTGGCAATTTGTTCGGATATGAACAACTCTAAGGCACCGGTGTCCACTAGTGCACTCATCTTTTGGCCTTCCACGATGATGTCTACGTACATCAGTCCCTTCTTATTATGCCTCTTTTTGTCCTCCATGGTGCTAAGAATGGACCCAAGCTTGAGAGTTTCACTCTCTACCCCATTATTCTCCTTGATGGCAGAAACTTTCACAAGTTGAGGGCAATCTCGTTTCATGTGATTTCCTCCACAATTAAAGCACGCTAATTCCCCCTTCTTTTCCCAAGGATTGAAGAGCCTTTTGGGTCGATCATTTGGCTTCCCATGATTTCCCGTTGGCTTGTGAAAGTTCATTTGGTCTTCTCTCCCCCACTATTACCTTTGAGTTTCGATCGGGATTGGAGAGATTCGGTCTTCTTTACTTTGAATGGGGCAATGGCCTCGGCTGCATCTAATGCCTTGGAGAGTTCAGTCACTCCCCTCCTTTGGATCTCCATGTTGGCCCAACGTTGTAGTCCATCCATGAATGCAAAGTACCCTTCTAACTCGCCCAAGTCCTGGATTTGCATCTTGATCTCAGTGAAGTTTTTGACATATTCCAAGATAGAACGATCATGCTTTAATTGTTTCAATTTTGCTCGAGCCTCGAGCACATCATTCTTCGGATAGAAATGCTCATTGAGTTCTCCCACAAACTCCTCCCACGTCCCGATTGGTTTCGCATTCTCGAAACACCTACGACACCACCATAACATAACAACATCGGTAAGATAATTGGAAGCAACATTTACCTTGGTGGTATCATCACCGATACCCATACCACGGAAGAATTACTCCATGCCCCAGATGAAATTCTCCACATCTTGGGCAGTCCGACTCCCCTTGAACTCCTTCGGCTTAGGGACTTCGATCTTGGGTCTTGGTGCTTGCGCCTCCCCAATCACTCCATTCAACACGGCATCTTTGTAGACGAGCAGCTCGCTCTTGAGCTCCTTTACCTCATGCATTATTTAGGCCCTCATGGCTAAGTACATGCCCTCGAGGCCTCTGGTACGCTCGTCTACTTTCTCCGTCAACTCGCTGATGAGTGCTTGGGTTTCTTCGCGGAGTACATCCTCTACAGACTCCAATTTCTCCCTTTGCTTGAATGAGGCCACCATATCCTTCGAATTTGCTCGTTTCTTCGGTATGGCAACACGAGTCACTTCACTTGTTGGGACATCGTCTGGGTTTTGTTGTGTCATTTTTCACAAAACTAGCTCCGATACCACTTGTCACGTCCTTGGAACTTCGACACCTCGGAACGTGCGGCCTTAGTCGTCTTCTTTGTGATTGCAGCTAAGTAATCCTGAAAATATCCCAAGCAAGGATACTTAGAATCTCGACGGAAGCTAGACAAGAGAACTAGCACAAAAAGGAAGATAAGAAAGCTTTGAGAGAAGAATGCTCTTATGATTTCTCAAAGTGAAGGAGTGAGTACAAATGAGGAAGGAAGGCCTCTATTTATAGCTAAAGCACCCCTCAATGAACGGCTAAGATCTAATTACATCGACGGTCGAGATTGAATCCTTCATACCAAAAACAAGTGGGCATTATCTATATAAATTTAAATGCCACCAAAGTCTTTGTGGCTTCTAGAAGGTCCAAAACCCCCCCTTTGGGCTACTTTTCTTGGGCTAACCTCGGTGGTGGGCTTTTGTCCGTGACATTCTCCCCCACTGGTTTCGGTGATGCCCTCGTCACTCGTTTGGCATGATATTGGTCTATTCTGTTTTTGAATTGCCAAATTCCCTCGGTATGTTCCCAACTCCCTTCGCACTCGGGTTGTCCTTTCCACAGGACAAAGTACTCATGCCTTGGGCGGTGTCCTGGCCGTCGAAAAAATTATTTTAGTTATATAGTTAAAAATAATTAATTAGTTTGTTTTGTTAGTCGTTAGTTATATAAAAAAATTATTTAATTAGTTTGTTTTAGTTAAATAGTTAAGTTATGTTTGTTTGTTGAATTTATATTATATAAAAAATTAGTTAGTAAGTTTATTAGTAATATATTATAATGAAAAAATAGTTTATTAGTTTTAGTTATATAAAAGAATATTTTATTAGTTATTTAAGGGTTTAGTGTTTACGTTTAACTTATATTTTAAAAAGTTTAGTTTGTTAGTTTATTATATTATAAGTTATTATATTAAATTTTGTTGTTGTGTTGTAACTAAGTTAGTTTATATTAGATTATATTAAATGATTTTTTAAATATTGTTGTTTAATTTTTTTTACAGATTCATTCCAATGGCTGACCAAATTCCACTGCTGAGACTTGACAATGAACATATTTCAAGTCATTTGGGAATAATGGTGAATAAAATATTTGTTTAATGAATTATAATTAATAAATATTTGAATATCATTTTATGATTGTGATAAATTTTTTGAAATATTTAATTACAGGAGGACGAGCAGCGAGTCATTCGTCTTTAGCTACATAAAGTGCCCAAGCCACACCCATTGATAGAAGAAAACTTGCAAGAGGTTGGATTTTGGTATATAACATTTGTGCGAGATTACAAGTTGGTCCCAGGTTTGACCAGTGCGTTGATTGAACGTTGGAGACCAGAAACGCACACGTTTCATTTACCATATGGCGAATGTACGATAACTCTGGAGGATGTGGCAATGTAACTTGGGGTCCAAACAAATGGGATGCCAGTGGTAATGTCACATGAGTTTAATAATGTGGCATAACTTTGCAGCTTGTTTCTTGGGAAAGCGCCCGTACCACCAGAGTGTAGAGGGTGGCGTGTGAGGTTGTCATGGTTGAAGAATGAATTTCAGCTTCAACCAAATAGTACAGAGCACGAAATTATATATGCAACATGAGCATATAAATTACAGTTGATTGGGGGAATTTTGATGCCTGATAAATCCAGTAGTTATGTTCACACTCAGTATCTTCTTTTTTAAGAAATTTTGAGAATAATAGACAATATAGCTGGGGATCGGCGATATTGGCGTTCTTGTATCGTGAGATGTGTAAGGCGTCATTAGTCGTGAATGATAATAATACAACAGAAATCAGTGGATGTCTGTTGCCGCTACAATCATGGGCTTGGCATAGACTTCCGTTTTTTACACTGATTAGTCGGACTGTGGTTGACTTTCCACTTGCAGGAAGGTAATATGAATCCTCTATTTTAATATAAAATATTTATTTTGATTAAAATTATTGAACAAAATGGCCATATTTTTGTTTTGATTGATATACAGATGGAGGCATAAAATTGAAGGCATGGGGTTGGTGCACAACAACATTAAAGAGTTCAGGCTGAAGATCGACATTAAGGAAAAAAGAAGGTATGTATAATCTGTTATTTTTAATTATTATTTAAATTAACTATATTATTTGATTTAAATCGATTTTATGGTTTTTTTAAGTTTACAGTTTAATTGTAGACCATACATGAATGAAGAAATTTTGACGTTGGTGCCGCACAATGTTTTAGATGGGTTTCAATATTGGTATGTTGTTACACCATTGATCAATTTTGCTTTTGTTGAGATCCAATTTGGGGATAGAGTGTTGAGACAATTCCACTTCCACCAACCTATTCCGCGGAGTTCATGGGATCATGACCTCCTCCAAAACTTAGATGGTCGTCGTCAGGTGAATTGGGTTGAGACACATGACGACCTGTACAGATTTGATGGTCGTCGTAAAGAAAATGTTAATTGAGTTGAGAAGCATGCAACCTACATTAATGCTTGGAACAATAGGGCTTCATTCATGCCAACTCTTGACGACATTCAAGACAACGACTTTAATTTTGAGACTTCGGCTTACTTTGCTTATTTTTGGGATAATGAAAAGCCGTTCCTGACAACAATGGTAGAGAGGCGATAATTTTTTAGGTTTAAGAAAAGATTTGGTAAAGCTGAATACTCTTTACTGAGTGGGAGTTCGTCTCAACAACCTGAAGCGGAAATGATCGATGTGGATAATAGCGCACCACAACCGTTCGGCGATACGGGATCGTTGCATCATGCAGTTGATGATTCTACTGTCTCGGCATACATACCAGAGTTTGTGAAGCCTGAGGCACCCATCTACTCTCCTATGTTTTCGTCGACGTATGACTTTGAACACATGACAGTTCAAATGCCCCCAATGAATAAGGAGGATGGGTACCATACTCCTGAGCAACCGTAACGGCCACAACGCATCAGACGTCCGCCCCGACATTATCATTCAACAACACCCCCGCATCGACAACAATTGTAAACTCGTTTTCTATTTGTTACAAATTATATATTGAAATTAGACTAGTTTTTTTTAACCTTAACAAATTCGACATATTTATAATGATTTTTAGTATCAAATTATTATTATAATTTCATTACTAGTAATCTTTAGTAATTCATTAGTATCAAATAATTAAATATTAGTAATAAATCATTATTAATAATAATTACTAAATCATTAGTATCAAATCATTAAATATTTAAAAATCATTAATAAATTCGACTAATATAAATTTAAATTCGAGTAGTCCACACTTGTACACTCATTTGTTATTATTCCATAATTATTAGTAATAATTATTAAATGTATTAAATCATTATTATAAAATCATTACTAAATCATTATTAAATCATTACTATTAAATCATTATTATAATGATTATTATTAAATCATTATTATCATTATTATTAAATCATTATTAGAATGATTATTATTAAATCATTATTATAATGATTATTATCAAATCATTACTAAATCATCAAATCATTAAATATTAAAATTATTATTAAATCATTCTTAGAATGATTATTACTAAATCATTATTATAATGATTATTATCAAATCATTATTAAATCATCAAATCATTAAATATTTAAATCATTATTAGAATGATTATTACTAAATCATTATTATAATGATTATTATCAAATCATTAAATATTAAAATCATTATTAAATCATTATTATAACGATTATTACTAAATCATTATTAAATCATAATATTAAAATCATTACTAAAACATCAAATTATAATTTAAAAATTTCAATGTGAAGATATAATAATTTATCACCCTATTAGTATCAAATTATTATTATAATTTCATTATTACTAATAATTACTAAATCATTACTATCAAATCATTAAATATTAAAAATAATTTCATTATTACTAATCATTACTACCAAATCATTAAATATTAATAATAATTTTATTATTACTAATCATTACTACTAAATCATTAAATATTAATAATAATTTCATTATTACTAATCATTACTAACAAATCATTAAATATTAATAATAATTTTATTATTACTAATCATTACTAAATAATTATTATAATTTTAATTATAAATTCATTATTAAATCATGATTATCAAATCATTACTAAATCAAGTTATATCATTATTGCAAATCAAACAAGTGTTCCATGGATGAGTGACGTTAATTGAACTACACGTCCATTCAAATCTGTTCAAGTCCTCGAATTATAAATCATTACAAAATTAAATCTGGATAAATACATAGAAATACATATATGATTACTAATGATGAGGCCTATATCTTGGTAAATTAGGACAATTATTTTTTGAATGGCCTTCACCCCTACATAATCCGCATCTCTTTGCTTGACCTCTCTCTAGCATGAAAATCCATACTGGTATGAATACGAGTGGAATCAGGTCGACCCTTTGGACTTCTGTGAAGCATTGGATTTGGCAGCCATTCATCATGATCCTTTTTGGGCCAATATGATTCATTCGGGATCTGTCTGAACGTATAACTGTAGATATTTAATAACCTACGTAGGTGAAAACATTCATTAACATAAGTGTATGCGCTTACACCATCATACATACATGCAGCGACTGCATGAGCACATGGATATTTTCATGCCTGAAAACGACCACAATCACACCATTTGTGTCGTAAATCAACATTAAATGTTTGGTATTCTCCTCCGACGTTACGGCGTATGCACGCCACGACAAAAGTATGACCAACTCGGTCGAAATTATGAACAACCATTGATGTTGCCAATCGCTCATTTGCTTCCATTGATTCCACCACTGTAGGAGCCCAAGTTTTACCTCTATTTATGAGACTCTCAATTTCCTTGCCTTTATCCGACCAAACTTTAGCCAATCTAAAGTACGTCTCTTTCACCACACTCACTATTGGGAGATGTCGTGTACCTTTTAGTACCGAATTAATGGCCTCAGCAAAGTTTGTGGTCATATGTTCGTATCTCCAACCTTCATCGTATGCTTGCGACCATTTTTCCCGCGGTATTTTTGAAGCCCACTTCCAAACACGCTGATCATCGTAAAATACCTTCAAATTCTCCAATCTCTTGTCAAAATTTGGTCAACGTAGTTCGTATCCTGTTTCATAATATATTATGTTAAACCACAATAAAAAAAACCACGTAAAAAATGCACAAATATTGAAAATAAAACTTACCCATGCTGACTATCTCGCTACGAATGTGTGCGTTATGAAACTGGTCTATACTATTCTTACCAATATGACGGATAAAAAATGTCGGATATGCATACGGAGGTATCCAACGACTTCCTGGTCGTTCAATTACCGCCAAAATACCAGTTCCTCTATCGGATATCAAGCAAACTCCATCTTCACGAACGACATATTGACGTAAATTGGTCAAAAAGAAATCCCAAGCCTCTGTTGTCTCTCCCTCAACAATGGCGAATGCAATCGGGAAGATATTTCGCTCACCATCTTGAGCAACTGCCATCAAAAGTACATGCCCATATTGACCATACAGATACGTACCATCTACTAGGATCATACGTTTGCAAAATGGAAATCCTTCAATACATGCCTTGAATGCCCAAAATAATCTATGAAATATTTTCTTCCCTGGCAGAAGTTGACCTTCTTCGTCATATACGGACATGGTTTGAGACTTCACTATGGTTCCTGGGATAAATCGCTTCATTGCTTGAGCAAATGTGGTAGCTCATTGTACGATGTATCCCAATCTCCATATGTCAGCTTCATTGCCTTCATCTTCGCATTCCACACCTTGCCATATTTTACTTGATATCCAAATTGGCTTCGAATAGATACAACTAACACTGAATAAGATATCCTTGGATCCTTTTCAACCATCTCCTTCACGTATTTGCATATTACATCGGAGTCCAATAGTCGGTGGTCTTGTTCGATGGAGTTTCGAAAACATGTGTGCGGACCATTGTACCTCGTGATGACCCAAACATCGTGCCTTTGATTTTTCGACACTTTGATCTTCCACTTGCACTCTGGGCCATATTTTATATACTTCGCGTATAGGGTTTTCTGGTTGGACTCTACAACATGGAAATCAACATGGCATTTGATGCAGTACTCTTTAATCACCAGCATAGCTTCATTTTTTTCCTCTGAATTGCACCCCAACTAAAAATTCACCAGAATTATCGAATGATTCAGTCATTTGGTACGGAGGTAAATGTGGCATGTCTGAGAATTCAGGTGCCCTCATCGCATCATAGTCTATCTCGTACATGTGAGGAGTAGCTTCATACGGTGTCGAAACTTCATCAATTGCACCTTCACTGAAAATATTTTCATCGTCGCCCAAAACGGGTTCTTCAGTTTCTTCATCTTCGCTTGAATCATCATGAATTTCTCCCCATCGATTTTCAGCATCAATATCAACAACCAATTCCGGTATGTTTCTCGTCTCATACTCTGCTACTGCAGATGTCCCTCCGACTTCATTTACACTTTCCAATAGTGCCATAAAACTGTTCGAGAACATGTATGTCGGCTCCTCAAACTGACTATATAAAGCCATTTCAGATGGATTTTGAGCCACACCTCTTGATGACCCATGAACATCACATATGTTACGCACATCAACAAATAACTCAATAATTGCTATATTGGTTGACTCATGTAATCCAACCATGGTTCCAATATCATCATCTTCTTCAAGTGAAACTGCATCATATTTGACTGGGTTGGGGCATATCATAAATCTACACCTCAAACCATCAACTGTAACTCGAATTTTTGTTTCTATCTTATGCTTCATTTCTATAAATGTGATGTCTTTTTTGAACATCATATTTATTGGTTTTTCATACTGAAAAACTACTCCAACCTCATTTTCCATAATCTGTCCATTATAATGGACAATTGTGAAAAAGTTGTTGCTCATTTTCTCTACAAATAAAAAATAAATTAATTTAGATTAAAAAATTGGATAAGATAATTTCATAAATCATTAAATAATTAAATATAATATAATATACTATTACATTAACGATCAAATAAAATTTGTTATTTAACTTGATTGATTGATTACTAATATTAATAATAATTAATGATTTAATAATTATTATTAATCTAATGATTTGATATTTAATGATTTAATAATAATATGATTTAATCATGATTACTAATAATTATTTATTATAAATATTTAATGATTTAGATTTGATATTAATCATTTAGTAATGATTACTAATAATAATGATTAGTTTGACAATATTTTTTATTTTTTTAAAATATCAAACAAATTTGTTAGGTAAAACTGTCGATATAATGTTCTCGAAAGAATTATTTCGCGAGATAATGCGTTGGCCGGATTATTTCATTCAATTAATTTTTACTCTTTACTAATTTACACATATAATATAAATTAAACAAAATATTTTTTTAAAACAACACTAAATAATTTTAAATAATTTTAAATAATTTTAAAAATAATATTTTTTAAACAGAAATTATCTCGCACAAATTATTTTATATAATCTATTATAAACTTACTAACTAATTAATTTACACATACACAACAACAAAAAATGGAAAACAAAAAATAATAAATTACCCGCGTATTTATGCCTTCTTCCTTTCCTTTCTCTTCCTTTCTTGTTTTTTTCTTCGAATCAATCTGTACGTGGGCAAATGTTGTGGAATAATGCCTTGTATGTGTAAACAAAATATTTCTTTAAACAACAATAAATTAAACAAATTAATTTTATATAATCTAATATATAATATAACTTAAACTAATAAACTATTTCTTTATTATAATATAACTTATGTTAAATAACAAACTAATTAAGCACTAATTAATTTTTTTATAATATAACTTCAACTTCAACAAACAACCTAATATACGTTTAAAGACACTAACAAATTAATTAATTATTTTTTTATATTTAATAACTTAAACTAAGAAACTAAGTAACTAATTTTTTATATAATATAATATATAACTTAAACTAACAAACTAATATAATATAACTTAAACTAACAAACTAATAATTTATACTAACAAACTAATTAACTAAATTTTAGTTTTACCCTAAACTAACAAACTAATAATTTCATATAATAAACTAAATTAAACAATAAAAAATTACCTCACTAACGATGTTTGAGCCTTTATCTTCTTCTTTCTTTTCTTTCTCTCGACAAAGTTTCTATATGTGCTTCTGCTTCTGCTTCTACCCTAAACCCCCATATCCTTTATATAAAGCAAATGAGCATTGGAGAGCGTCATTAAATTTGAGCAAATAATATTAGCGTTGAATCGTGCAACTATTGAGCGTTGAAAGGCTGCAATTCAACAGCAATATTTGCTGCATTTAGCAGCTAAATTATCTCCCAGCTATGGCATGTAGGGCATGCAGAGGGTTAAAGCTTGGTCGCCGGGCGTGCATGGAAACCTACCATGTCGTCGGGACTCCATGGCGACCTACACCAAGACAATTCGACGTGCATGGCCCATGCACAGCTCCCACATGCATGCATAGCTCGCCCTGAGTGCATGGCGACCTCTCCTTGGTCGCCCGGAGTGCATGGCGACCTCCTTGGTCACCCGGAGTGCATGGCGACCTACGACTTCACTGTAGAATTCACCCTATCTCAGCAAATAATATGTCCAAAGCATTATCTCGTGAAATAAAAAGTTCGAGAACATTATCTCGTGGATTTTGCCGAGGAAAAACGGTTGAAGGACTAAGATAATTTAATCTGTAAAGCTCAAGGAGTAAAAATATTGTTAGACCTTTCTTTTATCACCCACTAAAAATGAGGATTAAAATGATTAAACTTATAAAAATGAGGGGTCAAAAAAATCATTTTGCCAATGAAATGATCTCTCTTAGCACCGTCAGTTATATATATTTTTGTCATATTATATTTTATTTATTTTTCAATATCATGTTCATATTGATAATTATGTTAATTTATTAAGATTATTTTGTTTTTATCAAAAAAATATTATTTTTATTCTTAATTATTCAAAAACAATACCTGAATAAAAAGCTTGCCATCAACTATAGGCGTTAGGTGCTTTTCCGTGTAGATTGCTCTATGCAGGATTTTATATTAAGAATAAACTTATAAATTATTAAAAAGATAAATTTATAAAATAAAAATATATTATTAATTAAAAATATATTATTTATATAGAAAATATATGAAAATTTTAAAACAAGAATACCCATCCCTCCCATTAAGTCCATCCCTAGTTCTATATCATTCCCTTCAACTAAGAACAACAAAAGGATGGATTTGGGAGATAATCAAAGCAGTCTTCGGAGAGATACCCAACTTCTACCCCAAATTAGAATTTAGCCCAATCCAAAAACCGGCAATTTTATTCGAAAATCACCAAATAATTAAAAATTACCATTCTGACACCATTTTCCAAATATTTATTAAATTAGCATCATTTCTAAAATCGAGATAAGGAGACGTATTTGGGGAAACACACTTTGTACATGTGGAAAAGAGGCACATCCCAATCCTTTCCTAAATTTCCATAAAGTATATTTTTTAAAATATACTTTAAAACAAATTTAAAAAACAAAACTATAAGATTCAATAATATAATTTGATATAAATTAGATACTTGAGTTTAAGAGTCTAATAGTGTTAGTTTATATAGGCATAGTAGAGTGTTTAGGTTATATTTACTAACAATGTAGGATAGAGTTCTTTAACCTTTTTCCATGTAATTTTTAATTTTTTAATTTTACTTAATCTATTAAGTTATAGTTTTTTATTTAACTATTTAAATATAAATTTGAGTTCATATTAATTAAAAGCGAATATCTTTTATATGTTAAATATTTATTTTTTATTATGAGTTAAATTTTGTTAAGAAATATTTTGATGAGAATATTTAAATTATGTTTGTTATAATTATTATCTGGTTATGTAATTGAGCACATTGTGTGTCCAAATTACTCTATTGATGCTACTTGAAAGAAAGTGGCAGACTTATAGATCTATTTTGATGCATATGACCGAGAAATAAATTGAAATAGGTGACAAACTTTATGAAATTTAGGGCCAACTAAGCATGTAAGTTTTTATTGCCCGAGAGAACTATGTTTCTTGTAGTGATTATGGTCTTCCTCAATAGAAAGATACAGTTGGTGTATTTTGTTTTGTGTTGAATAAGGGATCATGCGATTTTGTTGAAATCAAGAGTATGGAACCTTACTTTAAGTGTTATAAAGTTGATCATCAAATAATTGTAATGTTGTTGAACCATTGCTCATGCATTTTAGCATTCCAAAATATGAAATATATTTGTAACTAATTAATGAATTTACTTGTAATTGATTACATAGTTTATCTAGTTCTTTAACACTCTTTGATCATTTATGTGAATAACTTATTCAATTAATTTTAATTTTGATTAAAATATTCTCATCAAAATATTTCTTAATAAAATTTAACTCATAATTAAAAAACAAATATTTAAATATTTTAACATATATAAAATATTTAATCTTAATTAACATAAACTCTAATTTATATTTCAATAGTAAAAAAACTAACTTAATGGATTAAGTAAAACTAAAAAATTAAATATTACATGGGAAAAAAGTTGAAGAACTCTATCCCACATTGTTAGAATATATAACATAACACCATTAGGCTCTTAAACTCAAGGATTTAATAAGTACCAAATTACATTGTTGGTCCTTATAATTTTATTTTTAAAAAAAATCAAAGTATATTTTTAAAAATATACTTTATGAAAATTTAGGAAAGGCTTGTCCCATGGGACATGTTTCCCATGTGTCATGCCACCTCAGTGAAGGTACTCCCCTTGTGATGTGTCTTTTCGCCACATGTATGCCTTGCACATGAGCAGGGAAGTATATAAGAAAAGTACATTGAGCAGACCTAAATTGTAATTTATGTTTATCATAAGGTCGAAGCAAAGGATGAAATGACATGCTATTTTTTCCATCCACCGCTTTTAAGATCAGTTGTCGTCTTACAAACTTTACCGATGGTATGAATCTCTTTCTTCATACAAATGTGTAAAAGATGCTAGTCGCACTTAAAAGCCGAGTAATATACCGTTGAGTTAGCAACCCAAAAAAGTTAGAAAAAACATGTAGATACAATCAGAATAAAAAAATTGAATTGCACGAGGCAATCAAAACATGAAATTAGCAAAAATTGAAATAAAATAAAAAGACACGAAATTCTCAGATAAAAACATAGCATAGAAATAGAATAAGTGAAAATTTACGATCCACCTCCAGTCTTATTCATTTCATTGTTATATATATTTTTGTTTCAATACAATTATTCAATACAATTACAATAAAAAAACTTATTGCACACACCCAAAAACTCTAATAAAACTAAAATCAAGATTTTGATTAAATATTTTCTGGTAAGGTGCTTTACCTGCCAAAGCTGCTGTCGTTGGATGTCTATTGATGAGAAAGACAACCGTGACAAAATAATCAACCTAAAAATTGATAGGCATGGAAGCCTGAGTAAGCAAAGCCAAACCCATCTCCACTACTTCCTTTCAACATTGCCATTTTGAGCTGAAATATGAGAACAAGACATTCTGTACATTATGCCTTGCCCTTTGAAGTATTCCTTCAAGGAAACAAACTCTCCACCCCGTTGGATTGCAAAAACTTGAGTTTAACACCTAACAGTCTCTCCACTTGCTTGTGAAAGTGCATGAACACACTCCTCACCTCAGATTTCTGTTTCAAGAAAAATATCTGTGTATCTATACATCTAGTACAAGCATCAATAGATGCAACATAAAATTTAAACCCATTAAAATAAACAAAGACATGACGACAAGCATCAACAATGACGAACTTAAGAGGACTAGTATATTCAGTGCAAGAGGCAGAAAAATATAGTATACGCATCTTTCCAAATTGACAAGCTTGACAAATATGATCACTTTTATTACTAGAGAAAGATATACTACAATTTTTTAAGGCATTGATAAAAATCCTTTGAGAAGGGTAACCAAGCCTTGTATGCCACAAATCTAAAGATTCTTGATGACCAGAAGTAAGAAAACAATAATCTTGAGCACTAATGTGAGACCTATTGTGATGACTATCATGCTCATTTATTCTACTAGTATTATTGCAAAGTCTATACAAACCGTTACTTTTAATTCATTTTAGAACAACCTGTCATGTGTGCATATTTTTAGCTTGATAAAATGTTGGAAAGAATTCAAGTGAAACTTGATTATCATGTATAAACTTGGAAACAAAAAGAAGTTTTTTTAGTGACATATAATAAATTATGTAATTTAAAGTTTCTGTTAGCAAAAATAAGACTAGATTGACCCTTACAATGAATGGGAAGAACATTATTATTTCTAACCTACACATTTCCAGAGGCAAGATTTGTAGTATCAATTTGAAGACTATACCTGAATCTGGATACCAATCATTGCCATCAACAACTTCAGGGGTTGCAATAAGTGAACATGAATTGATTTGAGGTTAAGTTGTAGTTGCAATAACAAACTAAGGCAGTACATGAAGAAAACTAGATAGAGAGTTGGTAGCAGACAGTCTAGCAATAAGACTATATGTAGATGTGTTAAAAAGGCACAAGTTGAAAAAAAAAGTTTGAAGTACACTCATGAGAGGAATATGTGAGTAATAAAAACTAGCAAGAGGAGAGGGGATAACAATAGTAGAAGGACTAACAACAGACAAATTTACAATATAAGCACAAATATTAGATTGAGAAAAACCATATTTTCTATTGTAACATCCCTCCACTAAGTGCCTCATTCTACCGCAAAGTTGACACTAGAGTCGAGAGGATCTACCAAAATCCCTGCATCTACCATTATCACAGTAGTATTGACTAGAACTAGTCTGATTAGTGATATAAGAATATCTAATATTATTATTATTACCAATCACAAGCTGAGTAGTCATAGCATGTTGATTTACTAGTTGATGTGAACCAATGTGAGCAGAAACAATGATATTGTTAATCAAATTTTTCTGTCTAGCAAAAAATCAAGAAGAACAATACTAATAATATTCATAGTGGAAAGGATATATCTAACAGTCAAAACAGTAATAACGGAGTCATATTCAAGAGGTAAACCATTTAAAATAATAGTCTCATGCTCATGTTCAGAGGTAACCTCTCCACAGTTAGTATATTATCACATATAGGCTTGACTTTTAACAAAAATTCCCTCATACTAAGATCATCTTTCCTCTGAGAATGCAAGATCCCCCTAAAATACATTAGCCGTGAAGTTGTTCTTCCACTATAGATCTTATGTAGTGTGTCCCATATTTCAGAGGAAGTATTTAATCCAATAAGATGAGGCCATACATTTTCACTAACAATTGATAATAACCAAGTAGCTCAAACACTATCCTATTCCTCAAATGACTCAAACTCAGGATTGATACTTAGCTGATTATCAATGGTTATATTCTGAGATGGAGGAGCTACTTTGTTGAACCATGCTTAGAGATTTTGATATATCAAAACTAAATAAGTTCAAAGAAATTTTAAGGTTATTTTTAATTCGATTTGTAAACTTATATTCGATTCAACCATTCGAATATAGAAACTATTTTTAAAGTAAAACTTCACAATTACTTCTTACTCTTTTGAAAAATTCAACTCATATACTGGAAATAATTTTCAAACATTTTGTAAAGGGTTTTGGATTTTAATCGAGTCAAAAATTAGATTTTAACCCTAGAGTATCGATATCGTAAGAACAATACTGATATTGTTCAAGTGATACCGATACATCTATCAATATCAATGTGTAAAATAATACACTACAATATAGATATTGGTACTGATACTAGTGTGTAAAAATACACTGAAGTACTGATACTGGTACCTATACTCATATTAAGTTTTTGACAAACATGATTCCAGTAGACTATTTTCGTATCGATACTTTATGAGTATCGATACGGGTATCGATACTCTATATGGAGTATCGATACTCCCCTCTTCTCAATGGCTAGATTTTTTTAATTAATGCAGGTAGTTTTGATACTCCAAGCCTGAGTTCGGACACTCAAGGCTTCTGGACAACATTTATTGCGGGAAAATTCTTCCCAATGACTCTATTAACTCCCACAACAACCCAAACGACTAGAATTGAATAAAAATGTATAAAAACAAGATTCTAAGTCATATGTGAAGACAAGAAATCATAGAGAAAGCCAAAATCAATCAAATTGAGCCAAAAATAAAGTTAACATTCTTCAATATTCTTTTTACTTTCAAAGAATACTTTTGTATTTATTTGTTTTATTTTTTTTGAGTGTTCTTATTTGTTCTTGAATTGTGCAAACATATATTAGTGAGGTTTTCTAAGTTTTCTACTTGTAATTTCTTCTTAGGAAGGGTTGTACACTTGAGACTTTGTGGGTATAAGTCTAAGTGTGTTTTAAAGTTACACTTTGTCCTAAAAGGTTTGAACAAATTAGTGAATTTATTGAAATCCTTAGTGTGGAAGTATCCGCGCTTGTGAGTGTTATAAATTACACGAAAATATGTGCAAGTATGAACAATCAAACAAGTAATATAGAGTGAGTAAGTATTATCTCCATAGGGATTGTAGGAAATTACGAGTTAAGTTAAAGCACAAATTTAACTTATCTAAGTATAGTTAGTGTGATGGTATGAACAAATGATAATGTTGTGGCAAGATGAAATGTCTATAAATGTAGTTTCAATGGTGGTGTGGAAATGTAGCAAATGGAAATGTTATGACAAACTGAGATGTATTAAGTGTAACCAATTAAAAATACTAAAGCAAATAAAATTGAGAATCTGGGAATGAATAAGGTAGCTGGAAACCTCACACAAACAAGCTACAATGGTAATGATTGGTAGGGTTACTAAGGAATACTAAGTTTTGTCTTTTAGAATGGCCTAAACTTCTATGGCTTATTTGCTCGACAAAGTTTACTAAAAGTGTTCCTATGCTACCTCTAGTTAAGAACCTGACAGATAAAAATGCCACGACAATACCTCTCGGTGTGAATAGTAGCATTAAACATATCGATTAAGCATTTCTCCTTTTAGTCATTGAAATCCTAACCTTATCTCTAATGGCGGATTATGTTTTAGTTAGTAGTTAAAACCCATTGCTCATGTTTTTTCTTCACCTAGTTTATCTCGAACACTAAGTAGTGAACCTAAAAAATGACTACTCTTATAGCTTTTACAATCCTAAGTAAATAAATACAATTAGCAAAGAAAAAATAAACATAAACACATAAACCATCCTTTAAAACAAACACTTAATCATCTATAATTAACCTACACTAAATAAGGTTAGTTCATGGTGGAGTACAGATCATTCAAAGAAATAATTTGTTCCATAACAACCCACAAAATAAAAATGAAATGAAAGCACAAATGTGGCAGAAACTCCCAATATGCGCGCTGTCGTGAGCTTCATCGGGCCACCGTGAACCACCTTAACGACGTTAGCTTCTCTCAAATACTTAGCTCTCCACTCTCTTGAACTTGACTATGGAGGTCACCATGAAGAAGATGAAAAAGGAAAGAAAAATGGAAGCTTTGTAGCTACCTTTCACTATTGCCTACCTCTCTCTTTCTCCCAAAAGTATTTTCCCTATTTTTGTGGCATCATGTTCTATTTATACTAAGGGAATGTCCTAGGGTTTTGTGCCAAAATTCCATTTGTACCCTTGGTAGCATTCCCCTCACGTGAAAGGGTGTAAAAAGGTGGTAGTGGTCCCTTATTAGGTGCCAAACAATAGGAATCACATGTGGGATGGACAACTGGCTCTTTTATAAAAACATCTTCAGCTTTTTTTGTCTTTTTCTGCATCCAAAAATGTCATCCTATCCGTCACGACATTTTTCTCTTACTTCATCATCCTAAATTGTTGCGACAATTCTCCCTGCTCACATTTTTCTTTATGAACCTGCACACATCAGCCAATAATACCTTCCCCATAAAGTAGCATTGTTTGCAGAATAAAATGTCATGGAAATTTGAATCCACCAAATACAACTACATGATCCTAAATGCATCTATATGAACCTAAACGTGCCCTAAGACAACTAATAACTTAAGTGAAAAGGCTCTAAATATAGCCTTTTCACGGAGTTATCATATCCTCAAACTTAAGTTATTTATTATCCTCAAGCAATGGATAGTAGTCATCAGAAGAAAAATGCCACGACAAAGTTCAGGTCAAGATTTGTAAGATAGAATTTCATCCCTCAGAAATCCGGCTTCAACATGTTACATAAATTGAAAGGTCAAGTATTATTCCTTAGGGAAAGTCCTTTGCATGTGTGTGTGCGTGATTGTATCTAGTCTATGCTTAACAAAGCTAAAAAGTTTATACTCAAGCACTCTTATTTTGCTATAACATTTTACTTATCCTTTAAGCAAAACTTTTACTCTCATTTCCTTAACATTAATATTTTTAATACTGCTATGAGGGGGGATATCCTATCACACATATTTTCTTAGACTTGATAATGAAGTGGAGCAAACACCTCATTCTCTAGATTATTGACTACTTTCATTCACTCGTATGCCATGTCTGCCATTTATTAAAAGAGGGTATCTATGCAATACCATGATAAATAGGAGTGTCCCTCTACAGTTATGCCGAAGCATTTATTCGCAATTAAACACAATTCAAAAAAAGAGTTTAATTGAGCCTTTAAGCAATCATTTAACATTTAAGCTCATTTTCAAAGTTTTATGCTACATCATATGAAAAAGTTCTTTCAAAAACATTTCTAGGTACCTTAAGCATAGAAAACATACTATCGTGTATTAAAAAATCACAAAGAATCAAGTCCTAAGGTTGGTTATATCATTCTCAATAGTCATGTACATTCAATTCTAACCATAAGAATATCATCGTCGAGCATCATCAACTTATTCCAACAAACTATCCTAGGTCTTACTAATGCCATGGCAAAATAGTTATGCTAACCCTATCAATACATATACCTAACTATGAACACTACCTCCCTCAAACTTAAAGGAGGCACTGTCCTCAATGCTTGAAAACAACATAAAAACTAAACTACATGCTATTCTATGAAATGCAAGGTACCTTGACTAACATCTACTTTGATGGTGGTGAGTTGTTGTGTGCGCCATGTGCTTGATGCACTACTTTCTTGGCTTAGTAATGGGCTTTTTAGGTTCTAGAGTGGTGGGTGGTGGCGTGTCTTTCTCAGATTCCTCAGGTGGAAAAGTCCAAACGTGATCGATTGTCCTCTTCAAGTGATGCTTGGTCGGAGGTGTTACAATTTGTTATGGCATTTGTGCAGGAGGGTGGACATCATCAACAATGTCATCGTTAATTCTAACAAAAATTGAGTCACCTTTCTAAGTGGGTGCAACATCCATAGGGGTTTTGTCATTGGAAAACATGCTTGGGAATCTGTTCTACTAAAAAACTATAAAAATAAAACAAACAAACAAAAATGTTATAGCAAAAAATTAAAAAGGGTTGAAGAGATACAAACTCTCAAACATTCTGAATTGATATGATAGTTTTTGTCATGTTTGATTGGAGCACCAATGTAGACCAAAATACCTTACACACATATAATAGTATTCAATATATTTTGCTTGGGCATTTCGTGTCTTCCATATATGTTCATCATCCCTTGGCATCTATCACAAGATTTATAGAAATCATGGGTATCCTTGAAGAGTGTGAGCCAATAGAACTCATATTGTAGGACCTTTGTAGTAGTCCTCTCTCCTCCAAAATGCTCTCCACATGAAGCTAAATGGTAATGGAATATGATCTCTTTTCGCTCTTCTTTGTTGTGGCATCTTTTAATCCTTTGGGCAACACATTCTTTGAAGAGGTAAGGTTCATCCCAATGACAATAGTGAACATCGTGTATGAACGTGTTCTTTCTCTGGCTATTCAAGTAAGACAACAAAATACCACTAACAAGAAAATTAACAGTATCAACATACCACGAAATTATCGCAGAAAATAATAATTTCTCATCAGAAAATTCTTCCTTAATCTCTATTTCATTTCTTGAGTTAAGTTGTGAAGGTAAGAGTTTTAACTCTAAAGTGGGCGAGTGCACTAGTGAGTTTTTTTTTATGAGTAAATTCAGAGAAATCCAAGGGTTTTTATTGCGTACCTAGTCAGCTACGAGTAATCTGGACTGATTTATCTCCTTTGGATATTCCTCGTGCTCCTCATTGTTTTCTTTATCAAGTTTCAAGTAACCATCACTGTGCAAAATATTGATGCAGTAAAATTCTGAAGCTTCCTCGTCCATCATAAATTCCTCATCTTGAAGCAATGGAGACTCCCCATAATCATCAACATATTTCAGAGTGTTGAAGACATTGATAGTTACTCTTTGGTCATCCATTCCTTCTGGTGGGGGTTTATCTTTTGTTGTGGCATTATGTTTCCTATCTTCATTGGTTTCACCTGTTGAACCTTCACCTTGTCTTCCATCAAAGGTGAACCTTTTTGCATATTTAGACCTTCATGCATAATCTCATGGCTAGGTTTTCCAAGTGTCTTCCCCCCAAACTTAACTTCTTTATAGATCTGGGTTCTACTCCTTAAGGTGAATGTACTACAATGCTCATTGTCATGTGTCTTAGTGACTTCAGTGTCACTAGGTAGACGACCTTGTTGACGTTCTTGTAATACTGCAACAATTTGTCCAGGTTGGTTCTCCAAGACTTTCAGTGATGAGCTATGGCTTTTCTAGAAAGCTCATTGGTTCTTAATGGTCTTAGAATGATCTTGTAACAAGGTGTTTGTCGAAGCCATAAAGTTCTTAGTAGTCTCCATGAAATTCTATAAAGAAGCTTCCAGCGAGTTGGTATTCGACGAAGATGTTGCCCTTTGTTAAATTTTGCCACGACAAATTTTGTTAGAAGACTGGGGGTTCGTTCATAGTTTGTTGCCTTGTGGAGTGACTAGTATTGCTGGTTACTTGATTTCTCCATGAAAATTGAGGACGCTGAAGCTATCTTGGGTTATAGGTGTTGGAGTAGGGGTTGTTGTTGCCTTGGTTGAAATTTCCCACATAGTTTATGGACTCTTGATTGTCTGGGCATTCACTCTCATGGTGATTACCACGACATAAAATACATGCTGAGTTGGCTACCTTTACCTCCCTTACTTCACTAGGGCACTAAATATTTTTTAATATGTTGGTGATGATAGACAATTGAGCTGATACGAAGTCCTTAGCATCCAACTCAAAGGTCTCTTGATCCTTACGCCCTGTTCTTAACCTTGAAGATAGAAATTGGTAATCATTACTTGCTATCCGGTCAAGAATATCAAAGGCTTCTATAAGTGATTTGTCCAACAAAGTTCCATTTGCAGAGGCATCTAATATCATCCGAGTGGGAGCATTAACTCCATTGTAAAAGATCACAACTTGCGTCCAGTCATGGAATCCATGGTTCATGCACTTGCGTAGGAGTCCCTTGTATCTATCCCAACACTAATACATTGACTCCTCATCACCTTGACGAAAAGATGCTATGTCATTTTTGAGTTGAGTGTTCATGTTGGATGGATTATGCCGTAGCAAATTTTTTTACACAAGTCTGACCATGATTTTATCTAACTGGATGAGACTATATTAAGCCATGCCTTAGCTCAATCTCTCAAAGAATATGAAAATAACTTCAATTTCAATATATCTTCATGCACACCTTGCCGCCGAAATGAATCACAACCCTCTAAAAGTACTCGAACATGTTGCCTTACATCCTTATGAGGTGCACCACCAAACTGTCCAATCAAGTCCAACTTGTTAAACATCACCGGTTTGAGCTTGAAGTGAGCTTTATAAATTGATAGAGCTATAGTCCCAGGGTTAAGATCATCCAAGGTGGGTACTAAATAATCTCTAATAGTTCGTGGTTGAACTACAACCTCATCATTGCGAAATACTGCAGCATTTGAAAATGTAGGATCCTCCACTTGATTTTAAACTTCATATATGATTATTTGAGCACGTCTTCTTTGGATCATGCAACAACACAACACCTGAAAAAGGTAAATAAAAATAACAAGTAAAACTATACAAAAATAAAAAAGTAAAATAAAAATGCTATAACAAAAAGTAAAATATATGCAAGTATACACAATTGAACAAGTAATATAGCGCGAGTGAGTATCGTCTCTAGGGGTGTAACCGAACCGAGTCGAGTTCGAGTATTGTCTCGACTCGACTCAAAAACACTAACATGGAGCTCGACTCGAAAACTCGCGAGCTTAAAACTTTTAAGCTCGAATCGAACTCAAAATCCTGAACTGAAGCTCGTGAGCATCTCAAAAAGGCTCGAAATGAATTTATTTTCTTAAACTTAACTATATTGAAGCCTCAAACTCAAACTCGAACATGAACCTTAAATATATGAAAGCCTTATTGTGTTTTTAAAAAAAATCAACACATAAATGTTAATACTATTAATAATTTATTTTTAAAAAATAAAATCTTGATATATTATATTTTCGAGCTACTCACGAGGTTTTTGAGTCGAGTATCAAGTAACTCGTTTCGGCTCGTTAAGAATTCGAGTCGAACTCAAGCTCGAGTCGAGTCCATTCGATCCGAGTATTAATCGAGCCTTGATCGAGTCGATCTCGAGTACCTCGCGATCTGTCTCGTCTCATTTACAGCCTTAATCGTCTCCACATGAATTAGATGAAATTATAAGTTAAGTTAAAGCACTAATCTAAATTATCTAAGTATAGTAAGCGCGATGATATGAACAAATGATAATGTCGTTACAAGATGAAATATATGGAATTTCAATGGTGGTGTGGAAAGGTAGCAAATGAAAATGCTATGACAAATTGAGAAGTATTAAGCATAACCAATTACAAATGCTAAAGCAAATTAAATTGAGAATCCAAGAATGAATAAGATAGCTGACAACCTCACACAAACAAGCTACAATGTGAGTGATTAATGGGGTTACTAAGGAATCCTAAGTCTTGTCATTTAGAATGGTATAAGCTTCTATGACCTATTTGCTCGACAAAGTTTACTTAAAGTATTCCTATGCTATCTCTAGTTAAGAATCTGACAGATAAAAATCCCACGACAATACCTCTCAGCGTGAATTGTAGCATTAAACCTATCGATTAAGCATTACTCATTTTAGTCATTAAAATCCTAACCTTATCTCTAATGGTGGATTAAGTTTTAGTTAGCAGCTAAAATCCATTGCTCACATTGATCTTCACCTAGTTTCTCTTGAACACTAAGTATCGAACCACCTAGTTTCTCTCGAACACTAAGTAATGAACCTAAGAAACAACTAATCTCACAGCTCTTACAATCCTAATTAAATAAATACGATGAGCAAAGCAAATAATAAACATAAAAACATAAACCATCCATTAAAACAAACACTTAATCATCCATAATTAACCCACACCAAATAAGGTTAGTTCATGGTTGGGTACAAATTATTTCTTCCATAACAACCCACAAAATAAAAATGAAATGAAAGCACAAAGGTAGAGGAAACTCCCAACACGCACGCTGCCGTGAGCTCGTTCAGACCACCATGAACCACCTTAGCGACTCTAGCTTTTCTCGAATGCTACGCTCGCCACTCCCTAGAGCTTAGCTCTGGAGGTCACCACGAAAAAGATGAAAGGGGAAGAAAAATGGTAGCTTTGTAGCTACCTTTCACTCTTTCCTACCTCTCCCTTTTTCCCAAAAGAATTCTTTTTTTTGGCATCTTGTTCTACTTATAGTAAGGGAATGTCCTATGGTTTTGTGTCAAAATTCCATTAGTGCCCTAGGTAGCATTCCCCTCACGTGAAAGGGTGTAAAAAGGTGGTAGTGATTCCCTCTTAGGTGGCAGGCAGCAAGAATCACGTGTGGACTGGACATCTGGCTCTTTTATTAAATTATCTTCAATTTTTTAATCTTTTTCTATGCCTAGAAATGTCATTCTAGCCACCACGACATTTTCCTCTTACTTCATCATCCCAAATTGATGCGTCAATTCTCCATGCTCACCTTTTGCTTCATGAACCTGCACACATAAGCCAATAATACCTTTTCCGTAAAGCAACACTGTTTGCAGAATAAAATGCCACAACAATTTGAATCCACCAAATACAACTACATGATCCTAAATGCATCTATATGAACCTAAATGTGCCCTAAGATAATCAATAACTTAAGTGAAAATACCCTAAATATAGCTTTTTTACGGAATTATCAGAAAGCTAAGGTAGTGGATGTAAACTTCATTGAAGAATTTGAATCACTCTAAAATTGTTTGCGTCCAATTTTTCTTCTTCTTCTTCTTCTTTTTTCAAAAAACTTCCATCAATTTTTTATTTATCAATTCCCCCTGTTGGCTGTTTCTTTAATTCGATTGACTCAACATACTTCATTATCAACATATTTCATTAATTGGAACATACACTGATTATAAAACTTGGCCCATTCTGAATAATGGACTCAATATATATATATGCTTACAATTAGTTGAACGACCCATATAACCAACTTACAATAGACTCAGTAACAAACAACACCTAACACCTCATATAACTATTACTCTATTAAATATCATAAAATAATTCTATAATTGTGATATTTTATTTAAAGATTATTATCATTCGAACGACCTTAGAAATAAAACCATAATATTTTTTTTAAATGTGGGTATATTAAATTTTATGATCCGTATCACATGTCACATTTATCGATAAACGGATTTATATTATTAAGGGTAGGCAATCATGGGAATAGCTGTTGCCATCAATTACATCATGTTTGCCCCGAAGGTCTTGACCATGACATTTTAAAAAGCTTCAACTTCATATTTGTCCTTATTGCTTCATCATATATACTTATACACGTACTCGTATATTTTAAAAATAAGTTTCATTCATTACAGGTTCACGTCATTGTAAAGCTTCCATTTGTTAATAATTAAAAGATCAAAACCCTGCTTAATAATTATAAATTGTTAAACATAAATAAAATAATCTAAATAGCGCCCACACTAACTTGCTAATATATTAATTCTAGAAAGATGCTAATGATGGTGGGCTGAGAGTGCATAGAACAAAGATTAAATTTGATGTGAATTTCATCTTATATACGAATTTGTTCATTACAACAACAATAAAACTCTATTCTCATATGTAATAAGATAAGAGGGTAGGGTAGTGAACTGCTCCAAACATCAAATTGAGAGCAGATTAAGATAAGATATAATGCATGTATAAATAAATAAATAAATACATAGCTTAACAGTCTTCATATACAATCTTCATTGGATATTTTTACTTTATATACAATCTTCATTGGATATTTTTAAAATAAGAGCAGATTTAAATATGCTTTTTCTTTTGTTGGGGGGGGGGGGGGTTTGGACCAAAACGGAAGTGACTAGTGAGAGTTACACAGGCAGATAAAAATAAATAAAAATAAACAGAGTGAAATTGGAAAACCTCATAGGAAGCAAGCTCATGTTCTTCTTACAGACATCTGCATTAGCTCACAACTGAATCTACAGCTTTTTGATTTGTCTCAATTTTTGGGACTATTACATCTGAATTCGAACAGTTTGGTCTAGGTTTTTGTTAAAATGTTAAAATATTAACATGTCTGGGGGATGCTAAGGGATATGAAAAATAATGTGCAATTAAAAGACAATGGAAACGACATCATATGCGAATTGTTGGGAAAATAGACCCCTTGTAATCCAACAATCCCTTTAGATCACAACATTAACAAAAATACTTGAAAAATAAAAGAGAGAAAACACAATAATTTAACATGGAAAATTCCCAAATGGAGAAAAACCACAAGCGTTGTCAAAAAACAACCAAGAAAAAAAATATTTACTATGTGGAAAATTATTACAACCACACTACAAAATATTTAACTCTCACACATGCCCAAAAGCTAAAGTACACCACAAGAGAATTTCCCTTTAAATTCTCTACTAGTATAACTAATAGCTTTCTAGTACACCACTTGTATTTTGGTGATTGACATACATTTAACCAAAGGGAAATGTTCTATTTATAGGCTAAGAATTTTTCCATCCTTTGTTCATTTCCAATGTGGGATTTGGCCAATTTTTGCCAAAAACTAACAAATCTCCACCTTGGCAAAAATTCCATACAATTCTTCACCATAAAAACAACAGCTACCTCAATAACACCATCAGCTATGATAGTCACAATTCTAAAAACAAGAATTGTCATACTCCACCATAAGAGTATACACACTTGGAATTCACTAACTCCAAGAATTTTTACCTCGACTAGTTCATGTCGAAAAACTACTAATAAGTTATGGTGCAACTTCCAATATTGACTTTCTAGGAAGTTCATTAGCCATCGACATCAATTCCACCACACACCTTGCATCAACTGTCAACCAATGCCCATGTGTAAATGTGGACATGCTACCTTTTCATACATCCTTTTCCATGGCAACTCAATTGGTAGCTATCATGCCATGAGGATATATATCTTACTTTAAAAAACAAATTCATCGTCTTCATTTTCAAAGACGACTACATTAGTAGCATCACTTTTGGAGCCATTAGCCGAATTAGCTCCACCGTTTTTGCAATCCTTCTTTAGATGTCCAGGTTGCCCACATCCCCAGCAGATAATTTTCTTTTTGGAGCCTTTATACTTCTTCCTATTTCCACAAACCGACAATGCTCCACTTTCAGAAGATTTGTTCTCTCCATTTTTCAGCCTTCTTTCTTCCGAAATCATCTTACTTGTCACTTCTGAAAAATTCACATTCTCTTTCCCGTACATTAAAACGGTTTGCATGTGCTCATAGGAAGATGGAAGAGACCAAATAAGTCTCAATGCTTTATCTTCATCATCAATCTCCACTCCAATAGATTCCAGTTCAGAAATAATCCCATTGAGTGCACTAAGGTGGTCAAAAATTTTTGTACCTTCTTCCATTTGCAATTTGTGAAATTTCTCCTTCAAATATAACCTATTTGAAAGACTTTTAGCTTGGTACATTTCCTCAAGCTTTTCCCAAAACTCCTTTGTTGATGACCATCTAGCAACATTAGCAAGAACATTTTTTGCTAGACAGAGACAAATCTGACTTGCTGCTCTCATGTCTAACTCCTCCCATTCTTCTTCACTCATCTTGGATTTTCCCTTGTCTCCACTGCTGTCACTAGGTTTATCTGGTTCATTTCCTTCGAACAAAGAAGCTGGCTTTCCCTTTAAGGCCTTATACAATCCAGACTGGATTAGTATATCCTTGACTTGTACTTGCCACAACCCAAAATTAATTCTCCCATCAAATTTCTCAATATCAAATCTGAAACTCATTTTTGCTCAACAATGCTCCAGTGATCTTACACGTAAATAATGAGTGAACAATTGTGTCTACAAAATGCACTAAGAAAGTTTCCAGGAAAGATTGGGGGGACACAAATGGTACCGCTTAAGTCTCAACCTCCTTAGGCGATTATAGCCTTTGTGAAAAAACTTTCTTGGTTGCACTTACTTACACAATACCACACTCAATAAACACAATAACGTATTTAAAGGACCTCCAGTTGGACCACAACAATTTCTAAAAAATCTTTTTTGATGTAGAAGATCGGACAAAGCCGCAACCACAGAGTATACTAAGAATTTTAAAGAAATTCTTACTCCGCCTTGAAGTTTATCTTTTACCAAACCATTGGCTCTGATACCAATTGTTGGGAAAATAGACCCCTTGTAATCCAACAATCCCTTTAGATCACAACATTAACAAAAATACTTGAAAAATAAAAGAGAGAAAACACAATAATTTAACATGGAAAACTCCCAAATGGAGAAAAACCACAAGCATTGTCAAAAGACAACCAAGAAAAAAAAATATTTACTATGTGGAAAATTATTACAACCACACTACAAAATATTTAACTCTCACACATGCCCAAAAGCTAAAGTACACCCCAAGAGAATTTCTCTTTAAATTCTCTACTAGTATAACTAATAGCTTTCTAGTACACCACTTGTATTTTGGTGATTGACATACATTTAATCAAAGGGAAATGTTCTATTTATAGGCTAAGAATTTTTTCATCCTTTGTTCATTTCCAATGTGGGATTTAGCCAATTTTTGCCAAAAACTAACAAGAATAATGTTTTAAACTTTTATTACAAAGCAGTCTCTGGAGGAGAGGTCCATATGGAAGCTGAGAGCAAACGCCTAGATTTCCAGGCTAATAGGAGCCTATTATTGGCGTACTCCTCCACTGTATATCCATCATTGAATAATCCCAGCAGAAGCTTTGCTTGACAATGATTGCCAAAGCTGATGTTAACTGCCTTGTATCCTTCTGAATTCAACCATTCCCACCAGGGACCACTTTCGTATTCTTTTCTGGTCCGATAAATCTGGTTCAAGGATCCGGCTATTCGAGGCCCTAGAATTACTCTTTCCACCATGGCCCGTGTCCTGCCCTGCATAGGGAACCCGGCTTCTAATGAGTCGAACATGGCTGAGTAATGGTGCAATGTGTCCATGAACCGTCCCATGAACTCCCCATCTCCAATGCATCCAACTTCTTCTTCCACCAGGGTCACCAATCTTGGGTTCAGTGACTTGGCGCCCGATAAAAATGAAGCAACCGAACCCGGGGCTCGATGGCTAAAGTGAGGTGAGTGTAGCATACAATTGATCACCAAGGCCTCGCCACGAACTAACTTCAAGGACGATGGTCTAAACGTTTCATCGGAGTCAAGTTTACACTGATGGAAAGAAAAGGGCTGCCCAATAGAGGCTGCAAAAGCAACTAACCGTCGACCTGTCTCTTGAATGCTCCCGATTGATCGCCAGCTGTTGTTGCCTCTTGATAAAGCAGTGATCCTAAGATGTGGGGTCGGTGGTCCTTCTTTCCTAGACACCAAAGCTTGCATCAAAGACGCCCATTGGGTCCCTTCCATGATGTCGTAGTCCACTATGTGGATCCTCCTGTCATGAGTCACTGCTTCAAGGATTGCTTGATTGGCCGTAAAGTGACCGAATTTAACATAAGGTGACATGTCCTGCAGCAGCTGAAACGCTGCAAGCATGTCCGATTGATGGTGTTTGTCACGGTGATGATGAGTTCCATTGGCTCTCAAATGTTTCGAATGACCTCCTCCGGAGCCTTCGAGTAGACCCTGTAAGGCCTCTGTGAAATAAGCCGCCAACCTTTCCATGTTGGTTCCATCGCTGGGGGAAACCAACTCCTTGAGCCGAACCAATATCACCCGAGCTAGTTCACGGCTCTTGGTAGCCCCCGTGAGCGCCTCGGCGGCGGCCATCAATAGGTGAACCAACCTTAACCCCATGAAATCCTCACCGTGTGTCTCGTCGTCCGCTACCATGGTATCAGTGGAGACAGAGACAGAAACAGAGTTACTCATCTCATTTTCGCCTCGAGACAAGTCGAACCCTGTTCCATCATCCATCAAGAACCCAATGAGGTCTTGAAACTCATCACGCTCGCTCGATAACGAGCCCCAATCAACAACCGGGGAACCCCAGTCATTCCAGGTACATGCAGGGTCATCATCTGCGGTAGTAGTGGTGGTTGTGCTGGTACTGTAACAAGAGAAATCGACCTCGAAGCTATTATCTATGGCCATGGCCATGGCTACCTACTAGATCGAGGAATAAGAGACTGAGGTAGGAATCAGATGGAGCATCAAAAGCTATATTAATTTAGGGATTACCGACTAAGCAATACGATTGATCCCAAGGTTGGTTTGGTTTTATATACACCCAACACCAGGGTCTCTATCAAAAACTTTAAAGGAACTTTTATATTTGCAGTGGAAACCCTCCAATTTTATGAATATTACCAAAACCAACTTTATAGTTACATCATCCGTGACCATACCTAGAATATAAAGGTATATTGTAAACATCAAAGATTGAGGGCATACCATTGTTTGCCTATTTTCTTTTAATGCAGATACCAGAGGAAAAGCCATGTGTCTTACATATAATTGGCAGTAGCAAACAAAGGATATTAGTTGGTAAATCAGTACCAATAAAAAGTTCCGATTGGGGTCTATGATTTTAACTTGGAATATGCAAAGCTTAAAGTATATATAAGAAGTCAACAATGTCATCCATGGATGGCTGAT
Source organism: Hibiscus syriacus (assembly GCF_006381635.1). Taxonomy (NCBI): domain Eukaryota; kingdom Viridiplantae; phylum Streptophyta; class Magnoliopsida; order Malvales; family Malvaceae; genus Hibiscus; species Hibiscus syriacus. The sequence continues at coordinate 3,363,215 of NW_024062612.1, read as the reverse complement.
CTCTAGTTGATTTGTTTATTAAACCCATCATCCACCATGCTTGGGTTTTGTGATCCTGCACCCTCATCCGCAGCACATAGAAAGTCAACATTTTGGACCTATAAAAAAAACCAAAAAATGTTCATCATCTACACTCATGATTCCCATGGAAAATTACGTATATAAAGTAGTTAATTAATTCAATTATAGTAGTTTATTATATTCTTTGTTTTCTTATGAAATTTGCATGTGGTGTGACTAAATTATGCAACTAGAAAACTAGAGATGGAATGGTGGAATATATAGATAAAAGCATGGGAGGAATATAGAGAAACGTAAGAATAGAGGGGCATGACGGAAAAATCTTTGATTTCTAATGAGGCAGGGATGTGACCAATGAATTTTGCGTAGAAATCATCAAATTGAAAGCTCAGTTGCAAGATAAACAATTTAAGAAAAGTGGTTTTGGACAAGGTATTAACCTTACATTATCATCATAACTTTTCACATGTATTTGTGGCATTTACCAAAAAAGTATACAAAGAAGAAAAAAAAGGACCACAATATCATTTGACTTAACTTCCTAAATACTAGTTATTTCTTGGCCGGCTGCACTCCTAGTCATCTTCCCAAGCTCACCCCACCACTAACCCGTCTCCTTTTCCCACTTATATTTGTTCAACTGTTCATGGCGTCCGATACATGAAAGGAGCTTCATTACTCCATTTTTATCTAATTAAATGAACGGATTTTATTTCAAAAATATTTTACTAAAATTTCAATTCTAATTTTACCCCGTTGGGTTAATAGAATTAACCACTTTGCATATAATAATCGAACTAACCAAATATTATATTTAATTTTGAGCAATTTATTCATAATAATTTTTTTATTTGATTTAAGTATTATTAGTTTTGAGACCCAATATTAATGAATATTTGATATAAGTTAATAATTAAACCGATTGATTTAATCCGCTAGATAAATTTGATATTTCATTTATATGTATATAGTTTAGTATTTTTTTAATAATATGAACACGTCATGTTATGTGAATATTGGTGGATCTAGTCACGTTTAAAATGGCTAAATTTTTAGAATAATGCAGTTGAGTTTTTTATTTCATAAAATAAAGCACATTTGGGATTAATTATTCAAATGTAGTGATTGCTACAGTACACCGGGGAGTCACACGGTGGTCCCTGCGACCAAAGGGAGACGCCATGCCTACAATGTGTCTCCCACCTCTACTGTGCTCCCATGCCCGACTTTCCATTCCATCCCCTGCATGCCCCATGCGCTGTTGCTATGTGGACGAAAAACCCCTAGGAGACGCATTAGGCATCCATGCATGCAAATTGCGTCCTGTATGGGGCAACAACAATTCTACAACTATTGCAACAATAATGGTGGGAGGGAGGGAGAGACGGTTGGGGATTGGGTTTTAAATATATATATGGGGTGTAGGGAGGGAGGGTTACACCCAGAGTGAAAGAAAGAAGAGGAGAAGAAAGAAGAAAAAAGAGGAAGAAAGAAAAGAAAAGAGAAAGAAAGAAAGAAGAAGAAGAAAAAAAAAGTTAAAGTCAGTCCATGCTACATTATTCGACAAATTTAACCCGATTAGTTTTCTTTTTTAAAATCTATATTATTTATAAAATAAGATGAATAATGTATACGATAAATTTTAATTTGTTTGATTTATTAAAGTGATTATTTAATTAATTAATGTTGTTGAGTTCGAATGGAATTTAATTTAAAAAATAAATTATCTTGAATTTAACTTAAAAATATAATAGATTAGGTTTAAAGGAGAAGATGATCAACAAGGTAATTTTTCGTTGTTATTGTTGTTTTTTACGAATTTTTACTTGTTTAAATTAAATTAGTTAATTAGTAAATAATTTTTAGATTAAATTAATGTTTATATTAAATATAATCTTTAAATTGAATTCATTATAATATTGTCATTATTCAACATTTAATCTACTAAACCAATTCATTTAAATTAGATGCTTGGATAGATATTGCTTTTGTATGTAACTTGTATGTGTTTCTTATTTGTGTTGAATAATACTTAGATGTAGTTAGTAGTATTTGTTTTTTATGCAACATTTCCCTCCAAGCAGTAGCAGTTTTATATGTTATTAAATTATTAAATTTTTTCTACAAATTTATTCAAATGGTAGAACAAAAATAGCTACTTCATTTTGATGCTCAACATATTTCTAACCATTTGAGAGCGATGGTGTTATTATTATTTAATAAAATATTATAACTATTTATTAAATATCGTAAATTTTAATGTTTATTTTATGATTAATTGATTAATTTCATGAATATTATAATTGTAGTAAGACGAGCAGCAAGTCATCCGTAATCGGATCAATATTCCTGCTAAGCCATAACCTTTGATTGAATACCACCTGGAAGAGGCTGGATTTTATTATTTTACATTTGTTCGAGAGTATAAGTTGGTCCCAAGTTTGATAAGTGCATTGATTGAACGTTGGAGGCAAAAAACACATATATTTCATTTTTCGTGCGGAGAATGCACGATAACCCTAGAAGATGTGACCTTTTCAACTCAGGGTTCCAACAAATGGGATGCCGGTGGTGTAACACCCCTAATCCGTATTAAAAACCGAATACAAGTCCGAGGTGTCACATTGACTTTTCAAAACAGTTACTTGTATAAAATAGTGAGTAATTTAAAACTTTTATAACATATAACTTATTCAAAACGTTTACAAAACTATTCAGAGCTTATACAATATATTCTTTTGAATACATGCCAACTAGAACTTTATATATTAAAATACATATTATTCACCTCTCTTCTGATCTGACTTTCAGTAAGGAGAACTGACATGTCTTGTTCCATATTGCTCTTCACTCTTCTTGAAACCTACGTGTAAATCACTTACACGCTAAGTCTATGACTTAGTGAGGCAATAAATATATAATGTAAACTATAACTTGTAATCATGCATGGACAATTACTGCTATCACATCATACCCAAACATATATCCATTCATATATCAAATCCACAAATGCTTATAATTATCTTCTTTCCTATCATTATCATCTTATTACCATTCATATTTCTATTCTCTTGTTTATATGATCTATTATGTTCATATCATACATCTTATAACATATACAATAATCATTAACACACACATATATCATATCATATAATTCATATCACATACATTGTATTCAATGTTATCTCTTATTAACCCATGTACACCTGTGAGAACTGTAGATATGTGAGTCTATTGAGGTTGTGCACTATGCTGTCACCACAGCTCGTAAGGGGTCCCACTAGGGGCTATGAAATTTTGTCCCGAAGGACCACTATGAAATATCCCGAAGAATCATTGTATGTCCCGAATGACCGCGTAGACCCTCGACTCTTGGCATGCCAACTATACCTATAACTCTCGTATCATATAACATGGGCATTTTCACTTATGTCATTCCACATATACACTTTCATATCATATGTCATATAAGTTCATAGCTTCTTTCACATATACATGTAGTCACATAGCTTCTTTTCATATTATCACATAGTTCATATCTTATAATTTGTTTTCCCATGTTCACATATATCATGTCATATGATTCATATCTTTCTCATGCAATCACATAGTTCAGTTTCACATATGTTCATATATATACATCACATAGCACATACTTCTTATATCATTATATATAAAAGCATGTTAACACATATAATCATGCAACATATACAATAATATATCACAACATCGACTCATGCACACATATGAACCAAAACAAAACATACTTCTATCTAGAAATTCATGCATTTTACTATTGGAAATAGACTTGTCGCAAGTCTTATTTCCCATTAAACATCATATACTAAATAATATGCACTCACCTGGGCCTCACTAAGTTCCAATCCACTTTTATGATTTCCTTTCTTTCGATTGAATCTTAACTTGATAATCGTTCCGAAACTTGTTCGTGCTCGATATCTATATAATCATACATTGATACATATCAATATCCAATTGATATATTCTAACCTATCATTTCTTATACCAAAAGAAATGTCTATTTCAATTTCTCCTTGAAGTGCATCGATACATTCTACAGTGCATCGATGCATTCTTTAACATGTGCATCGATGCACTACCCATGCATCGATACACCAATCACCTTCGATGTTTTCATTTTAAGGGGGTGCATCGATGCACTCCTTATGCATCGATGCACTAATTACATTTGATGTTTCTTCTTTAAAGAGTGCATCGATACACATTGAATGTGCATCGATACACCTTGCCTAAAATTTGCATTTTAAGCCCGAAAACCATCAACTTTTCACTCAATTCTTCTATTTTAAGCCCCTATCATGTCATTAAACTCAACTACCATTACTTAAACCAACTTATATCCATATAAACCATCTTTATCTTCCATATCTCATCATGATTCTTAAAATTTAATAATTTTGCTAAACTTTCAACTTTGTTATTAATCATTTCTAACTTCATAAATATCTTATTCTTATTGATGGCAAGTCAAATTCAACTTTCAATTCTTATTATAAACTCTATTTCAATATTTCACTCAAGAACTCCAAATCTTTAATCTTCCCTAACTCCTTTATCTTTTGATTTTAAGATAACTAAGCTTTCCTTAAGATTAGTTATCATCTACTGATCATAACCCAACCTTAAATTTATCCAGAAATTATCTAATAGAAGACTCACCTTTGATTCAAGCCTTCACGTATGAAGAATGAAGAAGAGAAGAGAAGATAACTCTGGAACATTTTCTCTCTTCCCACGTGGTTTCCTTATCTTATAAGGAAAATAAAAATCTTTCTTGTCAAATAACCCTTTTGCCCTGCAATTCATCTAATAATTACTAACAACTTTTATGATTTATTTCCAAATAAATCATTGAACTAATCCATGGTTCTACTCTAGTCACCAAATTCTGAAACTTTACAATTTGATCACTAACCCAGTATTGAGGATGTTACAGGTGGTGATGAGAAATGATTACAATATCGTGGAAGCACTTTGCAATGAGTTTCTTGGACAGACGACAGTAAGCCCAGATTTAAATGGGTGGCGTTTGAAGCTGTCGTGGTTAGAGAATCAATTTAAACTCCAAGAAAATAGTACCCAAGAATAAATTGTATATGCAACTCGAGCATACATCTTGCAGTTAATTGGGAGAGTTTTGATGCTGGATAAATGTGGTAATGTGGTTCACATGCAGTATCTCCCGTTTTTGAGAAATTTTGAGGATACGCGTTGGTATAGTTGGAGATATACGATTTTGGCGTTCTTGTGCCGTGAGATGTGCAAGGCATTATTAATCGTCAATAATATTAATACAACAGAAATCGATGGATGTCTGATGTTGCTATAATCTTGGGCTTGGCACAGACTTCCATTTTTAACACCGATTAGTCGAGCAACAATTGACTTTCCCCTTGCTGGAAGGTAATATTTCTTTTCTCTATTTTAATTTAAATTGTTAATTAGAATTTATTTATTGTGATTAAAAAGAAGTAACGGATATTTTTTTATTTTTAGATGGAGACATAAAATAAAAAGGACGGGGCTAGTGTATAATAATGTCAAAGAGTTTCAGTTGAAGATCGACATTTATAGAAAAAAGAATGTATATTTTATAATATGTAATATAATATAATTATAATACTATATAATTAAATTAAATTAAACTTGTTTAAATTAAGTTATTTATTTATATTTATTCTTTATTTATAATTTTATAAGTTTGCCTAATGAATTAATTTTTGGATGCCTAATTTTATAATATAAATATAAAATAAAATTTATTTATTTATAATTTTATAATTTCGTGTCTAATTAATTTTTATAAATGTTAATTTTACAGTTTAATTGGAGGCCGTACATGGAGCCAGAAGTTTTAGTGTGTGTCCGCTAGGGCTTTTAGAGGGTTGTCAAAATTGGGGTATTGATACACCATTGAATCATTTTTCTATTTTTGAGATACTATTTACGGATCCAGTGTTAAGGTAGTTTGGGTGCCACCAACCTATTTTGCCCATTTCATGGGATCATTACCCCTTGCACATATTAGATGGACGGCGTAAGCACAACGTGAATTGGGTTGTGAAGCACGCGGACTACATTAATGCTGGGAACAACATAGCTTCATACGTGCCACCTCTTTATCCAATGCAAGATGATGAATTTAATTTTGAGACTTCGACTTACCTTCAGTATTATTGGGATCATGGAAAGTCGTACCTGACGACATTGAGAGAAATGTAACAATTTAAAAAATATAAGAAAAAACTTGGTACAACCGATAAATTTATACCGAGTGAAAGTGGGAGCTCATCTCAACAACATGAAGCGGAAGCAACACAACAGTTTGATGATTCTTCTATTCCGGCATACATACCGGAGTTGATGCATCCACATGCACCCATCAACTCTCCCATGTTTGAATCGACGTATGACTTTGAGCAAATGACATATATGATGTCAAATACGACTATTTGTCAGTCTACGTTTCTAGGAGGGATGGAACAGCAAAGTGGTAGAATGAGGAGGATGAGTACTATACTCTTAAGTAAGCGCAACAGCCACAATGCATTAGACGTCCGACTCAACATTATCATTCCACAACACCCTGACATCGACAATAATTATAAACTCAATTGTTATTTGTATAAAAATTAATAGTAAATAAAATGCTATTATATGTTAAAATTAAATAATTAAATTATATTAGTATTTTATTTTGTAAACATAAGTAAATATTTTTTAGAAATTTTTAACTGTTGGAATTGATAAAGCTCAAATGGTCAACCTAATAATTTGTCAAGAGGGGGCGAATTGGCTTTTTGAGTTTAGGGAGTAAGGAGTATAAAGATGAAACAATTTGTACAATGATTTATAGTGGATTAATTTTGGAACCGTTAGGGATTAATTTTCTGCAAAATAAAACTGCCTAGAATATTGAGTATCGATACTCCTTTAATGAGTATCGATACTAACTTTGTAATATTTAAATAACTAGCTGTTGAAGACCATTGAGCTTGACCAGTATCAATATTATGCTTCATGGTATCAATACCTCTGTGTAAAGTAGTATTGGCACCCATTGGTATCAATACCTATTTTGCATTCTGGAATTTGAGCAATTTGGAAAACAACTGGTAGTATTGATACTGCCTAAAGAGTATCAACACTTCTCTTACCTTTGATATCGGTACCATATTAACAATATCAATATTGTTCATGTAGTATTGATATTGTAAGAACAATATCGATACTACGTACCTAGAAAACTATTTTGTGCTCAAATTCTAGTTTAATGGATTTTGAATTATTTTTGAAAACTTTGAACAAATTCAATCAAGTCCAAAAACATTTTGCCTAATTTGTTATATCAAAATATTATAAAACATAGTTCAACATTAACCTTACAATTTTAAAATATATATTTTCAACTCAAAACACATAAATTATTATACTAAAAAATAAATAAATTATTATAAAATAAAGTTAATTACTATACATAAATTATTATAAATCAAGTTAATTATTATAAAATCAAATATATACATATACATAAATTATTTTAAATCAAGTTAATTATTATAAAATCAAATATATAAATATACATAAATTATTATAAAATCAAGTTAATTATTATAAAAAATTCAAATATATACGTACATGAAAATACACATATGATTATTGATGAGGCCTATATCTTGTTAGATTTGGACATTTCTTTTTTGAATGACTTTCACCCCTACATAATCCACATCTCTTTGGTTGAATTTTTTCTCTAGCATGGAAATCCATAATGGTATGAATACGACTGGACTCAGGCCGACCGTTTGGACTTCTACGAAGCATTGGATTTGGCAGCCATTCGTCATGATCCTTTTTCGACCAATATGATTCATTTGGGATCTGTCTGAATGCATAGATGTAGACATTTAATATCTTGTGCAGGTGAAAGTACTCATCAACATAACTATATGCGCTTACACCAGCATATATACATGCAACGATTGCATGAGCACATGCATATCTCCATGTCTGAAAGTGACCACAATAATACTATTTGTGTCGTAAATCAACTCTAAATGTTTGGCCTTCTCCTCATTCGTTGTGGCGTATGCATGACACAACAAAAGTATGACAAACTGTCGAAATTATGAACAAGCATTGAGGTTGCCAATCGCTCGGTTTCTTTCATTGCTTCCACCACTATAGGAGCCCAAGTTTGACCTCTATTTATGAGACACTCAATCTGCTTGCCTTTATCAGACCAAACCTTAGACAACATAAAGTATGTCTCATTCACCATACTCACTATTAGGAGATGATGTGTACCTTTTAGTACTAAATTAATGGCCCCAGTAAGGTTATGGTTATGTGCACGTATGGTCGACCTCGTCATATGCTTGCGATCATTTTTCTCGTAGTATTTTTGAAGCCCACTTCCAAATAAGTTGATCTTCATAAAATACCTTCAAATTCTCTAACCTCTTGTCAAAATTTAGTCGGCATAGTTTGTATCATGTTTCATAATATATATATTGCGTTAAACCTCAACTAAAAACCACTTAAATCAATACACATATGTTGAAAATAAAACTTACTCATGCTTATTGTCTCACTACGAATGATGGTGTTATGAAACTGGTTGATACTATTCTTACCAATATCGTGGATACAAAATGTGGGATATGCATGTGGAGGTATCCAACGACTTCATAGTCATTCAATTGCAACCAAAATTCATGTTCCTTGATCAGATATCAAACAAACTCCATATTCTCGAATGACATATTGTCATAGATTGGTAAAAAAGAAATCACATGCCTCTGTTGTCTCTCATTTAACATTTGTGAATGTAATTGGGAAGATATTTCGTTCACCATATTGCGCAACTGACATCAACAATACATGCTTATATTGACCATACAACCACGTACCACCTACTTCGACCATACGTTTGTAAAATGGAAATCCTTCTATTCATTACTTGAATGCCCAAAAGAGTCTATGAAATATTTTCTTCTCTGGAACAAGTTGACCTTCTTCGTCATATGCAGGCATGGTTTGAGACTTCACTATGGTTCCCGAGATGAATCGCTTCATTTCTTGTAACAAATGTGGTAGGTTATTGTACGGTGTATCCTAATCTTCATATGTTAGTTTCATTGCCTTTATTTTCACATTCCAAACCTTGTCGTATTTTACTTGCTATCCAAATTGGCTTCAAATAGATGCAGCTAACACTAAACAATGGATCATTGGATTCTTCTTAACCAACACCTTCACATATTCACATATTACATCGGAGTCCAATAGTCGGTGGTCTTATTCGATTGAGTTTCACAAACATGTGTGAGGACATTGTACCTTGTGATGACCCAAGCATTGTGCTTTTGAATTTTGGACACTCTGATCTTCCACTTGTACTCTAGGCCATATTTAACACACTTCCCATATGGTTTTTGGTCAGACTTTGCAACATGGACATCATCATGGTCTTTGATGCAATACTCTTTAATTGCCAGCATAGCTTCATCTTTTTTCTAATTGCATCCCAACCGAAAATTCACCAGAATTTTGGAATGATTCAACCATGTGGTATGAAGGTACATGTGGCATGTCTGGGAATTCTGGTGCCCTCATCGCATCATAGTCTATCTCGTACATATGAGGGGTAGGTTGATACGGTGTCAGAACTTCATCGGTGGCCAGGTTAGGTGCACCACCACAACCAAAATTATCATCTTTGGCCAAAATGGTTCCTCAATTTCTTCATCTTTGCTAGAATCATCATGGATTTCTCCTAATCGATTTTCAACATCAACATCAATAGTCAATTTCGAGCTATATATGTTTATCTCCTTGTAATCTATTGATGTGGATGTTCCACCGACTTCATTTATACTTTCCAATAGTGCCATAAAATTGTTTATCGATCTGTATTTCAGGTCCTCAAACTCACTTCTGAAAGCCATTTGAGATGAATCACCAGCCACATTTCTTGATGACCTAGGAACATCAGATATATTTCGCACATCAACAAATAACTCAATAACAATAATATTTGTTGACTCATGTAATCCAATCATTATTCTAATATCATCATATTCTTCAACTGGTACTGTAACATATCTAACTGGATTGGGACATACCATGAACCTGTACTTCAAACATTCAACTGTAGCTCGAATTTTCCTTTCTATCCTCTACTTCATTTCTACAAATGTGATGTCTCTTTTGAACATCATATTTATAGATCTTTCAGACCGAAAAACAACTTCGACCTCATTTTCTATAATATGTCCATTATAATGGACAATCGTGAAAAACTTGTTGCTCATTTTCTCTATAAATTCAAAATTTGTATTAGAATAACAAAATTATGGTACACTATGATCATAAATCGTAAAATTGATATTATACAATATAAAAATAATATTAACATAACAACAACCGTAAAAATAATAAATATTTATTATTAACATAATAATCAATAGTCAAATAACTCAAATAAAATTTCTTCAAACTTAATTTACTTTCGTTCTACAAAAGAAATAAACAAACTATTACACTAATTTCAGACAAAATAACATAAATTTAAACTAATTTACCATATAATACATGGCTAAATTTTTAGAATAATGCAATCTAAAAATTCGTAAAGAACAACAATAACAACGAAAAATTACCTTGATGCTCATCTTCTCCTTTAAACCTAATCTATTATATTTTAAAGTTAAATTCAAGATAAGTTATTTTTTAAAATTAAATTCCAATCGAACTCAACAAAATTAATTAAATAAATAATCACTTTAATAAATCAAACAAATTAAATTATCATCTACATTATTCATCTTATTTTATAAATAATATAGATTTTTAAAAAGAAAATTAATCGGGTTAAATTTATTGAATAATGTAGCACAGACTGACTTTAACTTTCTTTTCTTCTTCTTCTTTCTTCCTCTTTTCTCTTCTTTCTTCCTCTTTTTCTCTTCTTTCTTCCTCTTTTTCTCTTCTTTCTTCTCCTTTTCTTTCTTTCACTCTTGGTAACCCTCCCTCCCTACATCCCATATATATATATTTAAAACCCAACCCTCGGCCCTCCCTCCCTCCCTCCCTACCACCATTATTGTTCCAATAGTTGTAGCATTATTGCTGCCTCATGCAGGACGCATTCTGCATGCATGCCAGCCTTCACGTGGTTCGGCAGCGTTGGGGCATGAAGGAGGAGTTGCATGGATTTCCATGCGTCTTCCAGGGGTTTTTTGTCCACGTAGCAGCAACACATGGGGCATGCATGGGTGGCATGGAAAGTCGGGCATGGGAGTACAATGGAGGTGGGAGACGCATTGTAGGCATGGCGTCTCCCCTTGGTCGCATGGACCACCATGCAACTCCCCGTGTACTATAGCAATCACACCATTTGAAGAATTAATCCCAAACGTACATTATTTTACGAAATAAAAAACTCAATTGTATTATTCTAAAAATTTAGCCCGTTTAAAATAGGGTACGTGGTAGAATAATTGGAATTGCAAAATGCCAAGTAATTAATGTTTTTAGTAAAGCAAGATAGTATGATGTAGCGTGGAAGGCCGGTAAATTGTAGGTATGTGCAACTGCGACGATAAAGGAATGTTGAGGGGACAATAAGTAAAACTAACATCCACTTCAACATTTTAACTCATTACTCTCATGGAAAACGTTAAATCTCTATATTTCTTAAAAATGTAATCCAAGTCCAATGAATACACGAGTACGGAAAGGATTTTTATTGTATCTTTTTATCACACAATTTGAGTCTTTATCGTTTCACTTAAATGGTCACGGGTAATGCTAATGCTAGTTTGTAGCATTTGAATATCCATAGTACCAAAAAACAAATTAGCAGTTGTAGCATTAAAGATGTTTAGAACTTACATACCCAACAAATGGGAAGACAATGAATTCAGAATGGGGTAAATTGGGGATGATACTTGAAAGTGATTAATTTGAACAGTTCAACCACCTTGACCCTCTCTCAACAACAACTGGTAATTGTTATTACCTCAAATTAATTCCAATTTGGTCGTCCATCAAGTCGGCAGTGGAAAGTTTCCGTCGCTTAGGTCAAAACCTCAATGCTAAATGGTCGGATAATCCATTGACAAGTCTATAAAATCATTAGTCATATACAACACACAAACATCAAACAAAAATTAATAATTTAAATCAAATTATCTTAATAATGTCAATGCCACAATACTTGCATTACCATGATGGTCTTCAAAAGATTACCATTTTCAATGAAAAATTAAGATTGAATATAATAAGAGTATTTGTTGGTGAGCAAAGAATTACATATTAGGTTTAGAGTTTTGACTTAAGATTATATGTTTAGAGGGTCGAAATGGAAGTTGAAGGAGTTGAGTAGCGGCTGAAGACGTGGCAGCAAATGGGGATGTGAGAAAGGCGGGGCGGCAGTTGCAGATGTAATGAAAGAAACAGACATGTCCGTGAAAGCGAGGCATCTCGGCTCGGCTCCCAGCCACTGGTAGATTTCTTCCTGTTGGGACGGCCATTATACCAAGCACAAGTCAACCTGCCCCTTACTACTATTCATTATAAACACAACACGGCCTTCAAATAACCTGCAGCATCACTATTTATTTGGTGTAAAAATTGCCCTCATATCCCCCCCCAACCCAAGGGAAAGAATTCCCTTAATTTTTCTTTACTTTCCAATCCAATCCAAACATGCTGTAAAAGTCATTTATATTGAAAATAGTAAAAAAATGTACAAGGACAAACTTTAACTTTTAACCTTTGCAAAGTCAAATTTGGATTCTTGATACTTTAAAGACCACGATATTAAGTCTTACGAATAATATACGTGTATGAAAATGTCATTATAATGAATATGTCATGAATTTATAAAGGTATTTTTTGTCTTAATAACATTGAGTAAACGGTTTATAAACTTAAATTAGATTTACATCAAACTTTGAAGAAAACATTAGGATATAGAAGATTTTAAAAATAGAGCTAAAATCATAAACTAAAATTCCAAATCCTAATTTGAAATCACCCAATCTTGCACATTGTCGTAACCGTTTTTAGGGCGGGACAATCGTTAAATTATTTTAAAAACAGTTACGATTTTTAAATTTTTGGAAAATTGAGTGATTTTGAATAAATTTGGATTAAATTGAAAAGGAGTCGCCATCGCCTTTTTGGGTTAAGTAAGTCGAATACTTAAAAACGTCTTTTAAAAATAATTTTAAGAAAAAATATTTTTTTAAGACAAAAGTTGGTCTGCATTTACCAAAGATTCTATTAAAACGGGTTCGGGAGTCGGTTACGCGTGGGGAAGGATTAGCACCCCCACAGCGCCCAAAATTGGTACTGTGTGGCTTACACGTTGTCGTAATGGTAGAAATTACAAATCGAATAAAAAATTAAACTATGATCCATTTACTGAAATTTAATTAATTTGTCTCGAATTAGTAATTTAAAAAAAATCCTTTAACTTGATAAAAAATCTTGAAATTTGCTATCTTTTATTGAGAAAGCTATTACAACTATTTTTCATTGGTAAAAAAAAATATTTCTCCTAAATGATAAAACATGAATCAAATATAAATTGAAAATTGACACTTTGCATAAAAATAAAAATAAATTAATAGAATTGCATTAAATCATCATATAAAAATATTTAATAAAAAATATATATATATATATATATTTATTAATGAATAAAGAATATGAAATTTTATATTTAAAAATAATGATATGTATAAATAATACTTAGAACCAAAACATATCAAACCAATGTATATAAAATATGAAATATGCTATAACAGATGTAATTACGTGCATAATATATTATATACATAAAATGATCACGATAATAAAATAAATTATAAATTTGAACTAACATGCACCTTTACAAACATGACAATCTAAAATAAAAAAATAAGCATGTTTAATAACATAATAGTGACTGTAAATTAAAAGACATAATAACAAACATGGAAAACATCATGGCAGAAATAAAAAAAATAACATAATATAGGTACTGATAAGAAAATAAATCATACAGAATATACATGACCAAAATGAAAATAATCAAGAATTAGTACCTCATTCAAAGTAATTAGAAAATATGAGTAAAAAGAATCAGGACCAAAATACAACACTCACAACTTTAACAGTTAAATGTATAAAACAGTAAAGATTAAATACAATAATTCTTAGGACTGAAATTAAATGCGCAAAAACATATAAAGACCAAATTAAAAGATAAAAGAAACTTGACCAAGGACTAAAATAGGATGTGTAAAATACAAAGGGACCCGAATGAAATTAACCCAACCCTATAGATTAAAGATGATGACTAGAATGAATTTGATGCCAAACATGTGACTTAAAATATAAAATACATGATTTTACACATTAGTAAATATGCAATTAAAAGTCCAAAATATAAATATGAATAAACACTATAACTAAATTATAGGGACTGAAATTAAATACACGTAAAATATGGAAACCAAATTATGACATAAACGACTAGAATTTAGGACTAAAATGAATTACAAACAAAATAAGAATGGCATCGCACACTATTTCCTACTCACCATACACGTGCTACTCACCTCCTAAAATGGCACTGTTTTAGTAAACTAATATATGTAATATATTGAGTGAAATTAAACCCTAGCCTCACTTTTTCCTTTTCAGCCGTTTAGCTCCAATCTCCTTCTTCCCTACTTCTTCTTCGCATCTCCCCTCTATTTCTCAAATGGCCACCACAACTTCCTTCTTTCAAATGGCCACACACTATCCGAACTTTCAGTCGAGGAAAACCAAACGACCACCACGTATGAACCTAAGCTTCTTCGACTGATTCCCCTAAAAGATACCCAAAAATCCGGGTTCGAAACTCCAGAGGAGAAGAATATTTACCCTTTGCGACCTATGACACCTAAATGCAGAGAACTACCCCGACAACAGCCCCGACGCTCGTCCAAGGTAAGCTCTCTCTCTTACTAATTTTAATTCAAAGAATTTCATTTATTAAGACTAACATCAGATTTTTTTTCTCTGGCGACAAGATCCGAACGACGATAACGTGGAGTCACCGAGACTCCACTGTAACTTGCACAACTCAGGTAAATCAACCTCACATCCCTTTTTTTATTATCTGTATTTTTTACAAAATAAAATTGAAAATAAAAAATATGAAATTTCTTTAAAAAACTATATCGTTGTTAATACCTGTTTGGTTGCTTCGAATAGTTTATGGTTGGACTTTATTCTCTAAAATCGTGATTAGCAAATATTGATATGGTTAGTATTTTGATTCGATATTTATGCTTATCTATCACCGTTATCTTTTAAAAACATAAATACTGGAATGGATCAATATAGTATTCACCCTGGAATCATTTCAAATCAAAAAGCAAGAATAGGAAATAAAATAAAATTGAAAAGTAAATTGAAAACCTTAAAATTTATATCCTACTTGGTATTGCTTTCGAATAAAAAAATAGCTGGAGAATAGAAGCCAATCCCCTGTTACAATTAGTTTCCTTTTTGTTTGTATTTTTCTACTGTTGGTGAACCCTCCTTCGTGTTTTCTGCCTGCTCTCCCCCCTTCTTTGTTCAAACACCCTTTAATTTATGCTTGATATTCTCACCAAATCTTCATGGCTGCATCTTGATTTTCTTCGTATTTGGTAAGATACTGACTAATTTAGGTGAAATCATTAATTTGCTTGACTTTAGCTGATTGAAGTAGGTAATATATCACTGTAGATGATTTGTGCAAATCAATACGTCGGTGTTGGCTCAATGGCTCGATCATGGCTCATCGATGGCTCAGCTCATGTCTGGGAGTTGGTCTGCTGCTGATGGATTACTGAGTGGATCCGGTTCTTGGGCTTGAACTGGGTTGTATCTTATAATTGGGCCACATTTGGCCTGCACAAAAATATAAACACACTTAATAATAATAATAATAATAATAATAATTTAATAATAATTTTTTAACCCAGACAAAAAATGGGTGTCTACAGCTGCCCCTCTTTGCACATTCTTGTGTTAACAAGAATAGGGCAAAGACAAAAATGACAACCAGTTTTTTGTCCGGTTTTTGTTTAGCGTTTGATTTTGATTCGAAATGTCATGAATCAAGCAATGAAAATGTTGAAAGTATTTTGCCCGAAGGTCTTATGGTTGCCTGAAGGACTTAAAAAATCAAGAAACCCTGAAGGATTAATTTCTTAAATCTCATTTGAAAACATCGTGCACTGAAGGTCTTACGGATGGCCCGAAGGACTTAAAAATCAAGAAACCCCTAAAGGCTCAGTTTCTTAGATCTCATTTGAAAACATCGTGCACTGAAGGTCTTATGGATGACCGGAAGGACTTAAAAAATCAAGAAACCACCGAAGGCTCAGTTTCTTAAATCTCATTTGAAAACATCCTGCACTGAAGGTCTTACGGATGGCCCGAAGGACTTAAAAATCAAGAAACCCTCGAAGGCTCAGTTTCTTAGATCTCATTTGAAAACATCCTTCACTGAAGGTCTTATGGATGACCCGAAGGACTTAAAAGTCAAGAAACTCTTGAAAATCAAGCTCAGTTTCTAAATTGTCACCAAGGAACCCTACATATCACGTTGGTCCCTCAAGTGTTCATCAAATTTGTCTTCAAGGAACCCCTACATATCACGATAGTCCCTCAAGCTTTTCATCAAGAAACCCCTACATATTACGATGGTTTCTCAAGCTTGTCATCAAATTTGTCATCAAGGAACCCCTACATATCACGATGGTCCCTAGAGTTTTTCATCAAGAAACCCCTACATATCACGATGGTTTCTCAAGCTTTTCTTCAAGAAACCCCTGAAAATCAGGCTTAGTTTCTAAAAATATTGTGTTTCGAGTGAAACTATCTCAAGCGAGATAAAATCTTTTGTTTCAAGTGAAATTGTCTCAAGGGAGACTGTCTCAAGGGAGACAAAATTTGTTTCAAGGGAAACTGTCTCAAGGGAGACAAAATTTGTTTCAAGGGAAACCATCTCAAGGGAGACAAAATTTATTTCAAGGGAAACTATCTCAAGAGAGACAAAATTTTCTTTAAAAACAATCTTGAGTGAAATGAAATGTCTTCTTTCAAGTAAAACAGTCTCAAGTGAGACAAATCTTGTTTTAAATGAAACATACTCAGATTTTTTTTTTAAAAGAAATTGTCTCAAGAGATACAAAATTTGTTTCAAAAGAAACGATCTTTCAGATGGGTGTTTCAAAAGAAACTGACTCAAAGATTATAAAATTTGTTTCAAGTGAAACAGACTCGAAATTTATATCTCAGAGAAAAATTGTCTCAAGTGAGATGGAATTTGTTTTGAGAAATTGTCTCAAGCGAGACGAATTTTGTTTTGAGAAATTATCTCAAGTGAGAGAAAAAAATTTAAGAGAAACAACATCAGATGATAATGATAATTTGCTTGTTCCTGCTGGTGGAGGAAATGCCTTCAGAAGATATGATCGTTCGCATCAGGATATTGAATGCCCCAATATTCGATATTGAATTACCAAAGATACCCTAACATTTTGATGTTGAATCTCCAAAGATGCCCCAACATTTGATGTTGAATCTCCAAAGATGCCCCAACATTTGATGTTGAATCTCCAAAGATACCCCAACATGTGATGTTGAATCTTCAAAGATGCCCTCTATTGCTTCAGCACTGATTCTAAGTATGAGCTTTGTGTCTCAGAGTCACATGTTAAATACCAAGATCCACTCTAGAGAGATTGTCTTGTTTGAAAAGTGTTTTTCTTCTTCTTTTATTTTCAACATCTGAAAATATTAATTAGAAGATTTTGAAAAATGTTTAATCAAAGATTTTGAGAAAATATTGTCCCTTTCTAGGTTTCATAATTGAGACAAATCATGAAACTAGAGTTCATTGGATATCAAAGAATTAATTACATTGTTAATCCTTCAATAAATTATAACTTTTTGACAAGTGTCAAAATCAAAGCTATCTATGGGAAATGGTTAGGTAAGGAAGGGGTAAAATGAAACTCAGGTTATTGTGTTTGGTCAATGGTTTGGCCTTCTTATTTATTTGATGTTCACTGATTTGATGGGGTAGCTTGTATGCTCATCTACTAGAAGTGTTCGCCGGCTCCCAGCTCTCATGGTCACGTATTGTGCAATGCCTTATCAAGGAATTTGTGCGATCGCCTCAGCTACACAATTTTTACATTCGAGCCGCCTTTTCAGGTTTTCAACTCGAATCCTCCTTTGGTTTCAAAACGTCATTCAAAATTTACATCTTGAACCCCCCCTTTGTCATTTTTCCTATCATGCATTAAAGATTTTAGAAAACTTTTTACAAATAAAGATTAATCCTGATGGGCGGGATGAAATTTGAAGATAGCCTCTTCTGTCTATAAATCCATGTATGATTAGAAGGGACTTTTAAAGGTACGTAATGTAGGCCATGGTTTATGGTTATGAAATAAAAGGATAAGTAGGCCCAAACAAGTGTTTCAGGGTATTGAACCAAGGATCAATTCATTCCGATGGCTTCAATCATGTCTTGCTCAATTTGAATCTGTTCGTATGTGTCCCTCTCTTGATGCTTTCTGGATACTCCATGTTCTATTGGAATGATTGTGCTTGATCAATCTCATAGTTTGAAGTTTGATGCACCATTTGAGTTGATTCTCTTCCCTTTTTCTTTATTTTTTTCTTTCTTTCTTTGTTTTTTTTCTTTATTATCCTTGCTTTAATTTTTTTATTTTTTCCCTCTTTTTGCTCTGATTGGATCTTCGTACTTGACATTCGGTTCACCTTTTGGTATCTCCTCTGGATTGATGTCTACACTCATGTGAGCAGATCTTCGCCTTGCCTCCCAGTGTGGGGGTGATCCTTAGTTAGGGTTAAGTCAGAAGAAAAACGCTATAGGCTCAAAAGGGGACAACAAAGGATATATATATACATATATGGATACATGAAACAAAGTCGTTCATCATCTCATACACAAAATTCCTTGCCGAAGAGATATCCCCAGGGGGATAGATTTTCAGAATTAATTTTATTCACATGAAAAAATGTAATTAATGCATGATAGAGTTATTTCGAATTAATTCTCCTTTATGCTTCTTGCTCCCAATATGTCTTAATTGTTTAGGCTCAACTTCAGAAAATTGATACGAAATGCCCCAAGTTGTGTCTTCTGGTAGAAAGGTTCATGCTCAAGTGAACATCTTGAACTCAATGTCTGCAAGTTTTATTGGTAGAAAAATGTTGTTTTGCGTCTAAAAAGAAGATGGTGTGACTTTATTAACTCAAAGGTATCGGTATGACTCTTTGTATCTCCATGAATTATTCTGGGTAAAAATCGAGGGACTTTTTTTTGGGACATGATAAGAAATGTTTGATCTTGCCATATTTCAAAAATCTATAATTCTTGAAGAATTAAAAGAATCCTTAATTCATTCGATATTCGCAAAACTAAATATTAAAATTTGATCAATTATTCAACCTTAGAAGGTAGCATAAGTTCAGTTACTTAAAAGATTAATCAAGTATAAAAGGTAGAACAAAAATGATTTCAAACAAAACAATGCTCTCAATGCAATGGTAGATGCAATGCCCCCATCATTTTCCAATTATCCATGCCCCTGAATCAATCAGGTTTTGGATCTTGCGCTTCAGTGCCTCACAATTCTCGGAGGAATGTCATGAGCTTCTTATGTGGTAATTGTGCACAATATCAATATCGTATCCCTCGGGATATGGAGACTTTTTTCTCAGATCATTCTGGAAGGCTCAGTCCTATAATCAGCTAAACATGCTCCAACTGTACTGATTTCAGCTTCTTGATTTTATGTAGTGTCACGTGGTAGGATCACTTTATAGAATCCTCTATGAATTAACTCTATGTTTTTTTTTATGAATTATGCATTTAAAAATGGTTAAATGAATGTTATGCAAAATGTAAATGCAATGCCAAATGCAAATGCAAAAGGTGTCATTCCAGAGTGACCATCTTAAAACAACTTTCATTGAACACAAAGGTCTCTGTACATCAAACAAACTTTACAGATAATGGACAACTTTTACTCCTAGCTTTTCTATCTCCTTCAGAAGCCAGGTTATCTTCCAAGCATGATCCGGTGATGAGCCATCAATCTGCTTTAAATCTCTTACAAAGACAGCTAACTCGACCAACTTATGAGCCACTTTGCTTGCTTGAGTAACCGCCTCATTCATATCATTGTCTTTTTTCTCCACTTTACATTTCAACCTTTAAAGTTGTAAGCAATATTGACCATTCTCTCTAGTAAGAGACTCGATGCGGCCATGAAGTTCTCGTGCAAGATTTCTATAATCATGTACCAACTCTGTCATTGTTTTATTGTTGGCTCTACTTGTTTCAAGTTCAATATCTTTCTTACAATTGTGGTTTTGAAATGAGGCTTCTGCGTCAGTAAGGGTTGTTCTCAACATTTCGTTCTTTGTTTTCCATATCCCTAACTCTTGTAAGGCTGTTTTACGTTCATTTTCTACAATATGCAGATCATGATAGCACCTTTTAGCTCGTTCTTCATGTATTTTACAAATTTTTTTCCATTGTTCGATATCACTCTTTAATTTAGAGGCTTCTTTTGCCCACTCTTCTGGAGTATTGCCTAACCCAACACTTTGAAAGGTTTGATTGATTCTTTGAAAACCATCTTGCATGGCTTCCAAATCTCTGTTCAGAATGTCCTTTTCATTTTGCAATTGAAGTATTTGAGCTTCATATTTCAATATATGCTCTTCGTTTTGGATACCCTTACTGATGCTTTTATCCTTGGACTCACTCAGTTTTGCCTCAACCAGATGTTCAACTATTGAACCCGATTGACCCTCATTCTCAAATTCCAATACTCCATGCTCTAGCAAGCAATTAATTCGACGCTTGAATGCAACAAAAGTCTCGATATAATGTCCTTGAGCTCCTGCGTGATATTCACAATTGGCATTGACATCATACCACTCAGGATATGGAGGTTGTAAAGGCTTCACATACTGCGGGGACACCTCCCGGGCTTCTAAAAGCTTATCATACAACTCCTTATATGATATAGAGATAGAATCAAAATGAGAGCTACCTCTAGGCTTGGATGGAACTGGAGTCTTCAGGTTTATTTCTCCTGACGATGTAAGTATACTCTCAAATGCCCACGAGTTTTGATTGCATGGTTTCTTTTCATCCTTCTGGACTTCTACAGTTGTCACCATTTCCTTGGGGTCTCCAGACAACTTGTTGATACGAATGGTGACTGTGCGTGGCTTCTCATACTGGCTAGAATCAGCAAGTTTTAAAGTAGTTCCTTGTGTATTTGACACCTCAAGGTTGCTTTCGTCGGGCTCATTCTTTTCTGATGTAGAAGTCCCATTTCTTTTGGACAAAACATATATCATATCCATAATTCTGGACATCTGCTCTTTTATCTCTCTTATCTCCTTTCGCTCTTCCTCAACCATATGATCTTTGGGCGCATATCTCTCCACTATTCTTGACGCTTTCTTAGGATGCCACTTCTCAGCTGTATTATAGCTTGCTTGATCACGAAACCCCTTGTCCATCATGAAAGCCTTCTACTATGCTGACCACTCACAAATCGACACCTTTTGATTATTTCATGATCATGCAATGCAGACAAAGAAAAAAACCACATAAAAAACAAGGTAATACAAATAGGATAATAAAATAACAAAAAACAACAATATCAAAATAAATAAGCCAATGCAAAAATAAGAATGCAAATGCAAATGCACGAGGTGTTAACTCCGAAAGTGACCACTTATAGAACAACCTTCAGTTAGACGACAATAATTCATTACACCATATAGTCAAAATACAATTGAAACTTTTCATTTCCTTGAGTCGTACTCTTCATGGAATCTAACATTGCATCCAAAGTTTTCGGTGTACTTTATCACATTTGACGATGTCTGATGTCCTTAAATTGAATCTTGAAATTTCCATTTTTATTTCCAATGCGAAGTAGTCTTCATGTCTTTGTGAAGGGTCTTCTCGTCCTTGGTATGACTGTATCTGTCTCCTGAGGGAGCATCTCAACCTTTGCACCTTTAAAGGAAGTCTTCAATCAGCTTTAGATTTCTTCATTCATCGGATGACCTTCTTCATGGATCATTTGAACATTTTTGGATCTCCCGATTTTGACTACATGGTTAAGAATTTCTTGTCTCATTATGACCAGCTTTCTTATTAGTCAATCACTTGCGAATTAACACCTTTGGATGACATGAAGATGCAAATGTAATAAATCCATAAAACCAAAATAGGTTAGTACACATAATATAAACAAAATAATAAAACCTACCCTCACATGATGACTACCCAATCATGCTTTAATAGATCCTACCCAACATGATATCTACCCCCCATGCTTTGTCATTTACAAAAAAATCCTAACCGCATGATATTTAATTCGCATACTTTTTTGAAAAACAAACCTAACCACATGATCTCTAATTCGCATGCATTTATTCGAAAGGAAAAATATATTCTATGAATTTAAAGCAAAAGGGTTTAGAAACACTCCTCCTATATGTACACTTAATTTTGAGTTCCTACTGACAGACAGAGGTTCAATATAGTTATACCTAGAGTGACTTGTTCTACGGTTCATTATATGCATGGTTTCAGCTCTATAAGAGAAAATGTACTCGAATTGTTCTTGATGTTAGTGCCCCTTGGGCTGCCAAGCCCTCAATCCTCACCCATTATAGGCTTAAACGGATCGAGTTCAATTCGAGAGGATACATTCCCTTATGTCTATACGGAGAATAAATTCTCATGAAAACATAAGGTATATGAATCCCGAAGGTTACTTGCTAGGCCTGCACGGAGAATAAATTCTCACGAAGGCGTCGCTTTCGCCCCCACTTAGAAATGTTCGGAGCTCGGGTATAGAGCTTATGTTATGCAAATGCCCGTGATGTGTGTGAGAAGGAACATTCAATCCTTTGACTCAAAAGGAAAACGACACCACTCGATAAAAATTTGGACAAATCTGAAAGAAAAAAAAATCAAATGTTAGTATAATAATAAAAAAATGAAGCAATTAAAAACTTCAATAAAAGGATCATAAGTTAACTAAAGACTTGAACTTAGAATTTTCACCACAACAACAATGAGTAAGCGACTTACAGACTGACTCTCTAAAATGTCCCCAGCGGAGTCGCCAAGCTGTCGTAACCGTTTTTAGGGCGGGACAATCGTTTAATTGTTTTAAAAACAGTTACGATTTTTAAATTTTTGGAAAATTGAGTGATTTTGAATAAATTTGGATTAAATTGAAAAGGAGTCGCCATCGACTTTTTGGGTTAAGTAAGTCGAATACTTAAAAACGTCTTTTAAAAATAATTTTAAGAAAAAATATTTTTTTAAGACAAAAGTTGGTCTGCATTTACCAAAGATTCAATTAAAACGGGTTCGGGAGTCGGTTACGCGTGGGGAAGGATTAGCACCCCCACAGCGCCCAAAATTGATACTGTGTGGCTTACACGTTGTCGTAATGGTAGAAATTACAAATCGAATAAAAAAATTAAACTATGATCCATTTACTGAAATTTAATTAATTTGTCTCGAATTAGTAATTTAAAGAAAATCCTTTAACTTGATAAAAAAATCTTGAAATTTGCTATCTTTTATTGAGAAAGCTATTTCAACTATTTTTCATTGGTAAAAAAAATATTTCTCCTAAATGATAAAACATGAATCAAATATAAATTGAAAATTGACACTTTGCATAAAAATAAAAATAAATTAATAGAACTGCATTAAATCATTCATATAAAAATATTTAATTAATAATAATATATATATATATATATTAATGAATAAAGAATATGAAATTTTATATTTAAAAATAATGATATGTATAAATAATACTTAGAACCAAAACATATCAAACCAATGTATATAAAATATGAAATATGCTATAACAGATGTAATTACGTGCATAATATTTATATATACATAAAATGATCACGATAAATAAATAAAATTATAATTGAACTAACATGCACCTTACAAACATGACAATCTAAAATAAAAAAATAAGCATGTTTAATAACATAATAGTGACTGTAAATTAAAAGACATAATAACAAACATGGAAACATCATGGCAGAAATAAAAAAATAACATAATATAGGTACTGATAAGAAAATAAATCATACAGAATATACATGACCAAAATGAAAATAATCAAGAATTAGTACCTCATTCAAAGTAATTAGAAAATATGAGTAAAAAGAATCAGGACCAAAATACAACACTCACAACTTTAACAGTTAAATGTATAAAACAGTAAAGATTAAATACAATAATTCTTAGGACTGAAATTAAATGCGCAAAAACATATAAAGACCAAATTAAAAGATAAAGAAACTTGACCAAGGACTAAAATAGGATGTGTAAAATACAAAGGGACCCGAATGAAATTAACCCAACCCTATAGATTAAAGATGATGACTAGAATGAATTTGATGCCAAACATGTGACTTAAAATATAAAATACATGATTTTGCACATTAGTAAATATGCAATTAAAAGTCCAAAATATAAATATGAATAAACAATAACTAAATTATAGGGACTGAAATTAAATACACGTAAATATAGAAACCAAATTATGACATAAACGACTAGAATTTAGGACTAAAACGAATTACAAACAAATAAGAATGGCATCGCACACTATTTCTTACTCACCATACACGTGCTACTCACCTCCTAAAATGGCACTGTTTTAGTAAACTAATATGTAATATATTGAGTGAAATTAAACCCTACCCTCATTTTTTCCTTTTCAGCGTTTAGCTCCAATCTCCTTCTTCCTACTTCTTCTTCGCATCTCCCCTCTATTTCTCAAATGGCCACCACAACTTCCTTCTTTCAAATGGCCACACACTATCCGAACTTTCAGTCGAGGAAAACCAAACGACCACCATGTATGAACCTAAGCTTCTTCGACTGATTCCCCTAAAAAATACCCAAAAATCCGGGTTCGAAACTCCAGAGGAGAAGAATATTTACCCTTTGCGACCTATGACACCTAAATGCAGAGAACTACCCTGACAACAGCCCCGACGCTCGGCCAAGGTAAGCTCTCTCTCTTACTAATTTTAATTCAAAGAATTTCATTTATTAAGACTAACATCAGATTTTTTTTTTCTCTGGCGATAAGATCCGAACGACGATAACGTGGAGTCACCGAGACTCCACTGTAACTCGCACAACTCAGGTAAATCAACCTCACATCCCTTTTTTTTATTATCTGTTTTTTTTACAAAATAAAATTGAAAATAAAAAATATGAAATTTCTTTAAAAAACTATATCGTTGTTAATACCTGTTTGGTTGCTTCGAATAGTTTATGGTTGGACTTTATTCTCTAAAATCGTGATTAGCAAATATGATATGGTTAGTATTTTGATTCGATGTTTATGCTTATCTATCACCGTTATCTTTTAAAAACAGAAATACTGGAATGGATCAATATAGTATTCACCCTGGAATCATTTCAAATCAAAAGCAAGAACAGGAAATAAAATAAAATTGAAAAGTAAATTGAAAACCTTAAAATGTATATCCTGCTTGGTATTGCTTTCGAATAAAAAAAATAGATGGAGAGTAGAAGCCAATCCCTGTTACAATTAGTTTCCTTTTGTTTATATTTTTCTACTGTTGGTGAACCCTCCTTCGTGTTTTCTGCCTGCTCTCCCCCCTTCTCTGTTCAAACACCCTTTAATTTATGCTTGATATTCTCACCAAATCTTCATGGCTGCATCTTGATTTTCTTCGTATTGGTAAGATACTGACTAATTTAGGTGAAATCATTAATTTGCTTGACTTTAGCTGATTGAAGTAGGTAATATATCACTGTAGATGATTTGTGCAAATCAATACGTCGGTGTTGGCTCAATGGCTCGGTCATGGCTCATCGATGGCTCAGCTCATGTCTGGGAGTTGGTCTGCTGCTGATGGATTACTGAGTGGATCCGGTTCTTGGGCTTGAATTGGGTTGTATCTTATAATTGGGCCACATTTGGCCTGCACAAAAATATAAACACACTTAATAATAATAATAATAATTTAATAATATTTTTTTAATCCGGACAAAAATGGGTGTCTACACATAATAGTGTTTTATTGTTAATCTTAACCATATATAGTGCAAAAATATTTGCAATTATATTAAGAGTTAGATTTTAAAAAATATTGTAGTCACATGTCTATTCTTTAAAAAAAAGGTAATTCTGAAATATATATATATATATAATAGATATAACAGAGGTCTTTTACAGAAGTTGTTCTCAACCTGACGTTGGGGGCAGCCTACTACCCTACCTCCTCCTTACTCTCATTATATATGGGAATAGGGTCAGCTAAAAAAAATATTAGTCACTATATTTTTAAAAAAATTAACAAGGTTAGGGAGGTTTTGAATGAGGTTCAAAATAAGATTATTTATTTAATTCAATAAAATATTTATCAATCAAAATAAAATAAAATAAAGAGCAAAATTATAATTAATTTTAATTCTCTCAAATTGTACAATAATCTGATATAAAAAAATTGTGCTATAGTTCCCCTAGTTTTATTTTATACATATTGACTTTATAATTAGCAAGCCATTTTTTCTATGCAGTCGTGACCTCGTCATAACTATACTTCCACTTTTTTTCTTTCTTATTTTCGTAATTAAGATAAGTATATTATTGAGTGGGGAAATTATTCATCTTATTTTACTAATGAGATTAAAAGTGTGACCTCATGGTAAAAAAATATTGTTATTTTTTAGATCCCGAATTCGAGCACTAGAAATATCAAGGGCGTGAAAGTTCAATGTCAAATGATTAAAAGTTATTTTTGAACAGATATTACATTTTACTTATCCCATATTAATAAAAAAATAATTATGTGGGGTTTGCCTTATTTCTCTCTTTTTTCTTAGTTGTAGTTAGTCTTTTTTTCTTCTTCATCTTTGTGTCAACGACGACATTAGCCTTGGTTTTGATTGATGACTGTCGTTATCGTTGTTTTTCCTTTTTTATTATAGTGCATCTTTGTTTTTTCTTGTTTTTTATTTTTCAATAATTATGTCTTTATAACATGTCTTCTTTTGCCTCTATAGACTATAACATTTTTCTCTGTCTTTATAGTACGTTTTCAGTTGTTTGGTTATTATTTTCGTTTATACTTTTTCTAGGGTTGTATTTGACATCGCCACAACTGATCAAGATGACGTTTTATTTGTTATCATGTTGATCTTCCCTGCTTTAGAACCTTGAATTAGATTTGGATATGCGATTTTCATTTGTGGATATTATGCTTACGTCGTTCGATTCTGATTAGCGGTTTGTCAATGGTCTTTCAAAAGCTTCATTCCCTTTTGTAGTTCATTTTGCCGATGCAAACAAATCTGTTTGTATCTACCTTTTGTTCGAGTTTATTTGGTTAGGTTCTTTAATATTTTCCTTATATGATCTTATGTTATCTTAAGTGACTAATTTTTATCTTTTAATAAAATTAGCTGCTACTATAAAAAAATATACAACAGGTTAATACCTATGACCTATGTCCATAGGCATCAACCATTTCGCTTTCGACTATGATGGAGTTTTTAACGAGATCTATTTCTTTTTAAAAATAAAAATTAATTTTGCAATATAGATTTATATTTACAAATTTATGTAAAATTTCACACAAAAAATATATATTTTGTTAGAGATTGATTTGCTCGATATCAAAATTGAGATGAGTCAAAAGAGTGTATAACCTAAATATTTAACTCGATTAATAGTATCTTTAATATTTTAGATAAAATTATTAACTTTATCTAATACACATGAACTAAAATATTTTTTACAGTGTCCGGTTAAATCTTAACTTGATTGATATGGTTACAATTACAATATTTAGGAGAATGTGTGTTTTAACACATTTAATCGCATCCTTTTTGAGTTACAAGAATTTGAGTAAATTAAACATTATAAAAGAGTATATCATTTAGTGACTCAGAAAAATCTAGAGTTACTCATTTTTGCTTAAATTTGACGTTAAAGCGAATGATAAATTTGCAATTATTCATATTGCTAATATATTTAAATTTGAATTCTTAATGTAAAATATAAATTTCTTTACGTTATTATTATACCAAATTCCGTTATCATCCGGAAGGAAACAAAAATAGTTGATGATGGAATCACAAATATAAAAAATGTAGTCAAACACTGCCCAATTAGACCATTACGTATGTCCATTAGAATATTCACTTTGTATATACCTCAACTAAGAATAAGATACATGTATATAATTTTTCTAATTTCACAATTATTTTTTTTTGAATTATTACTGGTATCGATCTATTGACCGACTAATCCAAATCGAGTACTGCAAAGGCGAGGGTGACTCTCTACCCAGTTTGCTCCATTCGTAAATTCAGGATTTGAACCCCTGACATTGCTTAAAAAACTCCAACGGTGTCAACTTAAGACATTAGAAAATTTGGACCAATAGAAATATTCTGTAGCATATGCCCAATACAGATGAGATTCCTTTGTCTGTTGTAATTACCACCATATTCTCTTTATTTCTTTAATACTACACTTTATAATTTAATTATCACTAGCTTTAATCATACTTCATCATAGCTTTCAATAATTTTGTAATTAAGCATTAGTTTTTATACATCTTGAGCACTAAAATCAAATCCCATGCCTACTTATATTAGTAAGTGATACATCTCAAGTCCACCTATGCTCTACTTTTTTAAAAATAAATATCATTTTTGTTTAATATTTAGATACAACTGTGCATATAATGTTTATAGTTTAAACAACCTATCCATATCTAATATTAATTTATATAAACATAATTATGAAAAACTTGAAGTGACCATAATATGTTATATTTATTAAAAAAAGAAAAAAAAAAGAAAATTCTATTGAAAAAATATATATATTCAATGAAAGATATTATAGGTACATTAAAAATGTATTTGACAGTTGATTGATTATCAGCTTGAAATTTTTATTTTAATTTATAATGAATTAGCTAATAAATTTGGAAGAAAATTACATATTGTATAATTTATTTTTGTTAACTCATTTTATACTTATTATTTTAATTTTATTTATGGAACTTTTTTTATCACATGCATCTAATAATTGTTAACTAAGAGTGATTTATTTATAAAGTTTCGTAGATTAACGAAATATAATTGGTTAGGATTTGGAATGAGTGATTACGAAAGCACTGTGCTCTGAACAACCGGCACGGAGCTGTTGTCTTTGGAAAAATGTAAAGACGACATTTTATGGGACTTGTGTTGTTTTTATTTCTGTCCTTGGCTCCACAATCATTGGGGCATTAACTAGTTTTAAAATGGCTTTGTTATCTTTAACTACTATGAGCATGATTGAAGTGGTAAACAATTATAGTTACGTTTCTTGTTTGATTTTAGTATAGCATATAAACCATCCCTGCAACGTCGTGTTTAAATTCTAATTCTCTAGAAATGATAATCATCTTTTTGATCATTGAAATCATTTGATACCTGTAAAATGGGTGTTGTTGTTGAAAAGTCAGCAATTTTATAATTGCTTTCAAACTTTCAGTGGAAAGTGTGCATATTAAATGCAACGAATTAATTAGTCAAATTTGGATGGTTGGGATGCAGATTTTTGTTGAAAATGTGAAAGGGTAAAAGACCTAATTTAGTCACTTTACTTTTAGGGTATTTACAATATTAGTCATTAAGCTTCAACTATAAATATCCTAGATCATTTAGCTCCAAAATCATCCCAAAAGCATTCTAGCTTTATTCCAATACTAGAGAATTTAGAGAGTTTCTTAAGAGTTGTTTTCTCCTTTTATTAAGATAGAATTATCATTGTTTTCTCCTTGGTAGATCGAGAGAGATTGTAATTCCTACTTTCTCATAGTGAATTCTTTACTTTTGCTCGTGGTTTTTACCCTATATTATTTAGGGGTTTCCACGTAAATTTTGTATTTCTTTATCTTTATTTTTATTTTCTCAATTATCAGTTGCGATTTTGCTCTATCCGATAGTCGTCTTCCGCAACAATTGGTATCCGAGCCAGATTTGAGTGTGTAATATATGCTTATTGTCTTTGTGATTGCCACCAAAAGGTGGATCCTCCAATATAAGAAAGTAAGAAGAAATTACTCATTCTTTGAAGGTTCTAGAGAACTATTCATGATAGTGAAATAGTGGGAGCTATCTGTAATAGAAGTTATGTCAACGAAATTTGATATTTAAAAATTCAATGGGATAAATTTCTCATTGTGAAAATTGAAGATGAAGGCTATATTGAGGAAAGACGGTTGTCTAGCAGCTATCAGTGAAAGGCCGTGGATTTCACAGATGACAACAATGGATCGAAATGGACGAGAATGCTATGACAAACTTTCATCTAGCATTAGCAGATGAAGTATTGTCAAGCATCGAGGAGAAGAAGACAGCTAAGGAGATATGGGATCATCTCACCAAATTGTACGAGGCCACATCGCTGCACAATAAAATTTTCCTTAAGAGAAAATTTTACACTCTCCGGATGCCAAAATCTACTTCAGTGACGGAGCACTTAAACACGTTGAACACTTTATTTTCTCAGCTTACATCCTTAAGATGTACAATAGGAGAACAAGAACGTGTTGAACTTCTACTTCAAAGTCTACCTGATTCGTATGATCAACTCATAATCAACTTGACAAACAATAATATCACCAGTCTAGTCTTCGATGACGTTGCAGCTGCTGTTCTATAAGAAGAAAATTGGCACAATAACAAGGAAGACAGACAAGTAAATCTGTAACAAGCAGAAGCGTTGACAACGATGAGAAGGAGATTAACAGAACGTGGCCAAAGTAGCAGTCACAAACATGGTAGATCGAAGTCAATAAGCAAAAAGAATTTAAAGTGCTACAACTGTGTAAAGAAGGGTCACTTGAAGAAGGATTGTTGTAGTCTAAATAAAAAACTCCAATCTACAAGGCAATACCGCAAACACTTCAGATGATGGAGATGCTCTATCCGTGGAAGGCATAAAAAGATTTGTAGATATATGACTCATTGATTCAGGAGCAACATATCACATGACCTCAAGAAGAGAATGGTTCCATCATTATGAACATGTCTCAGGAGGATTTGTGTATAGTTGCAATGATCATGCCTTAGAGATCATTGGCGTGAGAACCATCAAATTGAAGATGTATGATGGAACAATTAAGTTTTTCAAGATGTACGACACGTGAAATACTTGAATAAAAATTTATTATCTTACGGATTGTTGGATAATAATGTAAACAAGATTGAAACACGGAAAGAAATCATGAAGGTGTTCCATGGA
Source organism: Hibiscus syriacus (assembly GCF_006381635.1). Taxonomy (NCBI): domain Eukaryota; kingdom Viridiplantae; phylum Streptophyta; class Magnoliopsida; order Malvales; family Malvaceae; genus Hibiscus; species Hibiscus syriacus. The sequence continues at coordinate 3,331,707 of NW_024062612.1, read as the reverse complement.
GCGCTTGTGGTAATGAAAGGCGAAAAGATAGCAACAAACTTGTACATGCTGAAGGGAGAGACTTTGCTAGAAGTAGAAGCCTCTGTTGCCTCATGTAGTTCAAATTCTACAATGTATTGGCATCAGAAACTTGGACACATGTCAGAACAAGGAATGAAAGTCGTTGTGGAGAAAAAGCTACTTCCAGGCTTAACAAAAGTATCACTTCCTTTGTGTGAGCATTGCATAACAAGTAAGCAACACCGGTTGAAATTCAACACATCAAATTCTAGAGGCAAAAATGTTCTAGAATTGGTTCACTTTGACGTATGGCAAGTACCAGTTACATCCCTAGGCGGAGAAAAATATTTTGTCTCATTTATTGATGACTACTCCAAGAGATGTTGGGTGTACCCTATTAAGAAGTAGTCAGATGTGTTTTCCATTTTCAAAAAACTTCAAAGCGCGGGTGGAACTTGATTCTAGAAATAAGATCAAGTGTTCCAGAATAGATAATGGAGGAGAATACACAAGTGAAGAATTTGATGACTTTTGTAGGAAACAAGGCATCAAAAGACATTTCACAGTGGCGAACACTCCTCAAAAAAATGGAGTGACAGAGCGGATGAACAGAACCTTGTTAAAAAGAACAAGAGCAATACTGAGAGCTGCATGCCTAGAAAAATCATTTTGGGGAGAAGAAGTCAATACCTCCCGTTATTTGGTGAATCGAGCTCCCTCAACTGCAATAGAGCTGAAGACACCAATGGAGATGTGGATTGGTAAACTAGCTGATTATTCAAACCTCCATGTATTTGGAAGTATTGTGTACGTGATGTACAACTCCCAAGAAATCTCAAAGCTGGATCCAAAATCCAGGAAATACAAATTCTTGGGGTATGCTGATGGAGTAAAAGGGTATTGTGTGTGGGATCTCATTGCCCGCAAAGTGATCATCAGCAGGGATGTTATGTAACATCCACAATAACGGGTTAGTGACTAAATTGAAATGTTTCAGAATTTGATGACTAAAGTAGAAGAATGAAATAATTCAATGATTATTGGAATATATATATAATGAAGGTTATTTAATAATTATTAAAGGAAATTAAGGGTATTATGATCTTTTCCTTTAAAAGATATTTCCCCCCTTTTATAAGAGTGAAAAACGTGGGAAGAGAGCTATCTGAAAGCTTTCTTCTTCTTGCTTTCTCTTCTTCACGTGGGGCTTAGCTACAATAGGTAAGTTTAATTTCAGTTGGTTAATTCTTGAGTTTTAAGCTTAGTTTTGATTCTTTGGGTATTAAATAAGCTTAAGGAAAGCTTATATGGGATTTAAACAATAAGATAAAGGAATTATGAAGGAATTTGCAATATGAGTTTTAAGATGAAATTTTGATATGGTATGGTTGTTGAAGTTTTATGGATGAATTTGACTTTTCATCAATCTAATTAAGAAGTATGAAGTGTTAGAATTGGAATTAGAACACATTGAAAATTTGGTATGATTCTTGAATCTCATATGGAAGATAGGATTTTGAGGTTTAAGATGAAATAAATGAATATAGATTGGTTTAAGTATGTGTACTAGAGTTAAGAATGAAAAGGGGATGATATATGAAGTGTTTGAGAGGAAATGAAGTAATTTTCGAGTTAAAATATAATTTATGGGCAAGGGAATCGGTACCCATTCAAGGGGAACCGATACCCCTTCAAACGAACAAAAATTTCCAGAATGTCATGAGGAATCGATACCCCCTTAGTAGGGAACCGATTCCCCCTAAAGGAAAATTGTAAATATTGGTTTAATAAGTTCGTTTAAGTTGCTAGTATCCAACTACAAGATGTAGGTATCTAATGATTGCCTCAAAATGTACATTTATGTAGATTCTGCGCATAAAGCAATTCCGGAACATTTGGCAAGTAAGATCGATCAAGGGAAAGATAAGAGATTGGAATTTACTAGTGAGGCCAAGGTGAGTGCATACTAGTGACATGTAGTGTTTAATGGAAATAAGACTTGCGATGAGTCTATTTCCTAGAGTAATATGTATGAAGTCATGGACATGATTATGTGTGGTTATAATTATATGTGATTATCTGTATTACATTGATTGTATGTATGCATGACTAAAGATAATGACATGCTTTGTATATGCTATATGATTATGTAAGACTTTATTATAATGGAAGAACATGGAATAAGTTATATGATATGGTATAAGTGATTATACGAGAAATGTTAGGAGACTCTAAGAGAATAGTATGAATTCGAGGGCATAAATAAGGATACATAAGTTATATAGGGAAGATTGATAAATAAAAGGAAACTATGGTTTATGTATTATAGTGAAGAGCTACAAAGTTTTATTAAAGAGTATTGTGGAAGTCATGAGAAATTGAACTAAATAAATAGATGGTTTATGTGAGTGGAAAAGGAAAATGATATAAAATAAATGGAAATTATTTATAAGATAGCATGAGACTAATTGAACATGTAATATAAACTTTATAAAGGAGTACTTGGGTAAAATCATTATATGATACAATTATAGAGTATTACTATACAAATTATATTAAATATGATATATGAGAATATGAGTAAGTTTATAGGATATTGATAGGACATATAAGAATATTTAAATGTATGATGATATGAAAAAGGGAATACAAAGAAATAGAGCATCAGGTAGATAATATGATATCAGTTATATATCTATATGATATATGCCATCAGGTAATATGAAAGGACTCTGAAAATTGATATAAGCTATGAGAAAGTGTTATAGGTGTTTCTATGTGTTATATAAAGCATATATGATCATATGTGAACAAGATATGATATGTATGTTTATATGAATATCTGAGAAATGATCTAAGCTATATGATATGTTATGTGACATGTAAATGTGACTCATATGAAAATGTTTCTATGAGTAATTGAACTATGTGTTATGTGAAATGATAAGTATAAAAGAAAATGCTCATGTTATATGTCTTGAGAGCTAAGGGTATAGTTGGCATGCCAAGAGTCGAGGGTTTACCTATGTTCTACGGAACATATGGACAGTTTTACCTATGTCTTTCGAGACATATGGACAGTATACCTATGTTATAAGGAACATATGGACAGTTTACCTAGGTTCTTCGGGACCTATGGACAGTTACCGAGGATCTTTATGACCTCTGGATAGTTACCGAGGATCTTTATGACCTCTGGATAGGTCCTTCGGGACATTTATATGAGCTGTGATGACAGCATAGTGGTGCACAACCTCAATAGACTCACATATCTACAGTTCTCACAGGTGTACATGGCTAATCAAGAGATATAAACAAATATATGTTAGTGATATGATAATGTATTACAAATGATATGATGTTGTGTGTGTATAGTGTTTGATTGAAAAGGTTAAGCATAAAAGTATGTGATTACATGATAAACTGCTAATGATGATTTATGTGTATGTATGTATTTATTGTTAATTAATCTGATATAATTTTACATGATATGAGGAAATCATGTAATTTGGTATAGCATGATAGAACAGAACATGTATATATTGATATATGTTATAAAGTGCATTATAAGTTTTTATGCTCACTAAGTCTTCGACTTAGCGTGTGATTGTTTCACACGTAGGTTTCGAGAAGAGTAAAGAGTAATGCGGAGCAAGACAGGTCAGTTCTCCTTACCAAATGTCAGATCAGAAAATATATGTACTGTATATAGAGTGTAGTTGGCATGTACTCTAAAGATATAAATTGTATGAACTTTGATATATTTTGTAAACGTTTTGAATAAGTTAAGTGTTATCAAAGTTTTTAAATTACTCACTATTTTATACGAATAAATGTTTGAAAAGTCAATGTGACACTTCGGACTCGTATCCGGGTTGGATACGGGTTGGGGGTGTTACATGTTATCTTTGTAGAAGATAAACTACAAGGAAAAGGAGAATATGGTAGCACTAAAAAGTTAGATACCACAAAGATACATGTGGAAAATGAGTTTGAACAAGGAGATTCTTCTGAAGCAAAACCAGCACATGATGAACAAGAACCAGAGAGTTCTGAAGCTCCAACAACTCGTCAATCAGATCGTGTGAGAAGACGTCCCAATTGGCACTCAGATTATGTTATAGAAGGAAATATCGCATAATGTCTTTTAACAGAGGACGGTGAGCCATCAACATACCAGGAGGCAATAAACAGCTCATATGCTTCACTGTGGATGATGGCGATGCAAGAAGAAATTGAAGCACTTCATAAAAATAATACATCGGACCTTGTACCACTACCACAAGGAAGAAAGCCAATTGGTAACAAATGGGTTTTCAAAATCAAGCAAAATGGTGACGATCAAGTGGAGAGGTATCGTGCAAGACTGGTGGTCAAAGGATATGCTAAAAAAGAATGTATTGATTTTAATGAAATCTTTTCTCCAGTGGTTTGACTAACAACAGTTTGAGTAGTCTTGGAAATATATGCTACATTGAACTTACATCTAGAGCAGCTAGATGTTAAAACATCTTTTCTTCATGGAAATCTTGAAGAAGAGATTTACATGCTCCAACCTGAAGGTTTTAAAGAAAAAGAAAAGAATAACTTGGTTTGCATGTTGAACAAATCTCTGTACGATCTAAAGCAGACGCCGAGGTGTTGGTATAAGAGATTTGATTCCTTCATTATGTGTCTTGGATACAACAGACTTAATGCAGACCCTTGTGCTTATTTCAAGAGGTCTGGTGATAACGATTTTGTTATATTGTTGTTGTATGTGGATGACATATTGGTTGTAGGACCCAACAAAGATCATATTGAAGAATTGAAGGCACAACTGGCTAGAGAATTTGAAATGATGTACTTGGGATCAACAAACAAGATTCTAGGGATGCAAATTCACCGAGACAGAAGTAATAGGAAGATTTGGCTTTCACAAAAGAATTACTTGAAAAAGATTTTGTCACGATTCAACATGCAAGATTGTAAGCCAATTTCTACCCCTCTTCCTATTAACTTGAAATTATCCTCCAGTATGAGTCCTAGCAGTGAAGAAGAGAGGATGAACATGTCTCGAGTGTCGTATGCATCGCCAGTGGGAAGTTTAATGTTCGCTATGATAAGCACGAGACCAAACATTGCACAAGCAGTGGGAGTGGTTAATCGGTACATGGCGAATCCAGGCAAAGAGTATTGGAATACAGTAAAGAGGATCCTGAGATACATCAAAGGGACCTCAAATGTTACATTATTTTATGGAGGATCAAACTTACTAATCAATGGGTATGTAGATTCTGACTATGCAGGGGATTTGGATAAAAGAAAATCTACGACATGATATGTGTTTAAAGTTGCTGGTGGAGCTGTAAGTTACAGTCAGTTGTGGCTACATCCACAACATAGCCAGAATATGTAGCAGCTATACAAGCTAATAAAGAAGCAATTTGGTTGAAGATGCTATTGGAGGAGCTTACGCACAATCAAGAGTATGTCTCTCTGTTTTGTGACAGTCAAAAGTGCCTTGCATCTAGCAAGGAATCCAACATTTCATTCAAGGAAAAAACACATACGAGTTCAATACCATTTCATTCGTGAAAAGGTGGAAGAATGGACGGTAGATATGCAGAAGATCCATACCAAAGACAACATAGCAGATTTCATGACGAAGGCGATCAATGCTGATAAATTTACTTGGTGTCAATCCTCCTGTGGCCTGTCAGAGACGTAAGCAACATAAAGGTAAAAGGTAGAAAGAATGATGTGAATATATGATTATTCCAATCTAATCTTCAAGTGGGAGATTGTTGAAAAGTCAGTAATTTTACAATTGCTTTCAAAACTTTCGATGGAAAGTGTGCATATTAAATGCACCGAATTAATTAGTCAAATTTGGATGGTTGGGATGCAGATTTTTGTTGAAAATTTGAAAGGGTAAAAATACCCAATTTAGTCACTTTACTTTTAGGGTATTTACAAGATTAGCCCTTAAGCTTCAACTATAAATACCCTAGCTCATTTAGCTTCAAAACCATCCCAAAAGCATTCTAGCTTTAAAACCATCCCAAAAGCATTCTAGTTTTCTTCCAATACTAGAGAATTTAGAGAGTTTCTTGAGAGTTGTTTTCTCCTTTTTATCAAGAGATAATTATCATTGTTTTCTCCTTGGTAGATCGAGAGATATTGTAATTCCTATTTTCTCATAGTGAAATTCTTCTATTGTTGTCTGTGGTTTTTACCCTATATTATTTAGGGGTTTTCCACATAAATTTTGTGTCTTTTTTATCTTTATTTTTATTTTCTCAAATTATCAGTTGCGATTTTGCTCTATCCGATAGTCGTCTTCCGCAACAGTTATAAATAAACATTAACAACAAGAATTCAAATCTTCTTTCATCGGTTAATTTTAACAGTATAATTATAGGGTTTATTTAAAGATTTTAATTTTCTAAATATTTATATTAATTTTTTTTAAAGATTCTAAATGATTTAATTTAAAATTTTAATAAAACAGGAGTATATCTAAAATGTATATATAACGATAAAAATATATGTTTAAAATAATAATTTTTTTGTCTCATTAGAGTTGCCTCTTCTAGTTTTTTAAAGTTGTATCTGTCAAAAAAAAATTAACAAGCAACAATACTTATATTTTTTATATCTTTATATGTCTTACTCGCCTACAAAAAAATGTATCAATCACTTTTAGAGATAATTTTATTATTTTATTTTATCAAATATATCTTCTAAAACAACATGTATAGTCAATATTAAACACTTATAAGGCAGAGGAAAGTAAAAAAAACTCATTGTTGAATTTTGTAGCAAACTAACGTAAGAAAAAAATAATCCGGCATTAGTTAATTTCTATCCTAAAAGCCTAAAAATCTTGGAAAAATAAAATATTTCCTTTCCATTGTTGAATTAACAAAAGAAACATACACGCAAGAAGAACCAATCATATTCGATTTCAAGAAGAATCAACCATTTATATACATTTTATTTTGTTACAATGAAAAATTATATAACTTTAAAAGTTATCTAATAAGTAATTATAGATAAAATAGTAAATAATTTATTATATACTTATTAGTGCCGTCTTCAAATCTTAAGTTGTGACGCTAATTTAATACCCAAGCTATTTTCATACATGTTAAAATTTTCTTTTAGGACCAAGTGTCATCAATGCCCATTTACTACCCATTCCAATTATTTATGTCTCAAAAATTTAAATTTGAGCTTTCTTTTTAAAAATATAACGCATCACATCCAATTTTTAAAATATATATAACATGAGAGTTTCAATTAAAATTACTATGATATGTAGATTATTAATTGATTTACTTGTAATCAATAAGTATAATATTATTGATTGACATGATAAAAATATGTTATGATTTTAAATTTTGGTATACATCATACATATAAATTATATTATTAAAATATAATTATCAATTTATGAATATATGAAACATACGTAATATGTAAAAACTTGATTAATTTATATGGATCTAAACTTGTTCATCCTCTCTCTCTCTCTATATGTATATATCAAATTAGAGTTTGCCACAACGGTTCATTATCTCGTTTAATTCAAAGTAGAAAGTTTGTACTTTCTTCCTACATGTGTATTTTCCTTTGTATTTCTTCAATTGTAGTCTTGGTTATTTATCGAAGGACATGCAAATAAATAAATAAAGGCTGATTTTGCCGTCTTTGCCTTAATTTTGGAGTGGAATTTCGAGATTTTTCCCAATACCCAGCAAGTGAATGCGTGTGGATTAAATTTTTGTAAGATTATTAATGTTAATTAGCAAAATCAAGCTTTCGTAATTAAATGCAAATTGCAACAAAGATGATAGCGAAACCTCTGATTAACTTAATTATTTAGTTAATTAAACTATGTAGTTAGAGTGATAGTATAAGCTAAAGCTTTCTTTTTCCTTCATGTCAGCAGACTGTCCCTTTGTCTTCCACGTGGAGCGATAATTTCAGACTAATATTGTCTCTTTAATTCTATAATACGATTAAGCACTCTTTAAATGAAACCAATTGCAGTTCCCCTACGCATTTAAAATTTTTAATTTGAGAATTGGAAAAAGAAAGCATCTCTCGTTACCAGTGATCAGTGAGTAAAACTTTAACCGAAATTAAGGTTATTAAAGTTAAGCATATGATATCCAGTTGGAGACATTAGTTCAAATAGTATATATGTTGGATAGGTTCTAGAAGCTACTGAGTTTTACAAGGTGAAAGTAATATCCCTCTGACGATAAGACGCTGGGAGGCTATTAAAGATGGTTAAGCACATGATTATTTTATATTCAATGTTAAATACAGTATTAAATGTGCTTATGGAGTGTGGGTGATTAGATCTGAGTCACTGATGATTAAGCGGGGACATAAATTAATGGGAAGCCAGAGCTGTAAAATGGGGGCTCTGATGGAAATATGATTTGTCTTTGCTTAAAGAGAATCAAACCATTTTTTTAAGCTTAATACAAAAATAAATGATGAAATTATGTTTTAAAAAACGTTTAAGCGTCTAAAGAATTTTTTATTAAAAATTATGCCTAAAGATTTTCTGTTATTATTTTAGATGTTCAACGTTAATCACTATTAAAAAAATCCGTAAACGACACATGTCACGTTTTGATAATTTTAAAAATTTATTTAAAAAAAACCCATGTGTTTCCCCTCCCCCTTCCCCCTCTCCTCTCTCCCTCCCCGTCTTCTCCCTTCTCCCCCTCCCCTGCAACCAACTGCCATGTCCAAAGGCGGACTGTCAATGCCAAAATTTTGGATTTATAACCAAAATCCCTTAATCTACCTCCAACAATTTCCACGATAAGCATTCAATTTATCAAAACCGTCAATAAAAAAACTATAAACCCTAAAACAAAATCTTTTATTTACACTATTTTTGGTTGTTCGATTGATTGCAAAAGTATGGGGTTTTTAGTCATGGGTGGTTGGTCGGTCACACGTCGTCGGGTGTTTGGCCGATTGACAACGTTGGTGGTGGCCGGCGTTGGCAAAAGGATTAAAATTAAAGATTTAAAAAATTTATTTTTTTAGGTTTTTTGTTAAATATACATATATATATATATATATATATAATTTTAAATAAAAATTTTAAAATTAGCGGAACGTGACACAGGTCACTTAACGGGAGTTTTAACGACAGTTAACGACTGAACACCTAAAATGATAACGGATAAAACTTTAAGCACCTATTTTTAAAGAAAACTTTTTTAAACAGTAAAACATTTTTCAAAGTATAGTTTGAACACTTATTTTTGCATTACGTTTTTTTATATAAATATTTGATCTTTAACTAATTAGAAAAAAAGAGAGGTCTTTCATGTGGTTTTATAAGCAGCATTTAGGGATTAAATTATGTTAACGGAGACAATGATTTTAGTGTTAAAGAAATGGGCAAATTGGAAGGGGAAGGAACCAAATGGAGGGTTGTTGATGGGCTTTGTTTCGAATGTATAGTGTCAAGATTTTCACACACAAAAAAAATTCACCTCTAGATAGTCCTATCTAAATAGACTAGCTGGGTTAATTACTTGTGCTGTGCTCCACCCTAAGATCGGTTTTCAGAATGATTTTTATAGTTAGAATCGATCTGGGTTGAATTTATATTTAATAATAGTTAAATTGTAAAACAAATAAATAACACTGAAATATTATTTCAATATGTTAGTCGTTGTGCACTCAGAACAAAGTTCAATTAATTGGCTCATATATTCATTAGAAGTCACGTTGTATCAATAAGGCTAGCAAGCTTTACCACAAATTGCTAACTCTCATCAACAAACAAATGCACAATGCGTACGGCCCCTCAAAAGTACATTTGAAAATGGGTCGGAATTTATTCTTACAGGATCTTTTTTGGGACCTTTTCCAATAAATAAACTGCCATCCAATTAGGATGGACATGGGTTGGATCGGTTTTTTGGTTAACCTGACCCAACTAAAAAAATTTATACCCCATCTAAAATTCGACCCGAGTTTAGAGTAATATCACCCGATCCAAAACTTGACTTTACTTTTGAGATAAAACTCAACTCCGACCCAAAATAATATATAATTATTAATCTTATTCAATAAAATAGGGACTTAATTAAAGAATAACATAAAGACGGGTATTATTGTAATTATCCCCAAATATATAAGGTATAATTATATTATTTTTCGGGTTAGATCGAGTTGGATATTTTTTATCCTAAACTAGAATCCAACCCTAACTTATCCTTTAAAAAACCCGACCCAAACCCAAAATTTTTAATAAAAAACCCAACACAATCAAGTTGGGTCCAGTTCCCGTGCCCATCCCTACTTCCAAGTCCCAAGGGTTCGATGACTATATGAGACCCGGATATTTCTCAGTTTTGAGTAGCAACGGATGATCCTCCTTGCTTTAGAGATATGGACATGCCTTGGCTGATGTGACCGCAGAATCTCCCCTCTTGATAATCCTCTCAAGTTCCCCACCTTGGTTGACAGCAATCGAATATTTGTGTCGGTGGACTGAACCAACCTGTTTGCAGTTTCCAGAGCAGTGCAGAGCTGGAATAACCAAAGGGAAGTTTGTTAACAGAATGACTGAAATCTATAATGGTCTGACTCCTCAGCTTTTTTGAACTTTCCACATCCACATCAGAAACATATCCATATCCAGAGACACGATGAAATGTAACAGAATTGAAAATACTCATGTCAGAAATGTTTTCATTTTCAACAGTCACGTCTGAGTTCGAGTGGTCAAAATAACTTCTTGAACAGATATTGTTAAAACAAAACAGAGAAGGAGGGATGTGAGCTAAAATCAAAGAATTGATGCCCAAATTGAAGAGATGTTTCTAGCTAAAGAAACAAGTAAAATTGCAGCCCCCTAACAGATTCCCGCTCGCGTATATGACATAAGTTGCAACAGAAAAAATTGAAAATAATCAATGCAAAGTTGTTCTACAAATGCTTTGCAACAAGAAAAACTGCAATCAATCAAATTGAGAACTGTTTTATACATGCTTTAAAAGAGATTATATAATTACCTCTAAAGTTAGAGCCGTCCATGAAAGATCTGAACCCGTGAGTGCCTCATTCAATTTCTATAAGTTTTCCTGAATGAAACAACGAAGCAATTGACATGGAAAAGAAACAAGCTTTCCAGAGAAAAAAAAACCCATATGGAATGTTTCAATTCAGCATTTACAGGCACAAATCATGAAGATGTATGGCTAATATGAAAAAGACAGTAATGAACAAAACTTGGTTGTATAATCGTGTTTGAACTGAAATGGCCGATGGTTTAATACATGAGTGATTATATGAGGAGAAAATGTTAAGGGGAGCATCAGCAATAAGAAAAGATACCGTACCGGTTATAACATATTGAAGGGGGAAAAAAGCCATAATAAATTTTAGAATTTTTTCCTCTGGAAATCAGACATTGAGAGGTTTACATTAGATTCCGAAGCCTTGGATCAATTGCTAAAGTTTTTAGACTTTTTCAACAACTCAACTTGAGTCGAGCAATATATTTTTTCTAGAACAAAACATAAAAATATATAAAAAAAGAATTAAAAGCTTTTCCAATTTGCGATTAATTCTATGGTGCTGTAAATATGGAGGAACAAGAAAGGAACCTGGAAGAGTTTGATGAGGTCCAGGGATTGAGAAGAGGCGCCAATGGAATCAAGAATTGAGGGCGATGGAAGATTGGCATCACGGTGGCAATGGTGCTCTGGCGCTTCACCGGATTCTTCCCCAACGTCGCAGCAGATCCACTATGGTAAGCAAAGGCCCTCCGATTCCTCCCATCGCTTTCGTTTTTCTTTTTGAGTCGGTGCTCCTCTGCTCTGCTACAAGTCTGGCTACAGTCTTGATATATTCTTTATGGGCTTAAATAAATAGAAATTGGACCTACTAACGGCCCCATTAAAATTTACATCTGTAAAGGGCCTGAAAAGCAACAAGAGGAAAACACGTCGTTAACATTTCTCGAGTTTGCTTCAAATCTTGTGTACTTCAATGGGACTAAATTCTTTGCTTTAGGCTTTTCCGAGGGAGCCATGGTGCGTTTTTTAAACAAATAAATCTTTGGCTCCTGGTCTTTGATTCTATGTTTCCCTTCTCTGTGCTGCTGTATTTAACCACTTGAAGATTGCCTCCAACACCATTTAATGTTTAGCTTTGCATTCATCATCCATGCAATCAGGAATAATAACATTTAATCCCCGTATTCAAACATTCAATTCGTTCCAAGGATTACTTTTTAAACAAGGGGTTGAAACAGATAGTATTTCGAATCTCCCATTTTCTGTATCAAGGCTGGCATTTACAGCAACTTCAAACTTCATTGGACTGTTCTTTTCCTTGCTGCAACAACATTTTAAGAACAACTAACCAATTTTGAAAAACATTTATGCTTTTTAAGTTCTGCCAATTTTCCTGCCTCTCATTTGCATCTGATGAGCAATACTCCTCATGACTTGTCCCCGCAGCTTTTGGAGAATCACGGGTTCTTGTCGCGCTGACTGCACTCTGCAACACAACCCGGATTGTTTCCGAACAATTTCTCTGCAGCATTGCTTTTCACCAGTAGCCGCATGTGTTCATGTTCATCCCATAAATATAACTGCAGCCAAAGACAAGAAAATAATCTAAACAAAAGCAAATTCAAGAAAGCAATCCTTATGATAACTTGATGATGGGAAAAAAATACCAAAGACAGAGATGCAGGCAATGAAAAAATTCAGTGCTGTCTTCCCATTAGGGCGCGTTTGGTTCACGGAATGAAAGATTACCAATAGGAATAAAAGATTACCAGGGAATAAGGTTACTGGGAATGTTACATTAATGTGTTTAGTTAGTTTGGCAGAAATGTAAGATTACAGTGTTTGGTTGAAGGAATAAAAGATTACTGGAATGTATATTTTACCAAATTGTCCTTGTTCTATATTTGTTTTTTTAACAAGTAAAATTCTAAATATTTAAATAAAAATTATTTATATAAAAATTCTATTTTTTTATAATGTATTACTTGAGTATTTAAATATATTATGTATTATTTTAATTTTAATTAATATTAAATTTTACATAATTTATGTAAAAATATATTAAAATGAGTTTTTGTTATGTAACAAATGAGATAATACTTGAGTAAGAATACAAATGTAAATTAAAATTCAAACTTTGTATCTTTATTTTGAGGAATTATGATTATCAGTTTTTATTTTATTATAACGAGAACCACATTACAAAATGTAGCTAGCTAATTCATTAAAATCTTCTTGGATGACTGTGTAATCCATAAAAGTATTCACATGAATTTATTCGGTTGAACAAGATGACAAATACAGTGTAATGAAAGTTCATAATCCTAATTCCATGCAATAAAATATCAAGAGCTTATTTCCACTTATTTTGTGCTTATTATGTTATTTATCCTTTCCCACATGAAGATATGAGTTTTTGTTCACTTGATTCTTGGTTTGTTAAAATAAATTTAGTTAACTTCCTAAAAGAAGGGAATTACTTTTACAACATTCTTTAAGCCATGGCTTTGTAATTGTTATGTTTCCTTGATTTGCAGTTCCGGTGATCTGGGTGCACTTCAACTTTTGGTTGATCAACCCAATATACTAAGCGAAGAAGGTACATTCTGGACAAAGTTAGCTAAATTTGTTTTGTTTGTTTTTAGCTTTAGTTAACTTCTTGATCAATACAATATACTGAACAAGGAAGGTTTATTCTGGCCAAAGTTAGTTATATCTATTTTGCATGTGTTTAGCTTTAGTTTCTTGATTTATTAATAATAAGGTAATCTCTCTTTGACTTGCTTAGCATGTACTTGTTTATAATCAGATGTAGAATTCAGAGATTAATAGCATGATTTTAATATGTAAGTCAACCATCCCCAACAGTTCTGAAAAGTTAATTAAAGCATGCAAATTCGACCTTTTTGCTTTCCCTATCCTTTTTCATCGAATGAAATGGTGTTGTAAAGACGAAAACTTTCACGTTTTTAAACCACCTTTCATCATTACTGTGAACATGTGTTCCACTGTCAATGGCTCTTACTATCTCTCTTCTTTTTTTAGTTTCCTTCTTTAAAGGCCTTGGATTCCTACAAGAAATATCATAGAAAGTGGCTTAAATCCCAGTATGATCTCATGTTATCGGTCCTTGTAGTTTATTCATACTATCAGGTTACGAGTAGTCATCATTTATAATAGTCGTATATTTGACACTAGCACTAAAGACAATATATAATTGTTGATGAGGCTCAAAGTGCTATAATCGATTTTCATTTATTGCATGGAAATGTAAACAAAAAAAGGGAAAGATACAAATTTATATGTATATGTAGTTAAACTGAAGGTGGTGGTGCAGTAGCGTTGATGGCCAACTGCAACCCAATAGCGCAAATATCAGGGAAGCTGCAAATGAAATAATTTGGACCGAATGCGAGCGTGATATTATCGTCCCCATCAAAGAATTGTATGGACTTATCGCTAACAGTACATGTATCATGCCCCTCTTTATCCACTATTGCAACATCAAATTTTTGATCATATATAAACTCTGCAAACAAAATCAATCGACATCTTATACCATCTTTCGTTCATTCGATTCATGAACATCTCTAATTTTGACATAATCGCGAATAATGTACCTAGAACGTCACCGGCATGGAAATCTTTTCCTTGAGCCCAGCCTTGCATGGTGATAACCGGATCCCATCCTTCTTCACCTCCGACGATGTAATGCTGCGGCGTATACGAATGAACGACGTCGTATTCAAGCCAAAATACCATGAAAAACACCATTGCTGGGAGTAAGATTGAGCTACCGATAGTTGCCATTTTGTTGATTTTCCTGCACAATACTTGAGAAAATAATGCAATTTATAGAGGATGAAGATAATTAAAGATGATTTGTGCTATATTCTTTTACGGAAAATAAACTATTTGTTCTTCGTATTCAAAGATTTGGTAAAGCATTGACCTGATAATCAAGGAAATTGATTTTACCTAATAAGGTAAAGGGAAAAAATATAAAGAAAGTAAATTGATTGATTCGTGCATGAATGATAATAGTTCCTTACATAAGTGATTTTTTTTAATGGGGAGGTTGGGGGGATAATAATCAATTTCTTACAATCATATTTATGGAGAGTTACAATCATACAAATAGTTGGAGACTTTTTTTTTAATTCTGTAAATGTGTTAGTCAAGAATGAATCATTATCAGGTATCTAACCTTGTTAAGCAAGCATTTCTAAAATTTCACTTTTCATTTGTACAATTCACCAAGACCAGAAGCAACAAGGATTGGACAGCTCAACTAAAATTAGATCAAAGTGTAATTTCTTGCAAAGAAAATGCTACAAATCTAGAGTGGTAGAAGTTGCATCTTTTGTGACACTCTCTCATAGAATTCCTAATTCCATTACACCAGGAAACAGAGCCAGATTAAGGAAGTCCCTGGTCCTGGTGTAACCATGTTCATTAATAGCAGCAATTAGTCATTTCTATAGTCATTAATAGCATAGGTGTAAACACAATTCCAGCACCAGAAATATCCTTCACAATGTTTTTTATGTACCAGTTAGACAATTTCAGTGGCTGATCCAGTACGCTGCTCTACTTGTCTATATAACACCATCTATCAAAGACTTCCAATATTCACTACCGATAAGAATGATAAGTGGCGTAATATTGTGCCTGTGACTGTTAGAAAAATTCATCTTGGTGGACCATGGTTATATGGCAGAGATAAATACAAATACAGCAAGGATGGTACTTACTGTTTTCTTTTTCTACAAAAAGAAAGTACTCTTATTTAGCAAACAAGAAAATTAGAAATCTTCTTGACGAATTCTATGCATATGGAAGAACTCAAGAAATTAGCAAGGAAAAATGACAAGATTGCTGAACCAGGAAAGACATACTTAACCACACTACCCATAATGAAAATTTAAGTAGAAAGTAAATAGAAGGCTGTTGATGCCTTGAATAGAATGATCTACATCTTAATTTATATGTCGGCTAAATTAATTGGACTTGAGCAATTGAAGAGAGATTATTCAAGATGCAAATATTTCAGCTAATACAGGTTGCATTAATGGCTGGACAGTAAGGTGAATATCCACTCTATTCCATACATGATGGTTATCTATTTAAAGACACTCTCTTTTGTCTTCAAAGCACCTGATCTCTTCTTTATCAAGACTCAAGGGATGAAGCAGTATTGGACCTACATTCTGGTGAGCAGGGAATCAGGGAATGTGACAAAATAGTTACCTATTCGTAGATTATCATTTTTTCTTCCAAGTACTTCCATCTCTTGTTAATCAAGACTCGAGATGAAAATATCCTTGGACTCGCATTATGGACTTTATTGATGTGACAAAACTATAGTGAAGGAGGAAGATATAGTTTATTGGCCAAGTTTGAGAGCATAAGTAGAATGTTTTGTTCAACAACTCTACACTTCCAATTTCATGAATTCCATCTGAAAATTATATTTAGCAAAGAAATCTACAAACAAAATTAGCATTCAAGATAAGCAGATTTCAGAGATGATAAATGTTTACTGCTAATATCTGACCTGAATGATTTCCTACAAGCACTTTCAAGAAACTACATTTGAGGGGAGTAGAACCTTCCAAAACTAAAGGGAATCAGTTCTAATGATAATGTTTTGGAGTTACCTAAAGATTTAAGATTAGTATAATGTTCAATGTAATCTTACCACTTATCATGGTCCTAATGGTGTCACAAAAATGCAAAGGATTGCTACACATCAAGAAAGCAAAATAAATAAATAAATAAATAAATAAAAATTGAAGAACCTCAAAAAGACCAAATTGTATCAACCAAAGAAGATGGGTTCCAAAAGTTCCTAATCCCAGCTGCGGTTACAATTTAAGGGGGAAAATTTTGGAATCTGCTCCGCCTTCTCTAAGTCTAGACTTTCTTACTGATATAATATTCTTTTTTAACTTTTTATAGCTAGGGTATGCAACAATTACTGATTTTGCAGTCGGAACTGATTTGAAAAACATAAAATTTTATCTCGAGCCTCCCATAGCCAAGTCTAAGATTTTAGATTTGCCTCAAACCAAAGAAAGTTGGAGTAAAGCTTAAACATCAGCTTGCTTTGATTAGAAAGCAATCTTCATCCTACATTTTCACGGACCCAGACAACAAAAGTGTATCCAAAAAAACAAGGCACCCTAAGAAGAAAAAAGGGTTTTTATTCCTTACGAATGAGACAACTGTAACCCAAGACGATGAATCATGAAAGCCTACACACACAAAAAAGATTCAAAACAACAGTCGATGGATTTTCAATCAGAAACAAACAACAATTACAAACAGAGATGAAAATGGCACCCAAACGGAGATAAGTCGATGGAATTTCAAAAATGCATGTTGCTGCGAAAATGGCACACAAATGGATGGTTTTGGATCACGAAAAGGACAGAGTGCAAAGAAGAAGAGAGACATACATGTTGGTGTCTGGAAACAGGCGACAGCGGCGTGATGCTTCACTTGTGACGATTACTGCAGATGCAAAAACAAAGATATCGCGATGGAAACGGGAAAACAAGGGTATTTTAGCCCTTAACACACGGAATGAAAGAATATCTAACGGGTGTGGGGGAATAACATTCCCAGGAATATTCACTGTTGGGAAATAAATATTATCTTCACTTGGGAAAGAATACTCAACCAAACATGGGTATCCTTGGTTAGGAAAAAAATATTCCTACCGTGAATCCTAAAATCCTCCATCCAAACGCATTGTAAAAAAGAAACTCGGAGATGCATAAAGAATGAATTTAAAAAAAAACTGATAAATTTTAAATCATTTCCTAGAACTGGTGGAAGTAGACAACAAAACCGATAAAAAAGGGAAACACAACTAGTTGGTTTAGAATATGTTGCACTGATACGGATACGGGGACGGATACTAGGATAGGGACGGAAACAAGAAACGGCAATTTCTAAAATTACAAGGTATGGAGACGGCAAGGGTACATCATATAAAATAATTTTAAAATTATAAATAGATATAAAAAATTATAAATAAAGTCAAATATCAAGACTCAAACCACAATATTAAATTTATAACATAAAATCCATAAATAAATCACAATATTAAAATGTCAAATCTCAAGATTCAAACCACAATATTAACTCTAGAATAATAAAATCCATAATCAAACTATAATATTAAAGTGTTAAATCTTAAGACTGAAACCATAATATTAAGTCTAGAAAAATATTAAACAACACAAATCAAACATTGTTAACATCTTCCGAGATTAACCCGCTCTCTAAATCTTTGATTAGGGTGTGATTGGGCACCCAAAAATATTTTTTCATTTTACATTTTGCCGGTTAACCATAGTATTTGGTTCGCTAATAACCCAAATGGGAAACGGGGGGAAAATAACAGTCAAAATTCTCTTGGTTCATCTTCGATTACTGAATCTTAATCCCAGTCAGTGAGCTCGAGTTTTGACTCAGGGGGCCTCCACTCTTCTTTCTCCACCTTTTCCTTCACTTTATCATTAGAGCTCTTAGACAAAACAAATATAGACTCGTCCAATTCTGCATCTTCAACTAAGTTTCTCAGCATTGCACATGGAAAACCAGATGAAAACAACAAAAAGGGAAATAGAGATGATTGTACCTGAGTACTGGAAAGGGGATTTGGAAATTTCGAACAAAGCTGCAAATGACGTCCCCGAAACGTCCCCAGCGAGCACCGAAACGTCTCCCGTATCGTTCAGCCGTACCCTGTCAGGCTGTCACTGTGGCATGTCTCCGGTGCGTACCCCGGCCGTCCCCGTGCCAGGGACGTTTCGGGTACTTGAAACGCCCTTCCTCTACCGTCCCCATGCAACATAGGGTTTAGAGATTGAGTTGGACGGGTCACCACCATAATGGACCTCTATAGAACCCGATCCGGATTAGGATTAGTTAGTCAATGGGTTGGATACAAGTAGATATGTCCAAAAAAAACAAATATGCCGAGAGACCCAAGATTTCGTGCGCATACTTTACAAAAGAAATTCAAATATGGGTTTAGAGTTTAGTTTTAACTATACATGAAATCACCCATCCAATCCAAGACACCAATGCAAAAGAGGTTCATTACATATATATATGATCATAGATGGAGAGGTAACTAAAGGTTGTAAAGAACTTTGAAGTGTAAAGCACAGAGAAATATGAAACAGAATTTGTATGTACAACAGACTTCGGATTAATGAAATAACAAATGAAGTTGCAGACTAGACCACATATACTTGCAGAAATAAAATTCAAATTACATTATTTGCAACTTTGGTTTGCAAATGCTGAAATAATCATCCAAGTCATATGCTCATTCTAAACAATTACCTTTTAATGTGCAGATGAAGATATATTCCCAAATAATATGCATTCAATAATATAAATCTTCATTCAATAGAAACTATCCTTGGCCATTTCAGCAGAAAACATGAGATATTTCCACTCTTTGAGTGATATAAGATGATCAGCCAAATAAGCTCAAGAAGACATCAATAGCATAAAAGGCCTGTAAATCAAGCTGACTGTATGAAGGCGATCCAAGCTTTTCTCACAATAGAGTGGAACTCTATCAACTATAGACCTGCTAGAAAGTATAGAGACATTGAAATCCTATCCGTTCGTAACATTAAAATCCATGTAAGAAAATTTGAGGGTATTTACCACACCCGTGCTCTTGATGCAAAGGGGAACCACATAGCCGGCAACCAGTGCATATAAGATCTTCAGCTAAACTTCCTGCTAATAAACATATTTTCAGATTCAGATTCTCCTATGTGCCTCCAAGTAATCGGCAGAAAAGTATCTCCAACAGAAGCACTAAATATTGCCTTACAGTGACTGTTCAGGCACAAAACCTCTGAAAGTGAGGGACATTCTCTCAATTTATTCGGTTCTGGCACTTTACAGTTTCTGGATAGTCGCCTCTTCTGAAGTGAAATCAAACATATATATTATTGAAAACATTTAGAACAAATATAGTCAAACATGGATTAAATAACAGCAATACACTATACTTATAGACCAAAAGGATAAATAAGCAAAGGGAAAAGGCATAGTAATCTAATTTGCTACACTTTATCAGCCGAGTTTTAAAAACGAGCAATAAATTTGTCACAAAGCAAACAAATTCAGTATCAAGTTGCATAAAATAGGACAAACATTCACTTCTATTCAAGTACGAGCAATTTTAGCAAGACTACATAATTCACAACAAGACATCTCAAAATATGTGATAATGAAAGGAAGATTACCAAAATTGAAAATCATGATGAAAGGGTTATTTTCAAGTTCCTCAAATAGCAAGTGCTACAAAAACACGAGACTCTCGTATAAAATATAGAAGAGAGGAACAAATACTTGATGATCATACGGGTCAACATTCTCAATAGCATAATATCCGGTCCTCTGCACCCATTCCATAACCTTGGAAAGCTTTTCTTTGACCACTATTCCCATTTTACACTCTGCTACTAATTCAATTGCACCTACAACAAAGTATGAAAACAAGGCTCCACTTATAACGAGCTTCTATTGTTTAATAATTGAATTCACACTCTTATTAAAATATCACACACACACACATGTATAAATGAATAAAAGACCGTTATATTGAAACAAGAAACTTCAGTCATACTCTTTGAAACAAGGGACTGGTAAGGGTGGACTTGACAGAGTCCAGATGACCAGTCATCACTTATGGCCTCGAAAACATCTCGGAATTTTGTAATCTTGACATCTGAGATTAAAGCACAAATATAGAGTATCACAAATTTAAACGGAATTAATAGTGAAATAATCTAAAAGACTAAGAAGTTAAACTAGTCAGTGTACTTTGCAATAAGACGATGTCGCCAGCAGCAGCGATTGATCGCAGTTATTTTTTCAACAAGGAGACGGAGAAAAAGGGTTGAGTGTCATCGCCCACCTGAATGTCCGTCCTGGTTATTTCTCCTCCTTTAGATAATTTATACTTTCGTTTCACCCACACGGAGTTGTTAGAAATCACAATTATTGAAGAAAAAAAGACAAAACAAAGACCCACGCATTTGAACAGAGGGAGAGATTAGAGAAACCTGAACAGGAGTGGAACGGTGAACGAAAACCAGAAGCTGGACGAAGTGATCCGTATGATGAGAAGCTTCTGCGAGATCGATCAACGGTCCGTAACACGATGTCATTGCTTCTCACCATTGTCAGCCTTATGTTTGAGATTAAGTTTAAACCTTCATTTTCTTTAATCGAGGTTTGGATTTGCCGAAAGATTCAGTTAGGGCACTGAGCTTTCCAGATTCATATGTTCTTTTGTTATCCGTTTTCCACGGCACTTGAAGTATTTTTTTGTTATTTATTTCGATTCGTAAGGTTATAAATGTTATTATTTTAATTGTGTAAATCGTCAACAACACTGATTTTTTTACATCTGTTATAATATGATACTTTTAAAGTTTATTTTGAAAATTATTAAAATATTATTTTTCAAAAAAACCTCATTTTTTTAAATATCAAAATAACTCAAACTCTTACAACTCTTATTCTTATTTCATTTACTCCAACTATTGGTTATCTAACCACCCATTCTACTACAATCAATCACGCATACATCGTCTACCATTAAATGATCGATCACAACTTTTATTATTATCTCAAAACTCAAAATTCTCAAATCCCTAAATTTCAATCTCTAATCCTTAGGATCTCAAATACTCAATATCTTAAATTCTTTTAGTCGATTGTGATAATTGACCGTTTAACCAACTGTGATAGCCGACCGTTTAATTCATCGTTTGGCCTTTGACCGTTTAGTCATGGAAATGCCATGAAAGTAGGGGAGGGAAAGGGGTGGGACTCGAGCAAGGGAAATTTTTTTAATAATATTTTTAATTTTAAGAAATATAAAAATTCTAAAATTCTAAAATTATGACACATATCATTTAACGTAAGAAATTACCGTCGTTGATGGCCTGACAGTGGCGGATGCACTAAGCTCCAATAGGGGTCAAGTGCATCCCATTATTTTAAAAAGTGGTAAAATATAGCTTAATGTGTTAAGGAAAAAAGAAAAAAAATTATAATTTTTGCATACCCATTATTTTTAAAGAAAGAAAATTAAATTTTTGGACCCCCATTCTTAAATTTCTAGATCCGCCACTGTGGCCTGGACACATAAAATGGTAGCATTTGTAACGATAGATATTGGGATGAGTCAAACGTTAGACACCGAGATTATTCAAAAAATATTTTATGCACCTATTCGTAAAAAATAATATAGTTTGGGCATTTATTTTATATTTAAGCCTTTGTTATACTACAGTGTCTAGGATGGTAAAGTAGCTAAGTCGAGTTTGAGTATTGTTGAGTTAGATTCGATTTAAAATTTTTGAAATTAAGTTCGATTAGACACTTGTTATCCAAAATTTTTTAAACTCCACCTAGAATCAATAATTGAAACTCAACTTGAACTTGAACCTAAATCTTAAATACATGAAAATCTTATATTATATATTTTTGTTAATATTATTAATAATTTAATTTGAAAAATCTAAAATTTTAATATATTACCTTTTAATAACAATCAAACTTTTTGAATCGAGTATTAAGTAATTCGTTTTAACTCATTAAAAATTCAAGTCGAACTTGAACTCAAATCGAGTCTATTCAATTCGAGTATAGACCAAACTTTAACCAAATCAATCATTTACTATTTGTCTATCTCATTTATTGTCTATGTTCTTATCTACAGTGAACTATTTCCTAATTCATACGAAATTCATTAGCACTCAACTAAAATTATACTTTTCTTTTCTGATATAATTTTAAATTAAATAAATTAAAAATTATTACCTGAAAATTAAACATAAAATATA
The DNA here is from genome assembly GCF_006381635.1 of Hibiscus syriacus. NCBI lineage: Eukaryota > Viridiplantae > Streptophyta > Magnoliopsida > Malvales > Malvaceae > Hibiscus > Hibiscus syriacus. The sequence goes on along the minus strand of NW_024062612.1, from coordinate 3,308,759 downwards.
CACTGATAAATTTAAATATAAGTCAGTTATCACACCGATAAATTATTTACTTAAATAAATTTTAATGAATATGTATTTTGTTTCTTATTTATATCACTGATTTTATGAAAGAATATATATATATATATATATATATATATATATATATATATATATGATTGTTATAACATGATTATATAAGCGTCATTCAAGGAAAGTTAACTGAAGAAAGTTATACGAATGTCTGATTAAAAAAAAACAAAGAATCTGTAAACAAAGTAAATAAGCCACCCAAACTTCAACAAAAAAAAAAAAAACATTCGGGCTGCAGTCTAGCGTATCAAGCATTGAACCGATTCCTAAGCTCGGTCTCGAATGCTTTTGAGTAGTTACTCGAGGTAAACATTAGTTGAAACTTGCCGATCAAAACACGGGCCAATTCCTAAAGAGCAGCTATTTTGTTATAAACCCCCACAAACACCCAAAATCAAACCACCTGATCCCAACCCACACCGTTGTATCTACACCACATAAGCTATACACTACTTCCTTGTCTACAACAGAACCTCTTCATTCCATACAAGGTTCCGTTACCTTTGTCTAACTCACAGCTCCTTCAATACTACTTAGCTGCCCTCATCTAAAACACGAGTTACTTCAAATATGAACTCATGTACAAGCGTACCCCAATCTCAAGGGGTCCATCATCACCACCAATTGCATACAGCGCCACAGGAATTGTTGAAAGCATACGCACCGTTAGAGGAAAAGTTCCGGGATCAACCCGAGACTTCGAGGTTGGCTCTGCCCCACCCTTCGGTGTGCATGTTGCATCACATTCATCGATACTATCTGTTTCCATACTTAGATCGTAAGGATTTACGACCCATGCAGCGTTTCCAAGAGACATGTAATTCCCAGGGCCACCTCTCTTGAACAAACGTTTGTGGCCAGATAAACTAAGCACCAGCGTTGAGGTAGACCCCAGCCATTCTACAGTTAACCCTTCAACTTCATCATAGTGTATTCTCCTCTCAATCTGAAAGTGCAGAAACATGAGCACCCAAACCATGCGCAGTATGATGGAATTATATGAATACAAAATAAATCACTTACAGCCAGTTTCTGAATATAAACAGACATAAATCTTGGGCCCAATCCCAATACTCTAGCATCAGACAACAAAATCTGAGAAAACAAACAAAAGGAGGGGGGGAAATCAGTCGCAAAAGCAATCTCAACCACAACAAAATGGAATAAGCATAAAAGGAAACAATCACTAAACATCCACATCTTCATATGTTTACCAACTACAAGATTAAGAAAAAAGAATATTGAACAGAATGATCTATACAGCAAAAGTGATGTGCAATGGTAATAAAGGCCAAACAATCAGTAATAACTTAATTTCTTGGAACATTACACTCGGGAAGATTAAAGCAAGATCATTTTCTTGAGTAGTCAAAACGCTCGTGAAAACAAGCTAACATAGACTTTAAGAATTGAACGGGAATAAAAATTATCATAGCTAGGGAAGCTTACCATATCTCAAGTGGTAGCCATTTATCTTACATGTCAATAAAGCTATGTAACATATAAAGGAAAAAGCATAAACAAGAAAAGTAATTGCATACCTTCCATTTCTTCAGCAAATACCACATATAGAGTTTCTCACAGGCATCCTCGGCATGCCTACTGGCCAGCTTTCTCTCATTACAATATGCAGCAACATCACCAAGTAGTTCAGAGGAAGGAATTCCATGCTTCAATGCAGCACTTGACAATGCATCCTTCCCTTGTGAACTCTGCAGCTTCCTTATCAAAATAAATACCAGAGAAACACTTTCTACACACTTCCTCCCCATTGTTACCTTTAAGCGCCTTTCTATGCTTCATATATAGCGCCTCCGCTTCAATTACTGCTGCCAATGTCCGATGTACAACAATGTCTGGATAGCGACGTAGCGGTGAAGTGAAATGTGTATAGAGAGGAACAGCCAACCCATAATGACCCCATTCATTTAGATTCTCTTTTAACTGTCCACTGCAAAAGTAACTAGCCAATTGCATTGGTTTTGAAGCATACGAGATGAGAATATCAAAAAGAACAGAATCATCCTTGAGTTTTTCCTTTAATTTTTCCAAAGATTGGTTAAGCTGACTGGAAGAGGAAGTATCCAATGCTAGACCTTGTTTGCGACAAAAAGCTTCAAACTCTTTAAGCTTCCTCATATTAGGTTCAGGATGTCTTCGCAATAATGCACTATGGGGAAAAGCTCTAGATATTACTTCTGCAGCTGTCATATTTGCCAAAAGCATGAACTCCTCAACAAGAAAATTTGAATCCATAAGCTCACTTAGACTGCTATCATATGGAACCCCATCTTCATCAAATAGATAAACAACTTTAGTGCTTTCAAGCTGTAGAGCACCACCACTAAATCTTTTCTCCTTCAAATTTTTTGAAATTTCACGAAGACATTTAATAGATCTAATAACATCAGCCCATTCAAATTTTCCATGCAACTGCGGCAATCCTTCTAAAGTGTTAGATTTCTCCAGATCAGTTACCCCTTGAATGATGTCTTGTGCATGCTTATATGACAGCTTACAACAAGACCTTATCACTGTACGGCCAATCCAACGATCCAAAACATCCCCCATGTTGTTTAATTCCCAAAACATAGAAAAGGCAAACCTATCAACTCCAGGATTAAGTGAGCCAAGCTCTTCTGAAAGCAAAGATGGCAACATTTGTATTTTCCTTTGCAACAAGTACACGCTGGTTGATCGAATACGAGCTTCCACATCTAAGGCTGTGTTTGGTAACACAAAGTACGACACATCCGCAATGTGTACACCTACTCTAAAAGTGTCCTTGGATAACTTTTCAATAGATAAAGCATCATCAAGTTCAGATACAGTGGTAGGGTCAATAGTAAACACACACAAATCTCTAAGGTCTTTTCTAGTTTGAAATTCCTTGGGCGGGATTTTCCAAGGAATACTTGGAAGACAAGAAAGTACTTGAGGAGGAAAATCAGCACAATGAATTGCATTTTGAAATAGAATTGCATTGATTTGAGATTCCAATTCACTGCCCCGTCCAAAAGAACGAGAGACATGAGCTCGTGGAAAAGGACTTTCAGCACTCCAATCTTCAATTCGGGAAGCAAGCAACTCCATCTCAACTGTCACATCACCATCTGCCAACCTTTTCTGTATAGAGTCTGGTAAGTCTCTCACAAAAACGATCATTTTGGGAAATCTTGGATCAGTTGGGGTCAAAGTAACATACTCATTGTCAAAAGTAGCAGAATTTTTCTGTGCGTCTTTTCTATCAAGTTCTCGATAGGAAAGCCACTGCTTAACATTAAGAAAGCCGACAATAGCATCACGTCGAACAGACTTTTCAACAATTGCAACAACCTTTGCAGTAGGCCGTTTCAGAGGGTATCGACTAGTCATGGCAGCCAATGTATCCACTGAATTTATGCATTCATTCTGCACAGGTAAAAGACCCACATGCAAAGACTCTGAACCATATTGGTGATGCCCGTTAACATGGTTGTATGCTTCTGCTTTGGTCACTGGAGTTTCATTATAAACCCCTTTCTCAAGTGGCACTCCACTTCTACCATTACCATACTCACATTCTGCATCAACTATACCTTTACCTTTGTAGCTATTATCAGCTACCTCATTGACTTCTTGGACTATGTTACAATCTTCTACCACTGTAGACTTGTTTGAGGACTCATTTGACCCTTTCATCTTGGTCCACAATCCTAAGGGATCAACCTTAATAACCACAGTATCTCCCTCAACCTATAAGAAAGGATAAATATATTGGCAATTATTAGACTAACCCCAATATACACTAGTAGGCTAGCCTATATAAAGAAACATTAGCATTTACAATAACATAAAGAACATAAACCCAGAGAATCTGAGATTATCATACTTACAGCTCTATTCTGTGAAGAAATTCCACTGACAAGAACATCCGTAGGTACCCCATCGATTTTGCAATATGCCTAGTGGTATATTACAGTCTCCCATGTCAGCATACAAGATTTATCATGTGAGTTTCATCATAAAACAAACAAAAGTTTAGCAACCACAAACCTCGAGTCGGTTGTGAGCATTCACATGAAACAATGCTTTGAAAGCTTCGCCTTTCTGCAAAAGAGTTGAACATCAAGAGAACCAATCGAGAAACAAACACAGAAATAAAACTGATGAGCCTGTAACCTAAACCATATATATTCATCCAAAAAATAATAAAAATTAGGAGAATTAGGTACACAGTTATTACTAGTTTTTATTAGATGAGCGATTTACATGTGAATTGTATTTTTTTAATGTAAAACTATGAACTATCTACAAATTATAATACAATGGGACATAACTGATAATGAATAGTAAATTGTTTCGCCAAATTTAAATGTTCAATTTATATACATTAATAAACCCACACATTTTCATATGATCCTACACTAGGAAATGATGGTTTACTCTTCGATGATAAGATTTGAACTTGAAATCTCCGACTTGGAAATAGAGTTCAAAACTTCAAACCCCTAAGGTATCTCCTTAGGTATTTTAAAAGCCCTTTTATTAAACAAATAATGTCAATTCAAGTTTCCCAACTTTTGGTATTTATCACTTTCTTATAGGCTATTTTATTCTTATAGAACACTTAGAATGTAGATGTTTGATGAATAAAAAATACTTGTAAATTCAATAATAATTTGATAGTACAAAAAAGAAATCAATTATAAGAGCAAATTTTGAACAAACCTCCAAAGCATCCTTTACAGCCTCTATATGCCAGTGTGTAGCAAACAGCTTCTTTCTCATAAAACCCTCAAACTGGAAGAATGGAGATGACACCGGATAGGCAATTGATTCAGGACACGTGTTGGAAAAAGTTCCACCATCAATAGCAGTATCATCAGAACCAAAGCCAACTCGTTCATTTATATGCATTGTAGCATAGAAGTAAAACCAACATATGCTCTAACGGGAGTCTGTTCAATGGAAGCCATCTCCAGCCCTTGTTTGGACGAAGAACGATTCACAGATGTCAACCCATTAGTTTTGTCTTCACTTTTAAAGCCATCTGATGTTTCTCCTCGTGCTTCGTTCGCTGAATTACACGCTATATCCCCACAAAGATCAAAATTATGAAGCCAAAATCAGATCCCATTTCAATAAATCTAAAAAAACATACTAACCATTGAATAGCAAAACTCCAATACCGTAAAAGGAATCCACCACAGTTCAAGGACTACCCAGTAGAAAACTAAAAGTCTATACTTAAAGAGACACCCATTAAAAGTTAAAACATAAATAGAACTCACAATAATTGTAGAATAGCCTAGTAGAAGAACAGAAAAACCTACTCAGTTCTAAGAAATACCAGTAAACTCACAAAAATAAATTCATTTCAATTGACAAATTAAAGATTTTTAACAGGAAACTTTAGTTTCAGGAATAAGAATAATACCCGAGTTATGTTTGGATCGACGATTGGATCGTCGTTTTTTCTTCTTCTCCTTATCAGCATCCTCAACCCTCTCAACAACCACAGATGGCTCTGCCACACCGCTACCTCCCTTCATAATTTCTCTTGATTAAAACGTAAAAAAAAACACACACACAAAACTAAAACCCTAGATCAAATAAAAACTCGGACAACTTCCAATGGGTTTAAAAAATAAATATAGGAAGGTACCGAACAAACGAAAAAGGAATTAAAAAACGAATGGAAAAAGGGTTAGGGTTTTAAAAAAGTTTCAAGACAGGGGGAAAATAAAATTGATTTTAATAGAGATAGAGAAAGAGTGTGTGGAAGTGGAAGAGATAATGAGGTGAAGATTGGTCGGTGGAAGCATTGGGCGCCGACAACGATTCCTTTGTCGTCCCTCTTTCCTTTTCCCTCTTCTTTTGTTTTCCTTTGTTTTTTCTTTACTTTCAATTTCTCGCTCTCTGGGTTTCATTTCTCTTATATTTTCCCTCGTTTTCTTTCCGTTAGGGAAGAAAAGAGCGCGTGAAGTTGGGTCAGGAATACAGCTACCGCCACCTGTCATATTTTGAGGGGTAAATTCCCACGCTTTGGTTTGGTGTTCGGTTACATCTGAGCTTCGGTTCGATATAATTTCTAGGGTAAACTACATATTTGGCAACTGAACTTTAATCTCTCTACTATTTTACTCATCGTATTTTCATTTCTTTCAATTTACTAATTAACTTTATAGATTAAATATTTTGGTCACGCTGTCCTTAATAGCATTATGACATGTCACATTTGAATCAAAATGATGTTGTTTTAGTCTAAATTTTTTTTTAAGAATTCAAAACGATATGTTTTGATGTAAGTTGTCATGTCTTAACTTTATTTAATTATTTAACGACAGAGTGACAAAAAAAATTAATCTATAAAATTTAATGAGTAAATTGCAAATAGTCAAAGTACATGAGTTAAATAGAGAGAGCGTAAAGTTAAGTTACCAAACAAGTAATTTATCCTAACTTTTAAGAGTAATTAAGACATGGCTAAACTACAAATATAATTCTTCGACTATATGATGATTTCTATTTCGGTCATCTGATTATAAAACTTATAAAATGGTCACTTAACTAATTAAAAGTTATCAAATAGTTCGTTTCTATTATTTTTAACTCAGTTGTATAGTTAAAAATCTAGTCCTTAATATTTATATAATTATAAATTAATTTTAATTTTTAAATATTTAAAAATTATATCAATTTAATCATTTGATTACATTTTTTTTATAAAGACACGCTTCATGTACATGTAAGATCCACGTGCAACAGTTTTATCGTTCTTACAATAAATACATAGATGTTATCATAATTTCACCCTCTTTTGTTAAGTCGAAGAAATCCAAATAAAATTAAAATGTGAGAACAACAAAATATGATATCAAATAATACATCAATAAACAAAGATGGTATAGAGCCACCTCCCTTATACCAAAAGGCTTAGGAATACCTTCACCATATACCTCGTTATAAGAGTCATCAATCCGTTTTTAGTTTTGGTTAAATGGTGTTTAGATAAAAATAATAGTTGGCTATGGAGGATGGAGAAGACGATATAAAAATGATGAAAATTTGATTATAGGATTACAAGCTTAATAGATGTGATTATTCAACTTTGAGTTTATCAGAGATTTTATCTATGCATTATAGTTGATTAAAAGTTTATATTCAAAGGATTTGATCGAAATCTTAAAATAATCGCCCATTAAATTCAATTGAACAGAAACTCAAAGATTTTCGAATGTATCAAATTATTTCTTCGTTTTGGATTAAATTTAAGATAAAATTTAAAAGTTTACGTTGACGTTGATTTTGGGTTATCATTAAAATAATTTAATATTTTATTAAATTAAATTGTAAAAATATAATTTTTGATATTTTAAATTATATTTAAATAAATAATTTATCTTTTTAATCTAACCTAACTATGAGTCATCATCTATCATTAATCTATTACGATAAAGCTTATCACTTAATTTGGAGCTATGTCCCATATCAAAGTTGAAAATAAGAAATAAAATAATTTTAACAACGTTATTTATTAAAAAAATATTTAAACAATTTATGATATTTACATTTTTTTTAAAATGAATAATAAATACACTCAATCATATTTAAATTTATAATTTTAAGATGTCAATTGAACCTATAACTTAATCTCAGTGGTAAAAAAAAGTTTTTTAGAAGTTTTGGGTTTAAACAACTATGCCTGTAGAGTTTATATATATTGCCAAGAATTAAAAAATGATTATGGATAAATATCACCATATATCACATAAACTACTAAAAAATATTAATTCAATTAACATTTAATTGATTTAATTTATGTAAAATTAATTATATTTATACCTTTAATTATAGTACGAGTAATGTTTGGTCAAAAGTAAATTTTCAATGCTCTTGTACCAATATAACAAAAGCCGGCAAAAAGTCATGATGGACGGTTCCTATTTTCCACTGTGGACCTTGTTGGTTACTTTACATGTGCTTTTGTTCGAAATATACAAGTAGAAGTGATAGAATTTTGAAATTATTAACATTTTTTAGGAAAAAAAATAATGATTAGGTATGGCCCTTTTATAAATTTAATAAAGTTTTAATTAATCTAAATTTATAAAATCAAATGATTTTTAAAAATTAGGCTTAAAATAAAATCGCAACGCGAACTGGAAAATCGCAACGCGAACTGGAAAATCGCAACGCGAAATGAAAAATCGCAACGTGATTTTCAATTATCGCAACGCGAATTTGCGATAGTGGAGATCGCAATACGAATTAGAGATCGCATTGCGATTTTGTTGGTCATTTTCGCAAATCCAAAAAAATTGATCAAAATCGTATATTATCTGATTTTTTGGTCACTGAGATTATTTTCTCTAAAATATATTTGATCTAAATCGATCTAAGATAATAATAATAAAATCTTTTACATGTGTTAGAATAATTAATGTGATATATTATTTATATTTTAAAATTGAATTTCTATTTTAATAAAGAATTTATTTTAAATTTATGTCAAATCTCTCTAACACTAGGTGATGTCGAGTTTTGAGTAGAAAATATAATTTTTGAGTCAGATCATATTGATAAAAAATTCAACCTAACTCTACCTATAACCCTCCTTAGTAATAATTTAGAGTGTTTTTTTATTAGTTTATGATGTGATTATAAGACAATATTTGTTCACAATTGTAACACCCATATATGTCTCGAAATACGAATTATAAATGTTACATCAACACTACATACATTCATTGATGATATACGCTTAAATTTTTGATCCATTCTTTAAACACTTCTTTATCAGCTTTAAAACTTTTTCGTTAATTGTATAAAATCATTAAATAATATTTGAACATTCAAAATGAATCAAATTTTATGCAGCAATTAGGCATTTTAGTGTTGTTTTATAAATTATATATAACTGCCTAAACACTGCTAAATTATGAACCCATTTAAAGACAAATCCGATAAAGCAATGTACATATATAATATGCATGCAACTAGTAAGTCAAAGATAGGATGTCTTAATGATTTTGATATTAGGTATGATTTTCTGAAAGATGCTCAAAAGACCCTCACTTCACGTTCCTTTCTCTGACTGAACCTACACATGAAAATCATCAGGCGCTAAGTAAAAACTTAGTGAGACAGTAACATAACTAAAGTCAAATAAAACATAAATTTCATAAAGTATTATAAACATAAAGTTTAATTTAAACAAAACATTAAAACTTTCAAACTGGCCTATTCAAGTTGTATTCCCCTTGAAAACCTGAAAATCATCATCTCATGATTTTATCAAAATCATGTGAATCAACATTAATTATAATAAACAATTCATATTCTTTTCATTTGTGCATATTTCAAAATATTCATTTCATTTTCATATTCTTTTCTTTCACATACTTATCATAATTTCACATTTACTTTTATAGCTCAATATATGTAAGAAATGCAAGGTACACGTGAGTAGACGAGTGTGCGCAAAAAATACTTCAGTGCTATCATCAAAGCAGACTATGCACCCCAAGTGCAATCATATAATCTACACCAACGGTGCTATACATAATGTACACAATCATAATCATAATCACTCTACCTTATGACATGACAATTGTACCTACAACTCTCAAAGCAACAACAATGGACTTTTAAATCATATCACATTCATTTAATAACCAATATGTCAAAAATCGGAATCATTTTAATTTATTGTCGTAAAATAGAAACTTGGGCAGTTCATACCCTAAATATAAATCATCCATAAAACTTTATATAACGTTATGTAAATAATCAATATTTAAATTAGAAACTATACTTTAAATAATATTAGGTTGACTTTTCACAAGTCGTCCTCAATCAGAATAATTAAATAAATAAACTTCATTCACTTTGACACTTTATTTATGAGTCAAAATATAAGCCTCACTAAGTTTTAGATTTAATTACTTGCTTTAAAAGCTTTAACTACCTAATTTATCAAAATTTCATATTCTGACAATTTGCACTACCTTCAAAGAAGTATAATTATGTATTAATATACATATTTAAAAATTATCATGTTTACACCAATAAAAACTAGACTCGAATACAAATATAACCATATAAGACTCTTCTTCTAATTCAATTGGTACGATTTATAGCGAATTTTCAAAACTGACTTACAAAAATTGTTTTGAGCAGAATCCGCTGCCCTATTTTCTAACTTATCATCGATTAAAAAATTCATATATTTTTTTATGCTTCTTGAAATCAGTAGGTGTTTGTTTTAAAAGAAACTATACTGATCTGCGAATCCAATGGTATAGATATCATATTATAATAATTTTGTATAATTTATGGTGATTTTCTAAACTTACTATTAGAATCATAATTTCTAGGCAGCTTTGCTTAATCAACATTCTTAGTTTAATCCATAATCTATTAGCTTACCGAATGAGCATATATGCACGAATCACCAATCACATATTATTTAGGAGTCACTTCTTACCGTAGTAACTACGTTACTGGCACATCGCAAGCCAATTGTTCGTTCAATAACATAAATACAAATTCAATATACATTCACCTTTGTCCCACTATCGACCCTTCTCCACGATAATCTTCTCAGTTCCGCATCTTTTTTGTCCCTTTCGAATTACTTAGATCATTAAATTTATCGTAGTCTGACTACATCATATAATAACATAAAATATTCAAAATATATGTTAGTATCGAATTAACATAATCTAAGCTTAAATATTAATTCGATAGAAATAATAGATACTTAAATCGATATAAAACTAAATCATATTTTCCATCAAGATTTAAAACTTCTAAAAAATGCTTATTTAATTCCATAAATATTTATTTTCATCATCCATCCCTCTACTTTTACCAATTCACAATCGAATCACCATTTATGATTTTTTTTTAGAATTCATACCCACTTTTCAATTTAATTCATAATGGCCCTTCACCATTATGATCATTTTCACATAATTTACTAAAATTTCCAACACCTTAATAATATCTTCAAACTAATACTTCAACACTTAAGAACTTGCAATTTCATCCTTAAATACGACTAACATTCAAATCCACCCAAATAACTTTGCAATTCTCGCAAATTGACCCAAACAAATATTTAAATTTACAATTTAACATCCAAATAATAAATTTCCAGCATTGAAATATTTTACCCAAATGATACTTTCACATTTAATAAACTTGCAATCGAGTCCCTAAAGTATCAAGACCTTTCGAATTCCACCCTCAATATTTTACCCAATTTGTAATTTGTTTCCATCCAACTTTCTAACTTAAAAAATCCATCATTTCAATATTAAACTTCAACATTGAACACCCCAAATTAACACATTTATGCAATAATGTCTCACAGTTTTCAAAACTTGGAAAATAGTCCTTTTCCTATTTCAAGCTTCCAAATTGACCTCCAAATCACATATAACACATCTAATATCAATTCTAGACCATAGAATTTTTTTAACATTATCCCTATAATTTTCTCCTATGGATGAAAATCATAAAGTAACTAGGGTAAACTTTCCATTCAATTTTAAGCATGAATTCAACCTTCTAACATTAAATTCATGTTATTCCAATTATCACAACATCAAATTAAATCAAAATTCAGTCAACTCTATAAACCCTATCCATGTCCTAACATGATTTAAGCTTCTACACTTGATTTTAATCATCACTCATGCTTTAGAAATATTCAACAACTTCAATAACATAAAAATCTTCCATCATGTTCTTCAACCACCCAATCATGAATCTCAACATCTAAGTATGATTTCCATAAATTTTTTATACCAAATGATAGAGAATTTCAAGAGGATTAATTCTCAAACTAATAGCTTAGTCCAAAAATCAACCATAAAGCTTTGAAAATCAAAATGAAATTCTCACCTATTTGGCCATGGAGCTCACGACAATTGCTTGGGGAAGATGCTGATTTTTGCTTTATTTTATCAAATATTATCAATTTAAAACACTAGGCACTTTCTAATAAAATTTAATTTAAAATTCAATTTATGATAAATTCTAATTTCATCTTTAATAAATCATGATAATTACCGATTTCCTTTGAAATATCTCCCATTAAAATATTCAATAGTCAAAGATGAACCAATTTGGTTTGGCTTTCTACTTTGGCCATGTAATTTTTAAAAATTGCATTTTAGCCACTAAATTTCCACAGTTTAGCCAAAACTGAAAAATTGACTTTAATAACACTGATTCATACTAAATTTCACTAATCTAAAATATGGAAATAATATTTCCAACCCTTATCTATCATCCTTCAAATTTTCATGAAATTTCGGTTCGATCCGATTATCTGATTTTTATGCCATACTTTATTATTTTATAACTTTTAAAATAAATCTCGTACCAAAAATCTGATTACCATGATTTTTTTTGTTTTAAACCAAACTATTCATTTACAGGCTAAAATATATAACTTTTCAAAGTTACATTTATGGTCCCTAAACTTAAACAAATTTATACCTTAGCTACCAAACTTTTAAAACTTATAGTTTAGTCACTAAGTAAAATTTGGTGTATTACAATTCCTCCCTCTTAAAGAAAATTTTTCATTGAATTTTCCACACTTATTTACATGCCTGATGTAAAAAGATGAGGAAATTGCCTTTTCATATCCTATTCTCGTTTCCAGATCGCTTCCTCAACTTTATGGTTTCACCATAGAACTTTTACCAGTGGAATTGTCTTATTTCTTTGTTCTTTAACTCCATGTGCTAGAATCTTTACAGGTTCCTCTTCTTAAGATAAATCTGACTGGATCTTAATTTCCTATTCTGTAATGACATGTGAAGTATCTGATCGATACTTCGAAAGCATCGATACATGAAACACATTATAATCTTATCCATTTATGGATGTAATGCTAATTGGTAAGCTACCGATCTAAATCTCTTTATAATCTCATATGGCCAATGAACCTCGAACTTAATTTTCCTTTATAATTAAATCTCATAACCTTTTATAAGATAAAACTGTATGAAATACTTTATCACTCCCTTGATATTCGATCCTTTCTGAATACTTTTTATTTTTTCTTTGAAGGTTTTTAATCTAATATGAAAATGAAAGTGTCAACCTTAACTCTGCAACAAGCGCACCATCATTCTTCATTGAAAATTAATTATCTAAAGCTTTCAAAACAGAGAAGATCTTTCGACTAAGTGTTTTGACTACCACATTAGTCTTTCTAATGTGATAATCAGTAATCACATCAAAATCTTTGAAAACTCATTCCATCTCCTTTGTCTTAGATTCAATTTGTAACACCCATAACCCGTATACGTCTCAAAATACGAGTTAAAGATGTCACATTGACATTTCAAACATTCTTTGTATATAAAGTTTTAAACTTTTGTTCCATTTAAAAACCTCTTATTTAACAATTTAGAACTATTTAATTAATCATATATAAATATCAAATAATAATTTATCGTCCAATTAAAATCTGATTTTAGGCAACAACTAGGCAGTTCAATGTTGTTTCTCAACATATATAAAACTGCCAAAATACTGCCTAATTTAAAACCATTCAATTTTCCTTTAAATTATATTTACTACGACCATTTTAAGTTAATGATTAGAGCCGTTAAAACATTGATAACATACATGCCACTAATGAGCAAAAGATGTCATATTGATACTGTAGGTTGGCTTGACTTTCCAAGAAAAGATGATTTCAGTACTCCTTACTTCACGTCTACTTCTTTATCCGAATCATACGCATGAAAAACGTCACGCGCTAAGTAAAACTTGGTGAGGTACTAAGTAACATAGCTAAGGTGAAATAAAACATAAATATCATAAAGTATTATAAAACATAAATCTGTAATTTAAATAAAAACATTGAAACTTTCAAATGAACTGTTCAAGCCATTTTCCTCTTTGAAAACCTGAAAATCATCATATCATGATATTATCAAAAATCATGTAAATCAACATCAAACATAATAAACATTTAATACTCTTTTCATTCATACATAATTCAGAACTTTCATTTCCATATTCTTTTCTTTCAGATATTTGCCATAACTTTCACATTACTTTCATAGTCCAATGTACATATAAGAGAATGCAAGGTACGTGAGTCATAAATAATGTGTGCACTAGGCACTACACGATGCCAATTGTAATCATAAGATGCACTCCAAATGCAAATCATATCATATGCACCAACAGTGCTATATGTGATGTATACGAATGTACTATAACTTGAACTTTACTCAACTTCTTGGCATGCCAGTGTGCCCACGACTCTCAATGCAACACACAATGGGATTCCACATCATATTATATTCATATAATAATCAACATTTCCATATCAAAATCAATTTCAACTTATCATCATAAAAAACATAATTTGGGTAGTTCATATCCGAAATCATCCATAATTAGAATATAGATATTATGTAAAATACTTTGAGTATATCATGCTCTAAAATAAATTCAAATAACATTTATGAAATCATTAAAGAAATATTCCATCATTAGAATTATAGATCATTATTTAAAATTATATTCAAAAATTCATTCGAATATATTTTTAGAAAATATCATATAAAAACATATTGGGCAATCTCATACCCAAATATCATTCATAAATCTTAAAATTAGCATTACGAGAATAATCCATATTTATAATTAAATCATGCTTAAAATTCATACTTTGAAAAAATAATATGAGGTTGACTTATCGCAAGTGTTCCTCAATCAGAATAAATAATTAAATAAACTGCACTTACCTTTGTCTCACTACTGAAACTTTAATATTATAGTTTTTTACTCAAGAACTTTGCCTTTTGTTTTTCGATTCACAAGAATCACAAGATTTGTCGTAATTTGTACGACATCACATATATAATATCGTTTTTCCATCATAATTTCGATAAAGTAAACTCTATAAAACATAATCGATACTAAATCGATATAAAATTAAATCATATTTTCCATCATAATTTCAAATTTTCCAAAATACTCATTCGATTCTATAAATATTTATTTTCATCATGAATTCTTCTTAGAATTCATATCAACCTTTTCATTTAATTCATAATGATACTTCAACATTATGATCATTTCACATAAATTACTAAAATTTCCAGCACCTTAATAATATACTAACTTAAATACTTAACATTCAAAAACTTGCAATTTCATCCTCTATTTCCTTAGACTTTTCAAATTCAACTACCCACTTTACTAAACTTAAATTTCGATTCCAAATCTAATATTTAATCTTAAAAATCAGCATACTAATATAAATTTCCAGCATTGAAATTTCATACTAAAATAATACTATCACATTTGAAAATTCACAATTAAGTCCTAACTTTTGAGACTATTCGAATTCCATCACCAAATTTATCCAAATTTGCATTTTAATCCCAAATCGCTTATTTAACTTAAAATTTCAGCATTCTATAATTAAAATTCAACATTGAATACTCCAATTTACACATTTATGCATCAATGTCCCTCAATTCTCAAAACTTGCAAACTAGCCCTTTTTCTATCTCAAGGTTCCAAATTGATTCAAATCAATCTCCAAATCACATAGAACACATTTAATATCAATTCTAGACCATAGGAAATTTTTCACCATTTTCCCCTATTTTTCATTGCCGAAAATCATAAAGTAGCCGGGTAACTTTCCATTCAATTTCAAGCATGAATTCAAGCTCCTATGATCTAATTCATGCTATTCTAATCTTCATAACATCAAATTCAATCAAAATTCAACCAATCTCTATAAACCCTAGCTATGGCTAAAACTTATTCATGCACTTTTAAATGATTTTAATCATCACTCATGCTTGAAAACTAATCTACAACCTTAATAACATAAAAATCATCCATTAACTCTTCAAAATCTAACATGTTCTTCAACCACCCAAATTATGAAACTCATCATCCAAGCATGATTTCCATGAATTTGTTTACACCAAATGATAGAGAATTTCAAGAGGATTAATTATCTATCTAATAGCTTAACCTAAAAATCAATCAAATAAGTTTAAAAATCAATTTGAAAAGCTTACCCCTTTAGCCAGGGAGGCTCACGACAGCTTGAAGGAGAAAGGGATGATAATTTTCATGATTCTCTACACTTTTCTTTAATACACGTCATTTAATAATTTAAATGAATTTAAAATTCATTTAATATGAAATTCAAACTTTATCCTTTAAAATCCTTGATAATTTCAACAATGCCACTAAAATATCTTCTAATTTAATATTGAATTCTACCATTTCCCTTTGAAATTTCAAAAAGTACAATTTAGTCAATAATTTTTCTAATTTTGGCTAAATAATATTTTCAAGCTTTATTTAGCATCTTTCAAATTTTCATGAAATTCTGGTTCGATTTGATTATCTGATTTCTTACCAAACTTTACTGCTTAATAAGTTTTAATACAAATCACGAATCAAAATTCTGATTCCCATAAAAATTCTTATTTCAAGACAAACTATTCATTTATATGCTAAAATATTTAACTTTTAAAATTATATTTTTGGTCCCTAAACTTTTCAATTTTTTTACTTTGGTCACTAAAATTTTAAAACTTACTTTTTGGTCACTACTAAAAAATTTGGGGTATTACAATTCTCCTCTCCTTAAAGAAAATTTGTCCTCAAATTTTCCATACGTATTTATATACCTAATGTAAAAAGATAAAGAAACTATTTTTCATATTTCTCTCTCATTCTCATATCACTTCTTTAACTTTATGATTTTACCTAAGAATATTCATAAGTAGAATCGTCTTGTTCCTCAGTCCTTTGATTCCATAAGCTAAAATCTTTATCGATTCTTTTTTATATGATAAGTTCAGCTAAATCTCAATTTCCTCCAATATAATCACATGCGAAGGATTCGACTAATACTAATTAAACATTTATACATAAAACACATTACGTATCTTATCCATTTCCAAAAGTAATGTTAGTTAATAAACTACTTATTCAACTCTTTTAATAATCTTACACACACCAATGAATCTCAAACTTATCTTTCTTTTATATCTGAATCTTAGAACCCTTTTCCAAAATGATACTTTAAGAAATACTTTATCACTAACTTGATATACAATTTCCTTTCTCTTCAAATCTGAATAAGATTTTTATCAATTAGTAGCTATCTTGAAATTGTCTTGTATAACTTTTATTTTGTCTTCTAATTCTTTGATCAGATTCAAACTAATTATATCTCGATTCTTTAGCTCATACCAACTAAGTGGTGTTCGACAATTTCTTCCATATAATACTTCAAAAGAAGCTATCTTAATACTTGACTGATAACTGTTGTTATAAGAGAACTCTGCTAAAAGCAAATACTTTGCCCATGATCCTTTAAAATTAACAACATACGCCTTTAGTATGTCTTTAAATATCTGAATGGCCTGTTCAAACTATCCATTCGTTTGAGGATGAAAAAGTGTACTGAAACTCAGTCGAATTCCCAAAGCTTTATGCAGAGACTTCCTAAAACCTCAAAATAAATTTCAAATCTTTGTCAAAATCTATTGAAACAAGTTCTCCATGAAATCGTTCAATCTTTGATATATATATATATCAACCTTCTTATCTTTTGAGTAATCCACTTAAACTGGAATAAAGTGTACTATCTTAGTCAATCTATACATAATTGCCTAAACCAAATCTTTCTCACTAGGTGTCAAAGGTAAACCTATCATGAAATCCATAGTAAATCTTTCCCATTTCCTATGAGGAATGGAAATAGGTGACAATAATCTAGATGACACTTGTGCTATGCTTTTACCTGCTATCAGGTCAACATTTGGATACAAATTTAGTTATAGCCCTTTTCATACATGTCCACCAGAATCGAATCTTCAAGTCTTGATACATTTATTTCCTTCTAAATGCATGGTTAAAAGATTATAATGTGATTCAGAGAGAAAATCTTTCTTTAATTTTTCGTCATTCAGAATATAATTACATCTTTAATGATATAAATATCCATCAGATTTCATTCAAAGTTTTTAGTTCATCTTTCTTTACTTGCTTAATTTCTGCTATGCGTTTCTCATCATTTCCTTGGAAATCTTTTATCTAATATAATAGTGCATGCCTCAACTTAATTCCGTAATAAATGAACCATCATTTTTCATAGATAATTAGGCATTCAAAGTTCTCATAGCAAGAAATATCTTTTGATTTAGTGCACCAACCCCTATGTTAACTTTTTTCTAGAATAATGTTTATTAATCATATCATAAACATTCAGAACTCGATCCATCTTCCTTGGCTTAGATCTAATTCCTTTTGAGTTAACATATACTTCAGACTTTTATAATCTATGTAATTATAATATCATCCACCATATAGATAATGACACTAAATTTTCAAAACTAATACCACAATTACTAACTCACAATCATAAGTCTGATAATTCCTTTCGTTATTTTTTTAACTATTTCAAAACATAGGTCACAGCCTGGCCTTTTTACACAGGTGCATATATAAAGAAATTATAAAATGCATTACTAAAAATCATATAATCCTTACTTGATTCAGGTTGTACTAGAACTGGTGCCTCTGTAAAAAAATTTACTTAAGCATATAAAAACTTTCTTGACACTTTTTAATTCATACATGGTACATCTTTTCGGAACAAATTAGGAGATGTCATCATCGAGAAATTCTTTATGAATCTCTGATAATGTCCAACTAATCCTAAGAAACCTCAAATTTAGAATGTTTTTCAGAGTTTTCCATTTCACTATCACTTTTACTTTCTTGGAATCAACTTTGATTCCTTCTGCTGAAATCACATAGTAAAAAAAACAACTTCCAATAACTAGAATTCATACTTTAACAACTCGACATAAAACTTTTATCCCACAACATCTGAAGTTTAAGGAGGGATAAGTACCAAGTTCCTTTTTAATCTTGGAATAAACCAAAATAAAATCAATAAATATGACTATAATTTAACTCAAGTAAAATTTAAACACTTGATTTATCGATTCCTTGAATGCTACATGAGTATTAATCAATCTAATGGTATCCAGATCGTTGATCAATCTTCAAAACTACTGAAGTATCCTTAAGCTAATCAATAAGATCATAAATCTTCATAAGAGGGTACTTATTCCTTGCCTTTATCGTGTTCAGCTGTTGATAATTCATGCATAACCACATAGATAAAATTTCTTTTGAACACAGAGTACTGGTGCATCTCACGAAGACACACTCGATCTAACGAAACTCTTATCAAGCAGCTTTTGTAACTATGCCTTTAATATTTAGGCTCAATCAAAGCCATTTGATACAAAACCATTGAGATAAGTACAGTACTTGAAAAATTATCAAATTTAAATTTCACCTCATAATCAAGAGGTAATCCGTGTCATTCATCAGAAAACACATCCAAAAATTCCCATACTGTTAAAATATCCTCCAGCTTAACCTAAGATACTCAGGTGTTTATCACATTAGCCAAATAAGCTAACCTGTCTGTTAACATCTATTTTCTTAGCAATAATTACTGATATCATATTGGGCAATGTGTCGAAACGATTTTTGTAACCGGGGCGAGACTTTTGAAAACCGCGTCATTTTTAATTATTATCTTTTCAATTGGATTTTTAATTAAAAACAGTGTGATTTTAGAAAACCTCTCGTTTCGAAAAATTGGAAATTCCTTTACGATAAAAATATAAGGTTCGAGGAGTCGCCACCAATCTTTGATTAGGGTGTGATTGGGCACCCAAAAACATTGTCATTTTAAATAAAAATTAATTTTAATTAAAACGACAAATTTACGGTCTACGTTACCAAAATCCAAGTTCGGGAGTCGATTACGCGTGGGGAAGGATTAGCACCCCCACAACGCCCTAAATCGGTACCTAGTTGATTAATTAATTTCTTTGCAACGAATTTCACAAGTTCAAATTTAATTTGATTAATGATCCCTTTAAACAACAAACATGCAAATTTGCAACATTCAAAGCAACAAAATAGATTTAATTTAAAATTACCAAGTCATTAGAAAGATAAAGAATATTCGATTATTTAAAAATATCGAGACCAGATCTTTAGTTCAGTTCTAACAACCTTTTCTCGAAAATTTTAAATAGTCGAATATTTCCTTTTCTTTCGCTCCCAAATTTTACAATGATATATCCAAATTTAATTAGGCGTTACTGACGGGATACCATTTTAATTTAAAATCGTCAAAACAACTTTCCTGTAAGTTAAGAAAAGCCATTCTGATAATTTTAGATTAAAAGGGCATTACCCTTAATTCCGATTATGTGATTAGATCGAGTTATGTACACAAGATTAACATGCTTTTTTTTTAAAAAAAAAAACAACTAAACAAAAGTGTACTAACAACATACTCGGAATACTATACATGCATACATTTAAAATAAATATAAATTAAACTTACGAACATGGATAAAATATTAAACAAAGGGGCTAAAATGTAAAGAACACAAAAGACAGGCTCTTTTCATAACATTTTCATTTCTGGGCAGTCCAAACATGATACAACCAAAATACTACATAGGATCAAAATGCAAGTTTCTAAAACTATGCATCCAATGTAAAAACAACATAAAAATGGCCCCAACATGAATTTGGACTATCATGAAAAACGCTGAAAATCATGCAACAAAATCAAAAGATAATAAAGTTCAGTATAGGGACCAAATCGAAATGAAACAAGGTTGGGATGGCCACGCCAGACATTAACCCCTTTTCCTAAAACGCACAGTTTTCCCCTCAGCTATCAAAACGCTACCGTTTTGGACTTAAACGAAACGAAGCCGTTCTGGCGTTATGTTATATAGGTTATTAGGGTAAAATCTGAAACCCTAAATCACTTCAACCCCTCATCCTCCAAACATACCCGCCGCTCTTCTCTGATTTCCTCTCAATCTCTCCTTCTTCAACCTTCAAACCCCAGACGAAGCATAGCCAACGCCGTGGCCACCGCCGTCTAATGGCTCTGATGAGGAGCCAAGACGTCCACTAAACTCCCTCCGATGACAACCCCTTCAAATACCAACCTAAACCGGCGACCTAAACCCAAACTAAACTTGAAAACCCAACCGGCTTCATCCTCTAGTAACCTCACAACACTACGGCCACCGTGACCTCTTACCTCCCCGGAGGACTCCGATGAGCAACCTTGACCAGAAACCTACCTAGAACCTAACCCAAGAACGATGGACTAACCCCAATCTACCCCTTCAGCTTCCAACTCCAGACCCAAAACGCACATGCACACTTAAACCAACCAGAAACCAACGAAGGGTGAAGGGTTTACCTTCGATTCGACGAGACACTGCCTCCTAATGAGGGCGACGAGGGTCTTTACAGACGAGAAAGGTACGGGTCGTTCTAATTTTTGTGTTTTCTTCTTGGATGGTTGCTTGGTCTCTATTCTGGTTTTTTTCCGTTGTTGATGGCTGGTAGTTTGCTTTTTAGTTCGTTTCTTCTTCCTTTGTTGATGACTCCCCCTTTTGATGATAACTGTTGATAAAAAGACCCTCTTTTCTTGCGTTTTGTTTTGTTTTTGTCTTTGTGCTCTGTCTCTTGTTTGGTGTGCTTGCAGGTCACGGGTGCGAGCTGGTCATGGGCTTCAGGGAGGACTCTGTGAGTCTGCGCAGTCGGTGGAAGCTGACTGGTGGAGACGAACGGTCGACAGAGGCTCATTCTGGACGTGGAAGGCGGCGCTGGGCATAGGGCAAAAACCCTAATGGTCCTTTAATCTGGACCGTTGGATTAAGAGAAGATCCAACAGTCCAGGGTGAGCGGCGGCTGGAACCAGAAGCTGGAAACCCTAACGGGTTTTAGGGTTCTCTTATACTTGGGCCTGTTTGGTCTGGCCCGTTTTAGTTGTAACTCTGGTGTAGGCCCTGTAATAGTAAAAATAAATATACTTAGTCCATGTTATAAATTATTATTATTTTTTATTGCAATTTTATGTCATATATTCATGTTAATAACTAACAAATACCAAACTTATGCTAATAACCCTAATAACGATAATAGTAAAACCCAATTAAAATTAAATAACGCCCCGGACAAATCGAGCATCTACAGCTGCCCCTCTTTGTTCTTTGTCGTGCAACGAGAATAGAGCAAAGATCACTAGATGTTCAAATTTGTCCGACCATGAGAACTTTGATAGACTCATCCGTTCCACTCTTCCTCTAGGGTGAGTGAGAGTTGAAAAAATCTTCTGAAAAAGGGTTCGCTCCCTCTTTCTCCAGGAGAATAGAACTCAAACATTTTCAAAAACCTCCATAGTCCTTCAGAGAGTATAAGACTCGAACAATCTTTAGCAATCGCGTCTGCCCCCTATTTCTTCAGAGAGTATAAGACTCGAATAATCTTCAATGATCACGTCTGCCCCCCATTTCTTCAGAGAGTATAAGACTCACAATCTTCATCAATTGCGTATGCCCCCTATTTCGTCAGAGAGTATAAGACTTGAACAATCTTCAACGATGGTGTATGCCCCCTATTTCTTCAGAGAGTATAAGACCCACAATTTTCATCAATCGCGTCTTCCCCCTATTTCTTCAGAGAGTATAAGACCCGAACAATCTTCAACAATCGTGTCCGCCCCCTATTTCTTCAGAGAGTATAAGACTCGAACAATCTTCAACGATCGCGTCTGCCCTCTATTTCTTCAGAGAGTATAAGACCCGAACAATCTTCAGCAATCGTGTCTACCCCCTATTTCCTCAGAGAGTATAAGACTTGAACAATCTTCAACTATCGCGTCTCCCCCCTATTTCTTCAGAGAGTATAAGACTTGAACAATCTTCAACGATCGCGTCCGCCCCCTATTTCTTCAGAGAGTATGAGACTTGAACAATCTTCAACGATCGTGTCCGCCCCCTATTTCCTTAGAGAGTATAAGACTCGAACAATCTTCAACTATCGCGTCTCCCCCTATTTCTTCAGAGAGTATAAGACTTGAACAATCTTCAACGATCGTGTCCGCCCCCTATTCCTTCAGAGAGTATGAGACTTGAACAATCTTCAACGATCGTGGGGAACCTGTAGATATTTTAAATCATCATGCAATGCTATGCTCCTATTCATGCCTACGATATGCAATTATGCAATTTAATGCACTTTCTTCAAAGGAACACCATCTCTCGACGGATCTTGGTTTTGTCTTGGGCACAAAACATTTGACCAGTTCACCCCATCTGATAATCTCAAAACCATAACTTTCGGCTTGACATGACTTTGACTCCTTTCTTTCTTGAAACCCACTAGTACACATGACCAACTTCTTGATAAATGAAAATTTCTTTGGGTCATCTATTAATGGCTGAGATTGTCTATGAATTCCAAAGTTTTAGCTTTTCGCAACCATACAAGCTTATGGGTAAAACCATTGTTAGCTTCAGAATACCTGCATTTCCAAAACCTTTTGCATAATAATACAAAATGATCTCATGTACCACAAGTTAAGCTATGCGTTTTAACTTTTTCAAAATTAGATGCTTGTAAAAGGGAAATTGAGAAGGGAAAATGTCTCTTTACTTATATAAATGCAGAGAATTTTTAGGCAACTACATGACAAACTTTTAATCGGAAAAGAACAAAATGATAGGTGTCTTCAAATATCAATAACATAAATGCTTTTGAACTGGCACGCCGTCAGAATGACTCGAGTGTAGCTTCTGTCAATAGGATCTCCAAAATGGTGATGACACCTAAGAGTGCGAAACTCTTTCTGAACCCCAAAATCTCCCATTATTGGATGCCATAAACCAATATTGAATCTCACGTGCATTCAATTTCTCCTCTGGTTGTCCCCATCGAGACTCATTAATCTTTGGTCTCAACCCCAATGGCCATTGTCGTTACCCATGTCAGGAGCTCTTCCTACTCCCCAAAACAATTCAGATCCTCCACCATACACGAACTCTGAATTTAAAACTCAAGTCGCCCTTTGCGGGTTTTCGACTCGACCTCCTTTGGTTTCAAGACGCCCTTTTCGAGTTTTCATCTTGAACCCTCATTTTTTCATTTTTTTCATTCATTTTTTTATTTTTTTTATTATTTTTATTATTTTTTCACTTATTTTTCTTCTTCTTTTTGCTTCAAGCAAAATACTTCTTAACTGCGTCAGAATTTACTGGATAAGGTAATTCAGACCCATCCATCTCAGTT
This sequence comes from Hibiscus syriacus, assembly GCF_006381635.1. Taxonomy (NCBI): domain Eukaryota; kingdom Viridiplantae; phylum Streptophyta; class Magnoliopsida; order Malvales; family Malvaceae; genus Hibiscus; species Hibiscus syriacus. The sequence goes on along the minus strand of NW_024062612.1, from coordinate 3,284,486 downwards.
AAGACTAGAGCTCCCCCAGAGAAGGCTTTCTTGACAACATAGGGTCCTTCCCACTTGGGCATCCATTTCCCTCGGAAATCTTTTTGAATGGGCAATATCCTCCTGAGCACCAAATCTCCTTCGTGGATTTCTCGAGGGCGAACTTTCTTATCATGTGCTCGTATCATCCGCTTCTGGTATATCTGACTGTGACAAATAGCCTTCAATCTCTTTTCTTCAATCAGATTCAATTGGTCATATCTGGCCTGTACCCATTCTGCCTCATTTTGCTTCACCTCCGATAAAACCTGGAGCGAGGGAATTTCCACTTCAATAGGGATGACAGCTTCCATCCCATAAACTAGAGAAAACGGAGTTGCCCCAGTTGACGTCCGTACAGAAGTCCGATAGGCAAACAAAGCAAATGGCAACTTCTCATGCCAATCTTTATAAGTTTCATTCATCTTCTCTATAAGCCTCTTAATGTTCTTATTAGCCGCCTCCGCTGCCTCATTCATCTTTGGGCGATAAACCGTGGAATTATGATGCTTTATTTTGAATTGCTCACATACAGATTTCATCATCTTGTTGTTTAAGTTCAATGCATTGTCAGAGATAATTCTCTCTGGTAAGCCATATCTGCAGATGATTTCCTTCTTCAAGAACCTACATATCGTTGACTGGGTAACACTTGCATAGGAAGCTGCTTCTACCCACTTGGTGAAGTAATCTATTGCTACCAGAATGAAGCGATGACCATTTGACGCTTTTGGAAAAATTTACCCAATAACATCCATGCCCCACATAGAAAACGACCACGGAGCTGTCATCACATGCAACGAATGAGGAGGGGTGTGCATTCTATCCCCATAAATCTGACACTTGTGACACTTTCGGGCATAATTGATGCAATCAGTTTCCATAGTTGACCAATAATACCCAAATCTCATAATCTGTCTGGCCATTACATACCCATTAGCATGGGTGCCACATATTCCTTCATGTACTTCTTTAAGAATCATTTTCGCTTCTTTAGTGTCCACACACCTTAATAAGACCTGATCCATGCTTTTCTTATATAAGATCTCACCATTAAGCACATACCCTGCTACCATTCTTCTAATGGTCCTTTTGTCATTCTCAGTTGCCTGTTCGGGGTAACTTTGATATCTTATATACTGGAAGATATCATAGTACCAAGGTCCTTCATCATCTTCTTCTTCAATGTTAAAGCAGTGGGCTGGATACTCATAAGCCTTAATCTCAATAAGCATCATATTTGAATGCTCGTTCATCTTAAAGGCCGCTGCCAAAGTAGCCAAGGCGTCCGCCATTTGATTATCTTCTCTGGGGAGGTAATTGAAAGTCACTTCTTCAAATTCTTCAATAAGTCCCAGAACTAATTTACGATATTCCATAAGTTTGGGATCTTTAGTTTCCCATTCTCCTCTGAGCTGGTAAATTACCAAAGCTGAATCCCCATATACCCTCAGCATTTTTGCTTTGAGTTCAATAGCTGCTCTAAGACCCATAACACAAGCCTTATATTCAGCCATATTGTTTGTACAATCAAAATTGAGCCGACTGGTAAAAGGATAATGCTCTTCACTTGGTGAGACCAAGATTGCCCCAATCCCATGCCCCAAGGCATTTGAAGCACCATCAAAGTTCATCTTCCAGTATTTACCGGTGAGAGCAATTGTTTCTTCCTCCGAGATAGCCATTAAATCCTCATCCGAAAAATCGAAGTTCAACTGTTCATATTCTTCTGAAGCCCTACTCGCAATGAATTCTGCTATGGCGCTCCCTTTAACTGCCTTCTGGCTTACATACTGGATATCAAATTCGGACAACAGGATTTGCCAACGGGCTAACCTTCCAGACAATGCAGGTACCCCCATTAGATACTTTAAAGGGTCCAGCTTAGATATGAGCCAGGTAGTATGATATAACATATACTGTCTAAGTCTTCTGGTAGCCCACACTAAAGCACAACACAATTTTTCAATTGGTGAGTATCTGGCCTCACACTCAGCGAACTTCTTACTGAGATAATAGATAGCCCTCTCCCTCTTCTCAGTTTGATCATATTGCCCCAACACACATCCCATTGAATTGTCATAAACGGACAAGTAAAGAATTAAAGGCTTTCCTGGGATAGGTGGTGCTAGGGTCGGAGTATTCGAAAGATATCTCTTTACTGCCTCAAAAGCCTCTTGACAATCCTCACTCCATTCTCCTGAATCATTCTTACGAAGAAGGCGGAATATGGGATCACATTTTTCGGTCAGCTGCGAGATAAACCGAGCGATGTAATTTAATCTCCCCAAAAATCCTCGAATCTCTTTCTGTGTTCTTGGGGCTGGCAAATCTTGAATGGCTTTTACTTTATCGGGATCTATTTCAATTCCCTTTCGGCTCACTACGAATCCCAACAGTTTTCTCGATATCACCCTAAAAGTACACTTATTTGGGTTAAGTTTTAGTTGGCACTTCTTTAATCTTTGAAAGAGCTTCCTCAAATTCTTGATATGTTCCTCCTCTGATAGGTTGCCCCTGCATTCTTTAATCCAAACGGCATGACTTTATAACAGAACGTCCCCCACATAGTGACAAACGTTGTTTTCTCCATATCTTCAGGGTACATTTTAATTTGATTATAGCCGGAGAAACCATCCATAAATGAGAATAAGGAATTTCCAGCAGTATTGTCCACTAACGTGTCTATATGTGGCAAAGGAAAATTATCCTTTGGACTAGCTCTATTCAGATCTCTATAGTCGACACACATTCGTACCTTCCCATCCTTCTTTGGTACTGGGACAATATTTGCTACCCACTCAAGATATTTGGCCACTGTGAGAAACCCAGCATCAAATTGTTTCTTCACTTCTTCTTTAATCTTGAGCAGCATCTTGGGTCTCATTCTTCTCAGTTTCTGTTGTACGGGCTTACAATCAGGCTTTATCGGTAATTTATGGACAACCAATTCTGTATCCAGCCCTGGCATGTCCTCGTACGACCAAGCAAATACATCCTTGAATTCTTGAAGTAATTCTATCAAGCTTTGCCTTCCTTCAGCAGACAGGGTGGTACCAATCTTTACTTCCCTTCTATCCTCATCTGTACCCAGGTTCAAGATCTCTGTAAGCTCTTCGTGAGGCATAATCTGCTCATCTTCCTGTTCCACCACCTTTAGTAATTCTGAGGGTGGTTCACATCCCTCATCATCATCACAACCTTCGATTTCCCCTTGACATATGGGCATCTCGAAATCAATCTCCGGGTCAGAGTCATTAGCATTCGTATTATTGATATCTGAGTTCCTGAAAGGATAACGAAAAAGAAGATATATATACATATATACATATGGGAGAATCTTTTCCCATATAAACAAATAGAAAGAAATAATATATGCGTATATTCAAACAAAAATGCATGAGGAAATGTTTGTCATTTGGGAATTAACAAAACACATCTTTTATTGAAAGCAAGTAAAAACACACAACTTAACCCTTTACATCAAATCACCTATTGTCCCAGGGTATGAACAATAGGGAAGAGTTCTAGTGTATTACTCTGCAAAACATTTGTAAACTACATGCAATTCCTCCGCGGTCCAGTTGTTCAACACAAAGCCCGGTGGCGCAGGGTAAATGCCCGTAGCTCTCATTTCTTTGAACTCCTCATCGGTTATGACATTAATGCCCAAGTCCTCCAAGGCATTCTCAACTATCACTTTACTGCTTTCCAAAGTCCCTTGAAACATATATCCTCCTGATACGAAAATGCTGCTCAATGGCAGGAATGTCATGGGCTCCCAGCTTGGGTCCTCACCAGTCAATCTTGCCTTTCTCAATTCCTGAATCTTCTTGATGCTTCTCAGTTTTTCTTTTAAAGTCGGCTAATACCCTAAACCAAACTTTGTCTCTTTTAGTTACAGGGTAGATTGGGCCCCACCAGTCCTTGCAACCGACGTCCAAACCCTTTGCCAGTTTTTGCTCCTCTTCCAAGAGTCAGCTTAAGCCCCATTTTGGTGCAGTTTGACAATCTAGGCTTCGGGATCTTCTTTCCTTCTGCCAAAAACATGGCATTGACATATTCCAACGATCTGAAAGAACATTCAACAGCTTGCTCTTCCACTTCAACGTATGGAGCAGTAGTAGAAACCGAAGCAATAATGTCTTCTTCAGCATGAATGCATATAAGCCTCCCATCAATTGCAAATTTTATCCTTTGGTGCAACGTTGACGGAACCGCACCGGCCTGATGAATCCAGGGCCTTCCCAATAAACAGTTGTATGTAGGCATGATGTCCATCACAAGAAACTCCACTTCTTATATCGCCGGGCCAATAGTCAAAGGGATATCAATCTTGCCTAGAACTTCTCTCTTCGTTCCATCAAAAGCTCGAACCACACTTTGACAGCTTCTCATCAGGGTGCTGTCCACTGGTAGTTTTTTCAGGGTCACCAAGGGCATCACATTTAACGCTGAACCGTTATCTATCAGTACTCTGGATAGAACATGCCCTTTGCACCTAACTATGATGTGTAGAGCCTTATGATTGCCAATCATCCCAGAAGGGATCTCGTCCTCAGAAAAAGATAAAAAATTATCGGCCTGGATGTTGGCAACTAGTCGGTCCAGCTTTTCTGTGGGTATCTCCTACGGGACAAAGGTTTGGTTTAAAACTTTTAACAGGGCGTTGCGATGAGCCTCTGAACTTAGAAGAAGTGATAGGACAGAAATACGGGCAGGCAGCTTGTGCAGTTGCTCAACAATACTGTATTCACTATGTTTCAAAAATTTTAAAAATTCCATCGCTTCATTCTCCGTTACTGGCTCATTGACGATGGGTTCATCTTATCTTATCTGCACATCGATACTTTTTCCTTTCTCGACAGCAATCTTTTTCTCAGGTTCTTTGTGATAACATCTACCACTCCTGGTCATGTGTCCCACTTCATCTACCTCTTCCTGTTGCTTTGACACCTCTCCTATTTGACAAGTATATCTCCAGGGTACCTGTTTATTGTCTTTGTACGGGAACGGAGAGGGGGGTGTAATAATCACCTTTGGAGCTACCTTCTCAGCCACTCGATTCTTGGGAGTAATGACGAGGGGACAACTAGCACTATAGACCCCTTTGGATGATCCCTCAGAGGCGTAAACTTCCGCTTCTTCTTTCTCAGCCACTTCTTTGAAGAACTCGATTTCCTTACTATCCATCATCTCTTGTACCAGCCCTAAGAAATCCGAACACTGTTGTATACTGTGTCTTGTGCAGTTATGGTAGTGGCACATCTCTTTATTGTTGAACTGTTCACATGGCAGATTAGTCTTTAATAGTCCTACCTTGACCATTTGGCACCACACCCAAGACATGGGTGACATCACCTCACTAATATTTTTTACAGTCATTCTTCCTTTCTCTTCAGCGACTGCATTAATCCCGGCTCCTGCATGGTTTGGCAATGGATTCTGGGCTATGTTTGGCTGTTCACTGTCACCAAAATTGATGACGTTTCTTCTCCTCAGAGCTTGGACGACCTTTTTGAAAGCGGGACAATTTTCAATAGAATGTCCGGAAACCCCTGCATGGTATTCGCACTTAGCACTAGCATCATACCACTTGGGATACGGGGGTTGTATAGGGTCCACATGATAAGGTGAGACTACATGTCGATCATATAATTCGTGGAATAACTCCTTATAAGTCATAGGAATCGGATCAAATTGAGGCCTCTCTCTCCTTGGATCTCTTGCCCCTTGTCTATTGTCAATTTGGGGTGATGCTACCGTTCCCTGTGGTCTGGACACTGTGATATTATGGGAATCATACTGCCTTACGTTGTTGACTTCGTTTTCCTTCTTCCTCATCGGCTATTTCTTACTGGAATCTCCTCCCTCAAGCTTCCCGCTTTTAATCGCCATTTCAATCATTTCTCCCGCCGTAACTATATCAGCAAAACTTCGAGAAGGATTACCAACAAAATGTGAGAAAAATGGAGCCTTCAAGGTATTAACAAAAAGTAGGTTCGTTTCCTCCTCTACCAACGGTGGGTGGACTTGTACTGCTACCTCTCTCCACCTCTGAGCATATTGTCTGAAACTTTCATTATGCTTTTTCTCCATTGCTTGCAGCACCATTCTGTTAGGCCTGACGTCCTTCACATGCATATACTGGTCAAGAAAAGATTTGGCCAGGTCTTTCCATGTCCTGACATCAACTCTCCTTAGTTGATTATACCATCGCAATGCTGAGCCTACTAAGCTTTCCTGGAAACAGTGGATCAACAGCTGGTCATCCCCTACGTAACCAGTCATTTTCCTGCAGAACATTGTGATATGGGCAGAAGGGCATTGGGTACCGTCGTATTTCTCGAAGTCAGGAGTTTTGAACTTGGGAGGTAGGACCAGATCAGGAACTAAACTCAGTTCCTTAGCGTCGAGACCATACAAGCTGGTATCTTCTTTCATAGCTTGTACTTCATTTGCTAGCTGCTTATATTGCTCCTGCAACAACTTGTTTTCGCTCTTCTTTGCTTCTTCATCAAGGTCCGGGACCTGGTGATATGGGCTTTCTTCGGGATGCGAACAAGATCCAGGTTGCGGATTAACTGCAATGCCGTCAGGATTTATGTATACTTTGGTATGGATAGATGTTCCTTGGATATTCGGAGACTATACCGGGGTAAACCCTGGAGGGTAAAGTGGTTCTTCACTTGTTTGCTCATGGGCCTTTCCGTGCTCTGGATTTCTCCCTCCCAGCATATTTGCCAACTTAGACAACATATCCTCTTGATCCTTAAGCATATCTTCTTGCATTTTCTTTAGATCATCTTGCAATTACAGTTGAGTTCTTTCAATTTGAGCAATCTTATCATCCATGGCCTTCCTTGTGTTATAGTGATGCTTGAAATTTCCCAGTATTCTGTAATGTATCCCTTATTGTTAATTTTAATGCTTTGAGGATGAATGCAAATTATGTAAAGTGTGATAACAAATGCAACACAAAACTTAAATTGCAAATAAAATGCAAATGCATGCAGAAAGGCATTGATTCATAAGACGCGATCAGTCTTAGAACAACTTTCATTTAGGACAAAAGCATCATCTTTACAAGAAAAGTCCATTACAGAAAAGGCCTAGCTCTCATGTTCAGCTCTACTATCTGATTGACAAGCCAATCGACCCTCTTTCCTACATCTGATGCTAGATTGGTGTAGCTCTGGATGACTTTTGCTTGGAGGTCCATCTCTCCCAACTGCCTCGCAACGCCGCTTAACTGATTCATGGTCTCTCGGATCACGTGATTCACGTTTGTCTTCTAGTTGAGTTTTGCCATTGCAGTCTGGTGCCTTGGACGGTGCGCTCGAGACCAGCGATTTGTATCTGGCAGCTTCGTAAGGAAGCCTCTAAATCATGAATCTTCTTTTACAAAGCAGCGTTCTCCTCGAGGCTAACCCTTTGATCCACTGGGCAACGCTGACTGTTTTCTGCAGATAAGGAACTTTCAAGCTGCATAACGTAGGCACTGTACTCTTCATTCTTTGCCTTGGCTTGAGCTAACTCTTCCTCATGCCTTGATTCCATTTCATGCATCTCTTGATTGAGTACCTCTATCCGTTCGTTCTTTGCTCCGCACCTCTGTATCCAGAGGAATACTTCATCCTGTTTGCCTTGGAGCACACTCTCCTGATGTTGCCTTTCTAATTTTAGCTCTTCTTTGCTTTGCCTCTTCTCAGTTTCGAGCTCGTCGATTCTTTGCTTTCTAACCTCAAGTTCAAGTTGCATGTTATTTGCCTTCATTATGAGTTCTTCAATATTAGCATGCAATTCTTCTTCTCGCTTCTTGCTCAAGGTGTACCTTTGTCTTAACTCTTTAGCCTCTGTCCTTTCGCTCTTCAGTGCCCTAACCCAGGACCTTCTCTCGGACTCAAGTTCTTGATTTCTTTTCTTCTTCTCTGTCTCTACTTCTCTGACTCGGTGCTCTCTCTCGGCTCTGACGTCTCTAACTCGACTATCCCTCTCAGCCCAGAGCTCTAACCGCCACTGCTCTGAAGTTCTCCCGAGGCCAGCAATTACCCGTGCTCGACTCATCTTTTGGTAATCGCTCTGTAAACTAGTGAGATTGGCCTCCACTTCATCATTTCTCTTGCGCATAAGCTCAAACTGTGTATTATAGAACCCCCTATCGATGTCCAACATGAAATTCTTTTGTCTAAGGGCCTCACACTCTGCTTCCTTCCTGGAGATTTCTGCTTCGAATTCACTCTTCAGTATCTCCAACTTAGACGGTACGTATTTAAACTATGCTTCCAAAGGAATTGTTTGGTCACGATCCACCAACGGAAGGATATCATTCTTTTGCACCGCCCTCCATGCCACGTAATCTGGCATCAGCATGACCTCAGCTGCTATGAAATCAGTTCTAAAGGTTGACTTCCACGCCTCTGACATTGCACGAGCAGTTTTCTTGTAGTGATCTCCACAGTACACAAATTCAGATGCCTTCAGACCGGATGTAGCTGGGACGAATTGGCGTGCCCCAAATTGCCTTAGTACCATCAGTGGCGCATAGCCTACTCCACCCCATAACCCTAATAGAGTTACCCAATCGGAATCCCCGCATTTGTACAACACATCCACAAAAACTAACCAGGGGACACGCCACACTATATTATGCTCCTGTAAATTTCTGAAGAGTGAAACCCAATCCTTCCTGGTGAGATACTCTGGCCACTCTTTAGTGAGGAAATCTTTTAAGGGTGAATAGGCCGTAGAAAACCATCGACTATACTCTCGGTCAATTTTCCAGAAGTGACTGCGTATCCAAATAGTAAGCAACTGGACACACCCGGTGAAGCGGCTACTCTCAGCTCTTCTGCAACTGCTAAGTGCTCTGAATGTTTTGGCCAAAACCGCAGGAACAGGGTTTACCTTCCTTTCCAAACGCTCGAATAAATCGACCACTGCGGCTTCCACGTGATAAAGAACTTTCGGGAAAATCATCAAACCATAAATTCCCAAGGCGAACATCTCCATGCTCTTCTCGATATCGCTATGCTTGACGATAATCTCCTTGAGGCATGACCAAGGGAAGCAATCGGACTCTCCCTTCTTTTGGATTCGATCAGCAACCCACTTCTCCCCCATCCCAGTAATCCTTGCGAGCTTGCTCTTAAAGGATTGTGTCCTTGAGGGTTTTGAGTAGATTCGGTCCAAGTGTATCGTCTCGAAATGAAACAAGGAGGTGTATTCTTCTAACATGGGAGTCATGTCTTCCTTGTTGAAAGTGAAGCAGCTATATGCGGGATTCCAAAACTGGATGAGAGATTTGATTAGGGGTTCGTTTACTTTCACGTACAACAGAAGGGCGATGTCACCATACTTTTGCCAGAAAGAGTATTTCACATCAGAATTCCAACTTTCCCAAATTTCGCGTAACTCTTGCAAATCGTTTTGCTTTAGACTGATCGGAGCAACCTCTGGTAGTACTGATATGTAATCTTCAGTCAAACTGTCGCCTTTCTTCCTCTGAGTTTCTTCGGACCATGACCTCACTTCCGCGTTATCCATTTCCTTATTATGAAAGCTCTTGTCCATTTTATGACCGCCTTCTACTTTTATGACCACCTTGTGAATCAACACATTTCTTCATGAATGATGATGCAATGCAGCAATAATAAATAAAACATAAACACAAACAAAAATAAAACTGTGTTAGTATATACAATGAATAGTCAAAGAATAAACAAACAACATGACGATAGAAAATATATACATCCTAAACCTTATTCACATGGTATCTACCCGACATGGCATCTACCGAATCATGCTTTAGTAGATCCTACCCAACATGATATTTACCCACATGCTTTGTTACTCATAAAAAATCCTAACCGCATGGTATCTAATTCACATGCCTGTTCAAAAAATAAACCTAACCACATGATCTCTAGTTCGCATACTTTTTGCAAAAAATAAATTCGAGGGAAAAGTTAGAATGAGTTTCCCCTTTGTGTCTGGGGGACAGAGATTCAACATAAGATGGGCAGAGTTTCAGTATTTCTAAAAGGGTCCTCGAATTGTCCTTTGCTGGTGCCCCCTTGGGCTTGCCAGACCCTCGATCCTCGCCCATTATAGGCTTAAAACGGATCAAGTTCAATTTCGAGAGGATACATTTCCCTATGTCCATGCGAGGAAACTCAATGTTTCACTCGTAAACATAAGGCATGTACCCCAGAGGTTATTAGCTAAAGCCCATGCGGAGAAAAGTAATTTTTCTCACGTAAGCGTAGCTTTCACCCCTACCTAACGGGACAGAGCACAGTTAGAGTGCTCTAAATATTAAAGGTTTACATCAACAGTGGGGAAACTCATAATCCTTTGCCTCGATCCAAGAGAAACAATAGACTAAAGTGAAAGTCAGAAAACTGAAAACATGTAGATCAGACATTAGTACAACTATTTACTCATTAACCCAAATTACAATTTTAAGATGCACACAAAACAATTCAAACAAATAAGGGATCAAGAACCAAATCAAAGCGAACTTATAACTTTCGTTTGCAAAGACAATTAATTAATCGACTATAGGCCTGACTCTCTAAAAAGTCCTCAGCGGAGTCGCCAAGCTGTCGAAACGATTTTTGTAACCGGGGCGGGACTTTTGAAAACCGCGTCATTTTTAATTATTATCTTTTCAATTGGATTTTTAATTAAAAACAGTGCGATTTTAGAAAACCTCTCGTTTCGAAAAATTGGAAATTCCTTTACGATAAAAATATAAGGTTCGAGGAGTCGCCACCAATCTTTGATTAGGGTGTGATTGGGCACCCAAAAACATTGTCATTTTAAATAAAAATTAATTTTAATTAAAACGACAAATTTACAGTCTACGTTACCAAAATCCAAGTTCGGGAGTCGGTTACGCGTGGGGAAGGATTAGCACCCCCACAACGCCCTAAATCGATACCTAGTTGATTAATTAATTTCTTTGCAACAAATTTCACAAGTTCAAATTTAATTTGATTAATGATCCCTTTAAACAACAAACATGCAAATTTGCAACATTCAAAGCAACAAAATAGATTTAATTTAAAATTACCAAGTCATTAGAAAGATAAAGAATATTCGATTATTTAAAAATATCGAGACCAGATCTTTAGTTCAGTTCTAACAACCTTTTCTTGAAAAGTTTAAATAGTCGAATATTTCCTTTTCTTTCGCTCCCAAATTTTACAATGATATATCCAAATTTAATTTGGCGTTACTAACGGGATACCATTTTAATTTAAAATCGTCAAAACAACTTTCCTGTAAGTTAAGAAAAGCCATTCTGATAATTTTAGATTAAAAGGGCATTACCCTTAATTCTGATTATGTGATTAGATCGAGTTATGCACACGAGATTAACATGCTTTTTTTTTAAAAAAAAAACAACTAAACAAAAGTGTACTAACAACATACTCGGAATACTATACATGCATACATTTAAAATAAATAAATTAAACTTACGAACATGGATAAAATATTAAACAAAGGGGCTAAAATGTAAAGAACACAAAAGACAGGCTCTTTTCATAACATTTTCATTTCTGGGCAGTCCAAACATGATACAACCAAAATACTACATAGGATCAAAATGCAAGTTTCTAAAACTATGCATCCAATGTAAAAACAACATAAAAATGGCCCCAACATGAATTTGGACTATCATGAAAAACGCTGAAAATCATGCAACAAAATCAAAAGATAATAAAGTTCAGTATAGGGACCAAATCGAAATGAAACAAGGTTGGGATGGCCACGCCAGACATTAACCCCTTTTCCTAAAACGCACAGTTTTCCCCTCAGCTATCAAAACGCTACCGTTTTGGACTTAAACGAAACGACGCCGTTCTGGCGTTATGTTATATAGGTTATTAGGGTAAAATCTGAAACCCTAAATCACTTCAACCCCTCATCCTCCAAACATACCCGCCGTTCTTCTCTGATTTCCTCTCAATCTCTCCTTCTTCAACCTTCAAACCCCAGACGAAGCATAACCAACGCCGTGGCCACCGCCGTCTAATGGCTCTGATAAGGAGCCAAGACATCCACTAAACTCCCTCCGACGACAACCCCTTCAAATACCAACCTAAACCGGCGACCTAAACCCAAACTAAACTTAAAAACCCAACCGGCTTCACCCTCTAGTAACCTCACAACACTACGGCCACCGTGACCTCTTACCTCCCCGGAGGACTCCGATGAGCAACCTTGACCAGAAACCTACCTAGAACCTAACCCAAGAACGATGGCCTAACCCCAATCTACCCCTTCAGCTTCTAACTCCAGACCCAAAACGCACATGCACACTTAAACCAACCAGAAACCAACGAAGGGTGAAGGGTTTACCTTCGATTCGACGAGACACTGCCTCCTAATGAGGGCGATGAGGGTCTTTATAGACGAGAAAGGTACGGGTCGTTCTAATTTTTGTGTTTTCTTCTTGGATGGTTGCTTGGTCTCTATTCCGGTTTTTTTCCGTTGTTGATGGCTGGTAGTTTACTTTTTAGTTCGTTTCTTCTTCCTTTGCTGATGACTCCCCCTTTTGATGATAACTGTTGATAAAAATACCCTCTTTTCTTGCGTTTTGTTTTGTTTTTGTCTTTGTGCTCTGTCTCTTGTTTGGTGTGCTTGCAGGTCACGGGTGCGAGCTGGTCATGGGCTTCAGGGAGGACTCTGTGAGTCTGCGCAGTCGGTGGAAGCTGACTGGTGGAGACGAACGGTCGACAGAGGCTCATTCTGGACGTGGAAGGCGGCGCTGGGCATAGGGCAAAAACCCTAATGATCCTTTAATCTGGACCGTTGGATTAGGAGCAGATCCAACAGTCCAGGGTGAGCGGCGGCTGGAACCAGAAGCTGGAAACCCTAACGGGTTTTAGGGTTCTCTTATACTTGGGCATGTTTGGTCTGGCCCGTTTTAGTTGTAACTCTGGTGTAGGCCCTGTAATAGTAAAAATAAATATACTTAGTCCATGTTATAAATTATTATTATTTTTTATTGCAATTTTATGTCATATATTTTTCATGTTAATAACTAACAAATACCAAACTTATGCTAATAACCCTAATAACGATAATAGTAAAACCCAATTAAAATTAAATAACGCCCCGGACAAATCGAGCATCTACACAATGATTTCACTTTTTCTCCGATTGATATTATTTTAGAACCTTTCGCATTTCCCCCCAAAAATAATCGCTTTGTGTGACAATCTTCCTAACCATGATATAAAAGTAACCAAATGATGGTCGATTATTCTCAAACTTATCAAATGACAATTTCATAAGATTTTTCGAGACATGCCCTCTTGTATATTTTTTGGACAATTTATAATTATTTACTTTACTCAGGCACTATAACCCAGTGGATTCATTGTTATCAAATCACTATTAAAGGGTTTAATTGGAATACCTTTTCCTCTTGCTAATTTCGTACTAATATAGAAATATGTAGAACCCAAATTAATCATAATTAATACAGACCCATCGTCCACTGTCATCTCACTTAACTGATGATAATATATGTATGATCACTTAAAATCATCTTTCCTTAAACTTCCAGTATAAAACCTACTTACTTACCACTTACTCTTGCTCTCTAGCCTTAAAGATTTAGTCTTTAATCTACTATCCAAAATTAAACCAAACTAAACATCTATATAATCAGCTTAATACTTAACTTGTACACTTTCCAAACATTCTTCAAAAATTTAAAACATTTATGTAGAAACCTAAATCATCAGTAAATTCAATAATCTCCTAATACTGTTTAGTCTCAATTTTTCTTGTGCACTTTCTAAACAATCTGATATATTCCCTTAATTCATTAACCTCATTAAAAAGTGGGGCATTGCTTTGACAAAATGAAGGATAATCTGTTACGGCTCCAACCTTTCTAGAGTGACTTACTAAAATTTTCTCCGGCCTGTTTGAATCTATTACAATTTCGAATTTTTCTTATCCTGATCAGGTTTCTTACTTTCACTTTTAGCTTCATCTTAAAGCTCAAAATTGATCGTTCAAAACGATCATTCTTGTTTCGACATCTAATACAACCACATTTAAAATTTTACATTAGTAAAGAGCAACGTCGTTAATAAAATCACTTAACCATACCAGATCAGAAATTTCGACATCCTAGTGACATGTACAAATTTTCAACATAAAATAGACATGATAGGTCGAGAATCAACTAAACCTACAACTCTGATACTAACTAATTTAACACCTATAACCCTTATACATCTCGAAATATGAGTTAAAGACGTCACATTGACATTTCAAACATTATTTGTACATAAATATTTAAACTTTCATTCCATTTAAAAACCTCTCGTTTAATAATTTATAACTATTTAATTAATCATATATAATTATAAAATAATAATTTATCGTAAAATTAAAATATGATTTTAAGAAGCAACTAGACAGTTCAATGATGTTTCTCAACATATATAAAACTGCCAAAATACTGCCTAATTTACTATTGGCCATTTTAAGTTAATCGCTTAGAGCCGTTCAAACATTTATAACATACATGCCACTAATGAGTAAACGATGTCTTACTGATACTGTAGGTTGGCTTGACTTTCCAAGAAGAGATGATTTTAGCACTCCTTACTTCACGTATGATTCTTTATATGAATCCTACACTTCTTTATATGAATCCTACGCATGAAAAATGTCACGCGCTAAGTAAAACTTAGTGAGGAAGTAACATAGCTAAGGTGAGATAAAACACAAATATCATAAAGTATTATAAAATATAAATCTGTAATTTAAATAAAAACATTGAAACTTTCAAACCGAACTGTTCAAGCCATTTCCTCTTTGAAAACCTGAAAATAATCATCTTATGATGTTATAAAAAATCATGTAAATCAACATCAAACATAATAAACATTTCATACTCTTTTCATTCATACATATTTCAGAACTTTCATTTCATTTCCATATTCTTTTATTTCAGATACTTGTCATAACTTTAACATTTACTTTCATAACCCAATGTATATGTAAGATAATGCAATGTACGTGAGTCATACATAATGTGTGCACTAAGCACTACACGGTGCCAATCATCATCATAATATTCACTCCAAGTTTAAATCATATCATATGCACCAACGGAGCCATACCTAATGTACACGAATGTACTATAACTTAACTTAACTTGAACTTTACTCAACTTCTTGGCATGCCAAGTGTACCCACGGCTCTCAATGCAACATACAATGAGCTTCCATATCATATTATATTCATATAATAATCAACATTTCCATATCAAAATCAATTTTAACTTATCAGCATAAAAAGCATAATTTGGGCAATTCATACCCGAAATCATCCATAATTAGAATATAGATATCATGTAAAATACTGAGTATATCATGCTCTAAAATAAATTCAAATAACATTTCTAAAATCGTTAAAGAAATATTCCATCATTAGAATTATAGATCATTCTTTAAAATTATATTCAAAAATTCATTCGAATATATTTTCAGAAAATATCATATAAAAACATACTGGGCAATCTCATACCCAAAAATCATTCATAAATCTTAAAATAAGCAATATGAGAATAATCCATATTTATAATTAAATCGTACTTAAAAAGTCATACTTTGAAATAATAATATGAGGTTGACTTATCGCAAGTATTTCTCAATCAGTATATATAATTAAATAAACTGCACTCACATTTGCCTCACTATTAAAACTTAAATACGATACTCTTTTACTCAATAACTTTTTTTTGCTTTCGTGTCACAGGAATCACAAGATTTGTCGTAATATGTACGACATCACATATATAATACCATTTTAAATTGTATGTTAGTATTCTACTAACATAATCTAGTTTCAATAAAGTAAATTCTATAATCGATATAAAACTAAATAGTGTTTTACATCATAATATTAAACCTTCCAAAATACTCATTCGATTCCATAAATATTTACTTTCATCATCAATCCTTCAACTTTTACCAACTTTGCATTCAATATACTAATTATGAATTCTTCTTAGAATTCATATCAATGTTTCCATTTAATTTATAATGATCCTTCCCCATTATGATCATTTCACATAAATTACTAAAATTTCCAGCACCTTAAAAATATACTCAATTCAATACTTAAACATTCAAAAACTTGCAACATCATCCTTTATTTCCTTAGACTTTTCGAATTCAATCACCCACTTTACTAAACTTGAAATTCGATCCCAAATCTAATATTTAATCTTAAAAATCATCATACTAATATAAATTTCCAGCATTGAAATTTCATACTAAAATAATACTATCACATTTGAAAATTTACAATTAACTCCTAACTTTTGAGACTATTCGAATTCCATCACCAAATTTATCCAAATTTGCACTTTAATCCCAAATCACTTATTTAACTTAAAATTCCAACATTTTATAATTAAAATTCAATATTGAATACTCCAATTTACACATTTATGCATCAATGTTCCTCAATTCTCAATTCTCAAAACTTGCAAACTAGCTCTTTCTCTATTTCAAGGTTCCAAAATGATCCAAATCAATCTCCAAATCACATTGAACACATTTAATATCAATTCCATACCATACAAAAATGTCAACATTTTCCCCTATTTTTTTCATAGCCGAAAATCCTAAAGTAGCTAGGGCAAACTTTCCATTCAATTTCAAGCATGAATTCAAGCTCCTATGATCTAATTCGTGCTATTCTAATCTTCATAACATCGAATTCAATCAAAATTCAACCAATATCCATAAACCCTAGCTATGGCTAAAACTTATTCATGCGCTTTTAGATAATTTTAATCATCACTCATGGTTGAAAATTTATTTACAACCTAGGTAACTTAAAAATCATCCATTAACTCTTCAAAACCTAACATGTTCTTAAACCACCCAAATCATGAAACTCATCATCCAAGAATGATTTTCATGAAATTTTTATACCAAATGATAGAAAATTTTAAGAGGATTAATTCTCTATCGAATAGCTTAACCTAAAAATCAATCAAATAAGCTTAAAAATCAATTTGAAAAGCTTACCCCTTTAGCCATGGAGGCTCACGACAACTTGAAGGTGAAAGGGGTGATAATTTTCTACACTTATCTTTAATAGACATGTCATTTTATAATTTAAATGAATTTAAAATTCATTCAATAGGAAATTCAAACTTTATCCTTTAAAATCCTTGATAGTTTCAACCATGCCACCAAAATATCTTCTAATTTAATATTCAAAGTCAAATATGAACAAATAAAAATTCACATTTTACCTTTGCCCTTTGAAATTTTGAAAAATACAATTTAGTCACTAATTTTCCCAATTTCAACTAAATATAGAAAATTAACTTCAATTCCACTAATCCATGCTAAATTTCATTGTTCTAAAATATGAAAATAATATTTCCAACCTTTATCTAACATTTTTCAAATTTTCATGAAATTTCAGTTCGATTCGATTATTCGATTTCTTACTGGACTTTACTGCTTAATAACTTTTAATACAAATCATGAATCAAAATTATGATTCCCATGAAAATTTTTATTGCGAGACAAACTATTCATTTATAGGCCAAAATATTAAACTTTTAAAAATACATTTTCATCCTTGAAGTTTTCAAACTTTATACTTTGGCCAATAAAATTTTAAAACTTATATTTTGGTTACTACTAAAAAATTTGGGGTATTACACAATTCCTTCTGAGTTAGCAGATATTTCAAACTTTTATAGCTTGTATAAATATAATATTGTTCATCATAAATAGTGGCACCAACTTTTTATAGCAAATACTACAACTGCTAACTCTAAATTATGGGTCAAATAATTTTGTTCGTGCGTCTTTAACTGTCTCGAAGCATAGGCTACCACTTTACCTTCTTACATCAACACACATCCCAAACCATTATGGGACGCATCACTGTAAATCACATAATCTTTGTCTGATTTTGGTTGTACTAAAACTAGTACTCCTGTCAAGATCTTCTTAAGTGTATCGAAGCTTTTTTGGCACTTTTCAGTCCAAACAAATGACACATCTTTTTTGAGAAACTTAGTAAGTGGTGAAGCAATCATTGAGAAATTTTTCACGAATCTTCGCTAATAACCTGATAGTCTCAAGAAACTTCGAACTTTGAAAACATTATTCGAGTTTTCTACTCCGCTATAGCTTGTACTTTCTTGGGATCTACTCTGATCCCTTCTGCTAAAATCACGTTACCCTGAAAAGAAACTCCTGACAGCAAAATTTATATTTCAACAACTTAGCATACCCATAGCATTTGAAGTATAATGTAGAGGTATGCCTTGCGCTCTTCTTTAGTCTTGGAGTAAACCAAAATATTATTGATAAACACCGATTCATTAGATTTATGAATGCTGCTGGAGCATTGGTCAGTCTAAACAGTATCACTACAAACTCATAGTGACCATATCGAGTTCTGAAAACCATTATTGGAACATCTTCTTCCTTAATCTTTAACCGGTGATATCTGGACCGAAGATCAATCTTCAAAAATATTGAAGCACCCTTGAGTTAACCAAACAGATCATCGATCCTCGGAATAGGGTACTTGTTCTTTATCGTCACTTTATTCAACTGATGATAGTCTATATATAACCGCATCTATCCTCCTTTCTTTTTAACAAACAATACCAGTGCACCCCATGGGGACACACTCGATTTGATAAAACCTCGGTCAAGTAGTTCTTATAGTTATGCCTTTAACTCTCTAAGCTCAGTTAGAGCCATTCGATAAGGGGCCATTGAAATAGGCAAATACCTTTACCTAAAAAGTTGAACAACCTTTTAATGTCAATTTCATTGCCAATACTACAGATATCACAATAGGAAATACTTTTGCCTTTTTCTCCAATTACTTTTATTTAAGAACGCTTCATACTTTTCAGAAATAATCACTTCTTGCGACAATCTACCTAACCATGATATAGAAATAATCAATCATTTTCCACGATGATCTTAAACTTATCAAATGGTAATTCTATAAAATTCACCAGGAGTATCACCCCTTGAATCTTTATCACGCAATTTCTACTTATCCGCTTTACTCTTTCGGTAAGACCCAACGAATTCGTTACTGTAAATAAATTCTAAGAAAATACCTATTTAAGTTAATATTTTATTATCAAAATTTATTCATATATTTAATCTTAACGGTAAATTACTACTCAATCATTTGAAGTTATTCTTCATATACTTTCTCATTTCTATAATCTCACTCCATTTACTATAATCTTGAAACTCTTCAAGTTCTTTAGATAAACAAATATTCTTATTCAAACTCATTTTAAATAATTTCGAACAATAACATAATGATCATCTGATTCACTAAGAACTTAACTTTCTTTAAACTTTTGGCAAACGATTTATTTACATGTAGAAATCCTAGAATCATCTATAAATTCAATAATTTTTGAATCCTCATCAATCTCAACTTCTCTTGTAATACTTTTTAACCTTTTAATAGATTCCTCTAATTCAGTTACCTCATTAAACGTTGAGGCATTTCTTCCCAAAAATGGAGAAAATCCCTTATAGCTCTAACCCGTCTAGGGCGAGATACTAAAGTCCTCTCAGGTCTATCTGGATCAATTTCAATCTCGGTCTTCTTTTTAATATTATCAACTTTCTTACCCTTACCCTTAGTTTTCGACATCTAACACATATATTTCAAAAATTACGTTAGCAAGGAGCAGTCACAAATAAAATCATCAAACCATACCATATCAGTAATTTTGACATCCTAGTGGCATGTACATATTTCTAACATAACATAGGTTCAGTTTAGGCCGAGAATCAGCTAAACCTACATCTCTGATACCCATAAATGTAACACCCATAACCCATATATGTCTCGAAATACGAATTATAGATGTTACATCAATACTACATACATTCATTGATGACATACACTTAAAATTTTTGGTCTATTTTTAAAACATTTCTTTATCAGCTTTAAAACTTTATCGTTAATCATGTAAAATCATAAAATAATATTTGAACGTTCAAAATGAATCAAATTCTATGAAACAATTAGGTTGTTTAGTGTTGTTTCATAAATTATATATAATTGCCTAAACATTGCTTAATTATGAACCCATTTAAAGACAAATACGATACAACAATGTACATATATAATATACATGCACTAGTAAATCCAAGATATGATGTCGTATTGATTTTGATATTAGATATGATTTTCTGAAAGAAGTTCAAGAGGCTTCTCACTTTACGTTCCTTTTTCTGACTGAACCTACGCATGAAAATCATCACGCGTTAAGTAAAAACTTAGTGAGGTAGTAACATAACTAAAGTGAAATAAGACATAAATTTCATAAATTATTATAAACATAAAGTTTTAATTTAAACAAAAACATTAAAACTTTCAAATAGAGCTATTCAAGTTGTTTTCCCCTTGAAAACCTAAAAATCATCATCTCATGATTTTATCAAAATCATGTGAATTAACATTAAATATAATAAACAATTCATATTCTTTTTATTCTTACATATTTCAGAATCTTCATTTCATTTTCATATTCTTTTCTTTCACATACTTGTCATGACTTTCATATTTACTTTTATAGCCCAATGTATATGTAAAAGAATGCAAGGTACGTGAGTCAGACGAGTGTGTGCAAAAAACACTTCAGTGCTATCATCAAATCAGACTATGCACTCCAACTGTAATCATATAATATGCATCAACGGTACTATACATAATGTACACAAATGTACCAAATCAGAATCAGAATCATTTTACCTTATGGCATGACAATTGTATACACGACTCTTAATGCAACATACAATGAGCTCTTAAATCATATCATATTCATTTAATAACCAATATGTCAAAAATCAGAATCATTTTAATTCATCATCATAAAATAGAAACTTGGGCAGTTCACACCCAAAATATAAAGCATCCATAAAACTTTATATAACGTTATGTAAATAATCCATATTTAAATTAGAAAACATACTTTAAATAATACGAGGTTGACTTTTCATAAGTCGTCATCAATCAAAATAATTAAATAAATAAACTTCATTCACTTTGACACTTTATTTATGAGTCAAAATATAAGTATCGCTATGCTTTAGATTTAATTGTTTGTTTTCAAATGTTTTAACTATCTAATTTATCAAAATTTCATATTTTGACAGTTTGCACTACTTTTAGAGAAATATTATTTTTTTATTAATATAAAAATTTAAAAATTATCCCGTTTATACAATTGAAAACTAGATTCCAATACAAATCTAACCATATAAGGCACTTATTCTAATTCAACTGGTACAATTTATAGCGAATTTTCAAAACTGACTTACATGAATTGTTTTGAGCAGAATCTACTACCCTGTTTTCTGACCTATCCTCGATTAAAAATTCATATCTTTTTGTATGCTCCTTGAAATCAGTAGCCATTTGATTTAAACGAAACTATACTGATATGTGAATCCAACAGTATATATATATCATCTTCTAATCACTTTTGTATAATTTATAGTGATTTTCTAAACTTACTATTCGAATCATAATTTCTAGGCATCTTTCCTTAATCAACATTCTTAGCTTAATCCATAATTATATTAGCTTACCAAATGAACATGTATGCATGAATCATTAATCACATATTATTTAGGAGTCACTTATTACCATAGTAACTCTGTTATTGACACATCGCAAGCCAATTGTTCGTTCAATAACATAAATACAAATTAAAAATGCACTCACCTTTGTCCCACTATCGAACCTTCTCCACAATAATCTTCGCATTCCCGTATCTTTTTCGTCCCTTTCGAGTTACTCTGATCACTAGATTTATCGTGGTCTGACAACGTCATATAATAACATAAAAATATTCAAAATATATGTTAGTATCGAATTAACATAATCTAGCTTAAATATTAATTTGATATAAATAAAATCGATATTTAAATCGATATAAAACTAAATCATATTTTCCATCAAAATTTCAAACTTATCAAAAATATGTTTATTAAATTCCATAAATATTTATTTTCATCGTCTATCCCTCTACTTTTACCAATTCACAATCGAATCACCATTTATGAATTCTTTTTAGAATTCATACCCACTTTTCAATTTAATTCATAATGGCCCTTCACTATTTTGATTATTTTCACATAATTTACTAAAATTTCCAGCACCTTAATAATATCTTCAAACTAATACTTCAACACTTAAAAACTTGCAATTTTAAATACTACTAACATTCAAATCCACCCAAATAACTATGCAATTCTCGCAAATTGATCCCAAACAAATATTTAAATTTACAATTTAACATCCAAATAATAAATTTCCAGCATTGAAATATTTTACCCAAATGATACTTTCACATTTAATAAACTTGCAATCGAGCCCCCAAAGTATGAAGACCTTTTGAATTCCACCATCAAAATTTACCAATTTGTAATTTGGTTCCATCCAACTTTCTAACTTAAAAATTCCATCATTTCAATATTAAACTTCAACATTGAACACCCCAAATTAACACATTTATGCAATAATGTCTCACAATTCTCAAAACTAGGAAAATAGTCATTTTCCTATTTCAAGCTTCTAAATTGATCCAATTTGACATCCAAATCACATATAACACATCTAATATCAATTCTAGACCATAGGAAAATTTTCAACATTTTCCCTTAATTTTCCCCTATGGCTGAAAAACATAAAGTAACTAGGGTAAACTTTCCATTCAATTTCAAGCATGAATTCAACCTCCTAATATTAAATTCATGAATCTCAACATCTAAGCATGATTTCCATAAAAAATTTATACCAAATGATAGAGAACTTCAAGAGGATTTATTCTCTATCTAATAGCTTAGTCCAAAAATCAACCATAAAGCTTTGAAAATCAAAATGAAATTCTCACCTATTTGACTATGGAGCTCACGACAATTGCTTGGGGAAGATGCTGATTTTTTCTTGATTTTTATCAAGTAATTATCAATTTAAAACACTTGGTACTTTCTAATAAAATTGAATTTAAAATTCAATTTATGAGAAATTCCAATTTCACCTTTAATAAATCATGATAATCACCAATTGCCATTGAAATATCCCCCATTAAAATATTCAATAGTCAAAGATGAACCAATTTGGCTTTGACTTTCTACTTTAACAATGTAATTTTCAAAAATTACATTTTAGTCACTAAATTTCTACTGTTCGGCCAAAACTGAAAAATTGACTTCAATTCCACTGATTCATACTAAATTTCACTAATCTAAAATATGGAAATAATATTTCCAACACTTATCTAGCATTCTTCAAATTTTTGTGAAATTCTGGTTCGATCCGATTATCCGATTTCTATATCGGACTTTATCGCTTCATAACTTTTAATACAAATCCCATATCGAAAATCTAATTATCACAAAAATTCTTGTTTAAGGCCAAAATGTTCAATTATGGGATAAAATATATAATTTTTCAAAATTATGTTTTTGGTCCATATACTTTAACAAACTTTATAATTTAGCTACCAAACTTTCAAAACTTATATTTTAGTCACTAACCAAATTTTAGTGTATTACAATAATATTTTTTTAACTATTGACAATGTACATACACTAAAAACATAACTATTCGAACTCATGATCTCAAAGAAAAATAACACATCCCTTGACCGCTAAAATTATTAAATGAGTTTGTGTGTTTTTCTCTTCCAACATAATTCTAGAACTAGTAATCTTATGAATAATAAAATTAAAATATGTTAGTTGGTTCACATGATGCTTTGAATGACATGTACTTTTAAATGAATGATATTGCAAGTTGAATACCTATTTATTTTATTACTAATCACGTTTTAAAAATTTTGTTCTTTGATTAAGTTAAGATAACTATAAAATAGTATTTTTTTAAGTATTTTCAATTATTTGATAATAAACGTTCAATCACCTTTACTGTAATCATTGGTGTTCGAATTCGAGACCTCTAAAAATAATAATCATTTCTTTAACCACTCATGTCTTAAAATTTTAAAATTAAATTAAGAAAACTTAACATTATAGATCAGTAAAAAAAAGATATATTCTCTTTGGTGCATATAATGTTAATGTGTCCCCTTGCAAACTTGTATAGGAACAAATATTTATATAACATGTTAATTTGACCAAGCTTCGGATGCCGAATTGGTCAGCCTAATCTAGGGACAGTAGCTACTTGGGTCACATTCAACAAATCCAACTTGTTATCGTTACCATTACATTAAACTGAAAATATTAACAATTTGTTTAATTTGAATGAGAACTGTTTTATTTAAATGTAAAATATAAATGAATCTGATTAAAAATATTAGTTATGCAATAAATTGGTTTTATTTATATTTGATTATAAAAATGTAAAGAAACATTAAATATATGCACACGAAATCTTTTAACCCAACCAAAATTTGAATACTATTTATTGTTAAATTATTTTATTTAACTTTTCTTTGGTAACAATGTTGTATTTATCTTTAAATCTTAAACAATTATTACATGCATTTCAGTTGTTTAAGTAATTCCATACTCTTTAGTTGCCCCAGAAGTTCAATATCAAAGAACTTTTATTAGCCACCGAGAATTTCAAGACCCAAATCGGAGCAGGTGGCTTCGGTGCTGTATACAAAGGGACACTCCCTGATAAAACTGTTGTGGCGGTGAAGAAGATAACGAATCCAATCAATCAAGGGAAAAAGGAGTTCTGCACTGAAATTGCAGTAATAGGAAACATTCACCATGTCAATTTGGTTAAACTGAGGATTTTGTGCCCACGGGAGACAAAGGTTTTTGGTGTATGAGTATATGGACCGAGGCTCATTGGATCGACCCCTCTTCGGAAATGGTCCGGCCTTGGAATGGCAAGAAAGGTTCGATATAGCACTCGGGACTGCTCGTGGGCTCGCCTACTTGCACGGCGGTTGCGAGCATAAGATCATTCATTGCGATGTTAAACCCGAAAACATTCTTTTGCATGATCATTTTCAGGCGAAGATCGGGCTCTCAAAGCTTCTTACACCGGAACAATCCAGTCTCTTCACAACAATGAGAGGCACTCGAGGCTATCTTGCACCCGAATGGCTTACAAACTCTGCCATTTCCGAGAAAACCGACGTTTATAACTTCGGGATGGTACTGCTTGAACTGGTGAGTGGTGAGTGGTGAGCGGTAGGAAAGACTGCTCCTTGAGATCAAACAGCATACAAGCAATGAAATCAACAGCAGTGGAGCCAACAACTCCTTATCGTCATCGGTAATGGGATTGGTTTATTTTCCGCTGTTTGCACTGGAGATGCATGAACAAGGTAGATACTTGGAGGTTGGAGCTCGCAGATCCAGGCTCGAGGGGAGAGTGAGCAATAAAGAAGTGGAGAAATTAGTGCGGATTGCTTTGTGTTGCATTCATGAAGAGCCCGCACTCCGGCCGAGTATGGCCACCGTCGTAGGGATGTTGGAAGGTGGACTTCCTTTAACTCAGGCTCAGCCGAGAGTTGAATCGTTGATATTTTTTAGGTTTTACGGCCGCAGATTTACAGAGGCTTCCATGGTGGACGACGAAAATAGGCAAAGTGATGATCAGTTGATGTTATATCAACAACAAAATAGCATTGTTACAACTGCTTCAGATACTTACTTTTCTTTAATGTCTTCACAGAAATCTCAGGCCCCAGATAATGTGTAAATGGTTTTCAAACTTTAATTACTGTTGTATAAACAATACTGTGTATGTTCGAAAAAGAAAAGAAAATCATGGGGTAGGTGTAGGGGGGCTGGTTCTATTTGATTCGGCTTTTTGTAAAAATATTTGCTTGAGAAGTTATTAGGAAATTATTTTAATATATTTCAAATTAAATATTATTTTAAATAAAAATTTCGGTCAGTTTATGAATTCTGTTGAGACATGTTCAAGATTATTTATTAAATTAAAATTAGACCCATAATTTAGGACATTTCATCTAAATTAGTCTTTTTGTAAATAAAACTGTTTTGCACGTGGCGATCATGAATGATTTTCCATAGGTATTCGAATCATAACTGAACACGTATACATTAAAACGACCACCAGCCAATCAAAATTAAGTCTTTCTACGGAACGGTAAAAGACAATAAAACTTTAAAATACTCCGATCAGAGCACTGTATTTATCTTCATAATTTTCTTGTTTCTGTTTTCATAACTCTGTCCCTCATCGAATTATAAATATAACTTTAATAATATCTACATTTTTATTTTCATACACTTTTAATACCTTATGATTTTATAATATAATTGATCACTTAATTTATGTCATATTTATGAAAACAATATACATTATAAATATGTGTCCATAATTATGGATTTAATTTATGAAGTGATGTGTTGGCAATCTTTTAAACTTCTATGACATCTTTTAGAATGTTCAAGAGAACCTTAAGAGTTAATAATGAAAATTAAACATGTGTAGAATGGAGATGGATAACAGAGACAACAAAATCCATTACAACAATACTAAATTGGTGATTTGGAAGCATATAAAACAATGCTTAATTATTAAGAGAGAATGAACTACAACATTTGGTAATTGGAGGCGGTAGATACATGGAAAGCAACTAAAGTTTCATGCAATTAAGCAAATCAAAAGAATAGCAACAATTGGCAGCAACTTAAATTACAAATTAATGGTAGCATACGACAAGCAAATTGAGGCGGTAATGCATGAAATTACCAGCAAAGATTGACGGCGTCATCAAACTAACCGAAGTCAACTTTTTAATGATCGCATCTTAATTAAAACAAAATGAAAGTAACCACGAATTATATTTTTGAATCGAGTGACCATATATTTATAAAACGAAAATAAAAAGTGATCAACTCTGTAGTTTACCCTTGATTCCAATCTTCTAGATTCTTTAACATACAATATTTGATCTAAATTAGTTAACTAACCTCAAAGCCGTAACATTAAGGATCTCTCCGAGCTAAAACCACACGAAGACATTCTAAAAAAACAATACCTTAACGAGATTCAGACCGAATAACCGTGAGATGAGATGTATACCATACCATACATAGCATGAAACAAGAATGTGAACAACCAGAGAAACCGAGCTTGGTTGTAATTGCAAGAACAAGACCCGGTAACATACTAATCCATTACGATTATTAATCAATAAATAACTTTTAGCTACTATGAACGTCGGGTTTATAAGACAGTCAACTCCACTAAAATGCATGCCTCAAACACTCCACGTCCAAGTTTCAAGGCAAAAATATTGGTAACCAACCATTAACCATCTTATGATACAGAAGAGTTACAGTTTGGATGTAAACCATTGTTGGTTTTTCTGATGAAAGGATGGAAATCAACAGATAAGAAACGATATTAGCAGGCCGGAAATTAAAGATAAGCAGAACCTTTGAGATTAACACGATATGCTGATCAGAATCTTGTAAAGAAGTGACCGTGTATCTAATCTTAGCCAATCAAACACCCACCTCTCAAAGCAAGACAAGGACTTTAAGGTCTCATACAGCTAACGAGCAAGTGGAGACCCCCGAAGTCTTTCCTCTTTCTTGATCTACTTTTCAAAGACACAGTTATCCATAACAACCAAATAAACAATGTCCACAATATTGTGAATGCTTCAATATTTTATTTTTAAATAGAACACTCCAAGATATAGTTGATTGGAACTAAGTGCAAGACCGGATTATATGTTCCCAAATGTGTATGCTTAAGATATTTTTTTATTAGTATGTGATAATTATAAGGTAGTATATATTTATTATATTTTTAGTCTATTGATAATGCATTATCTTCTGAATTCAGGTTTTTTTTTAAGAAAATAACATTCTTTTTTCGAAGTTCACCCAATAGGTTCAAAGGTGTTCTTAAATGTTCATACTATCCTATGCGAAATCCGAATAAATTTTAGAAATATGAATAATCAAGAAAAATGAATAGATTTTATCAACATACTCCAAAATCATCGAGAGACATCATATTAACTTTTCCAGGCATTGAACAGTAAAAACAATCGGGTAATCAATAACACCAAACATGATAAACAAAAGAAATCTACTTCAAGAAGACATTTTTTTCCTGATTCATGCTGTGTAAATGTGAAGACTAAGAATTAAGGATCGAAAGAACAAGAATCGATAAGAATAAGAGAATAAGCACAATAATAACACATTATACAATGTTACCAGATCACTCGGAATTGGAAAAAAAAAAGTAGGAACTGGAAAAATCAAGAATTTCTGGACTTCCTTTTGTCACAAACCCCTTTGCAACACACCATAAAAGAAATACTCACGAGTATATAGAAACACCGATTTTGTTTTGTGAATCATTTGTTAGGGCAATCCCTCGCAAAATGGCCTTCATCTCCACAATTAAAACACCGTCCCCCTCCTCCTCGACCATCGCCGCCGCCGCCGTATATTCCAGTTCCACCATCATCTCCACGGCCGCCACCGTATCTCGTACTTCCACCACCTTGATAACAATCCCTCGCTAAATGCCCCGTCCTCCCACAATTATAACACGCGCCACTACCTCTGCCACCACCACCATAGCCCCCTCTCCTGTAACCACCACCACTACCCCTACCTCTACCGCCAAAATATCCTCCTCTTCCGCCTCCACGACCACCACGGAGAGGGTGGCGAGATCGGGCCAAAGGAGCTACATCAACTGCCTTTGCTCGTCCGTCTTCGCCGATATCAACGGAGAACTCAACGGGTTGGTTATCTGAGAGGGTACGAAAGCCTTGGGAAAGAATAGAGGTCTGGTGGACGAAAAGGTTGTCGCCTCCGCTGTCGGGAGCTATGAAACCGAAACACTTTTGTGCACTGAACCATTTGACTGTGCCGGTAGATCTCTCGGCAGTGGTGGTCTCAGCCATTGCCTAGGAGAATATTCCAGAAAATGGTTGAAGTAAAGAAGTTCCTCCCCAGGAGCCTTATTTTTCGCTGTTGCGTCTTATGGGTGGTTCGCCAATGGCAATAATATTGATTGATTGCCACGTGTGATTGGAATATAAGCTTCCTAAAATATGCGGATATCGTGACAATAAGGATTGGAAGCTGTATAAACTTGCGGGAAAGGATTAGGAAAAGAATCGTGTAGCCTCTAATCATGGAATTACCTTTCCTCCCTACTCTCCCTTTGCACGTATTCTTCACCCCCCCCCCCCCAACCATTTTGCTTTATATCTCCATCCCCGCAACAAATTTTTCATGACTCACTGTAATCTCAATCTCCTAACCCATGGATCTGCTTTCACCTCTTCTATTCACACTGTTATTGCTTTCATCAGGTAATTCATAATTTCTCCCTCTTATTTACATGATACATGGCTACATTTAGGTGTTCTTTCGGATTTCAATAGTGCTTTTCGGCAGGGATACAACTCTATGAATGTGCAAGAACCTTCACCATGATAAACAACTGCAAGGAAACTATCTGGCCTGGGATTATCCCCGGTGAAAGCTTTAATGGCGGAGGTATTGAATTGAAACCACACCAATCTGTTGTCTTCAACGCCCCGGTTAGCTGGAGTGGTCGCATATGGGGTCGAACCGGTTGCAAGTTCGACAGCAATGGAATGGGTCCATGCCAGACAGGGGACTGTGGCGAAACCCTTAAGTGCGGATCTGCCGGCAAAACCCCGGCATCACTCGCTGAGTTTACGCTCGCTGCTCTTGATTTTTACGATGTCAGTCTCGTTGATGGATTTAATGTGCCCATATCTGTCACACCGTTAAAAGGTAAGGGAAATTGCTCCATTGCTGGATGCAACTCCGACCTGAGGCAAAATTGCCCTTCCGAGCTCGCTGTCAAGGCCAACGGGAAGGTTATCGCTTGCCGAAGCGCATGCGATGTGTTCAACACAGATGAGTATTGTTGCAGAGGAACCCATGGAAACCCTTCCACTTGTCAACCTACGTATTATTCCAAGACGTTCAAGTCTGCATGCCCTACATCTTATAGTTATGCATATGATGATCCCACCAGTATTTGCACCTGTTCTGAGCAGATTATGTCATCACCTTCTGCTCAACTCGGTTTGTATTTTTTCCCGGAATTTATATCGAAACTTACCTATAATTTGGAGAATGAAGTCAATGAAATCATTATTCCGTTCAACAACCCTTTTTCAAAGTTATTTTCATGTTTATATGTTCAGTGTTCATATATATTGACATAAACTTACGTGGTTGAATATTGTAGTGTGTAATCTCCTTCTGATTGATCAATTGTGAATTCAAGGCTTTGTTGTTGATGATTTCAGGAATCAAGCAGTATGCAGTTACCATGATCACAAGCTGGTTTGCAAGAACAAAGCAAATGGTTTAAACCCATTGGTAGGAAGATGGTGGGCAGCTTTACTTCTACTTCTCTTCATCCCTAATCTGTGGAGCATTCTATAAGGGGAACGAAGATCAATCTATGTTTTAGATGGGACATTGTGTTTTTTTTCCTTATCTAACGAGGCAAAGGATGTATGATTGTATCCTGATATTTTGCCATTTTAATATTCGAAAAATGGTTGTAATTGTAACTATAACTCTTTAATCCTCTTCCACTTAACCGCAATTGTTAATTTTGGCATATATAATTATTAGTTTTACAATATAATCGATTGTAGTCAAACTAAAGATTAATTAATCTTAAAAATATAATTCATTTTTTTGAATTAATCACTGATATTTGATTGATTGATCGACTAATTTAGATCAGTACTGCAGAGGCGAGGGCGCCCTCCCAACCAAGTTTGTCTATTCGCAAACGCCAGGATTCAAACGCCTGACCTTGCTTAAGGACCTAGTACCTCATCTGGTTGTTGGTAAATATATGTCATTTTTAATTAAACATCAAAATTAAACTCAGCTATGTTTATCAAAATAGTATCCTTGCACTACATATAAATATCGTTGAAAAATAAAAGTTCAAAAACAGATTATTTGAACTTTATCAAAAAACCACAAGCAATACACATACGATACAAAAGGTTAACACAAACACAAGTTAAACGATAACGCGTGTAGGCATAGTTTTCAGAATCAGACCGGTTAGCGAACCGGTCATGTTTTTGGTTAACTGGTTCAATCGGTTGAATCGGTCCGATTGATCAAAAGAACCGGACGACATCATAATTATTTAAAAAATTAAATAAAAGTATCAAAAATATTTAATAAAAAATAATTTTTTATATAATAATTTATATTCAAAGCAAGACATAACATATATAAGTTAAAAACAATAAAATCAAGTGAAACAAAATGATTCAAATTAACTACAACATAATATTTAAGGTAAAACATATTAAATAATAAATATAATTATATAACTATAATTAAAAAATAAATGTGGGGCTAAAAAAATCATAACAAAATGATATTGTTTGGTTTAATTTTTTTAAAAAAACAATCCCACATGATTAAGAAAAATAGAAGATCATCCCAACTAACTTCTATAAATAATAGAGGCAATTTGACATTCAAAATTATGGAGTCTTTTGGTAAGCATTGAGTAAACTATTCTTTCACTTCAATCAAGCTCTAATTTTAGGCTTCAATCGAGCTTCTAAATTTTTTTGAGTTCAAGCCTTTTCGAGGTCAAGTTTCAATATTATATTTCGAGTTCGAGTTAAACTTCATAATTTTTTGCTCGTGAGTTTGAATTGAGTTGAGCTTACTTTTAAATTTTTCAAGTTCGAGTCGAGCTCAGCAATACTCGAGTTCGACTTGGCTCGTTTAACAAACGACGTCGTTTGGTTTAATTTTTAAAAAAAAAATAAATTTGGCTATTTTTTCCGATTTTTCTCAGTTTTTTCCGGTTTTCAGCCGATCCAGTTTGAATGGTTCAACGGTTCTGGGGGTTCAACCGTTCTAGATTGAACCGGACTAGACAACGATTCTCGGTTGAACAAGTTAAACCGACCGATTGAACAAATTGAACCGACCGATTCGATCCGATTTTCAAAACAATGCGTGTAGGTATTATCTTTAGTCACAGTTCATATAAGTTAAAAGGTCATATTATTTAAATATTACTTTTTAATGTTTAGATATATTTTTAATATATATTTATTAAGTAATTAAAAATAATATTATTATTTTCAATACGTATTAGAATTGTTGTTGAATTTTATATTTTAAAATCGTTTAGTACGACTAGATTGATCATGTGATGGGTTAGAATGTGTTAAGCAAACGCAAAGCCCCAGGGAGCAATGTACACTAAGGGGCCCGCGGTTTAATTATTTAGTTCCAAGAAAGTAAATTATTTAAGGATACATGACATTCATAGTGATTTGATATTCGTTATATTGATGTGATAAATTTTAGAAAAAGTATTTTTATTTAAATATTTTAGTGATAAAATTTAATAAAAAATTATATTTTATTAAATTCATCACGTTGACATGACGAGTTAAATAAAAAATTATTATTTGAATAAATTTATTATATGATCGTGACGAGTTTCTCCTATATATAATATTTATAGTAGATCTCAAAATAATTTTTAATATAATTTAATGGGCTAAATAACTAACTCGCCTGTCCTAATGGGTTAAAAAAACCTCACTCACCCCCTTTGGAATCATCTTCAAGTGGTGGGTTCAAGAGTACAGCTGTGCTTTCATGATTGTGTGAGTGAGAGGAATAGGAAAAATGCAAATAAGACTCGTATGGTGCAACGGGTTTTGTTTACCCAATACCTCATACAGGTAAATTATTTAAGGTATTGGGACAATATGAAAATTATTTTAGAAACTATGAAATTCTTTACGGTGCTCACCGAACTTGTTACTTTGTATTGATCTAATACAAGGGGACGAGTTACATTAAATATGATTTTTTTAATAGATGAGTCCCACGTGGGTTATTAAATTATTGATTATATTGGACTCGTCAGGAGCCCTTTTTTATAATTTTCTAAATTAATTTTTTAATAAAAATATAGTCGTTTGTCAACGGTCATATACCGGCTAAAAATTTAAAAAAAATAATTAAGAAAAAATTTAATTTTTTTATTAAGATAAAATTGTTTACAAAGTAAAAAAATTATTTAGAATCTAATAAAATGTATTTATATTTCCTTAGTTCTTGTCGATGCTGATGAGTTTTCGAATGATAATATCGTGGGGCTCGTCGAGTACGTCGGGGTCGTTTGCCTTGATCGCCATCGTCATCGTCTTCATCGGCTGCATCTGGGTTGGTTGCTGAAAAATTTGAGGTGTACTTAACACACTCTCAGACGCACCTTCGAAATAAAGGGATGGTTTATGGTGTTTGACGTTATCATAGTCGTTACTGATTCGACTTGGCGACTTCGTTAACTATATACGAAGTTATTCCATTCACCCTGACCTGCATCTTCATGTACCATATATGTATGTTGGATTACATTCCATGTATGTTGGATTACATCCCATGAATGTCCAACCCAAGTTGGCTGAGTCGCATATGAGTATGATATGAGGTATGAAAACCGAAACTAGCCTGAGACGAATGGTAGTAATCTTCAGCGGCAGATGCTGAAGAAGATGAAGATGTCGATGATTTCGTATTGGACTTGGAATTGAGAAATTCGGCCTGATGTTGTTCTCATTCTTCCCTATGTTCTATTGTCGTGAGATATGGTTTTCCATTTGCTTCGTAATTTATGAGATAGGAAGAATGGTCGAAATCAAGGTCCAACGATGTAATCTTGTAACGCAGGGAGCGATAGGTGACATTGATTTCAATGCTCGATGTAGGCAGCGTACCTCATCGGTCAATCTTCCGAATATTTCCCACACATATCGATTTTATGGTGTGCATCCATTTCAACAATATCTATAGGAATCGACTGATGCGATGCAAACTGTCGCAACACTCTATCAACGGAATGTCACTCCACAATCGCAAAATGTAGTAACGGCGTCACGACTCACCATAACTCAGACCCTTTAAAAAATCCCCTCGACAATAACCTGTGGATCTCGTAATCAATATTAGGAAGGAAAGAAAACTGTAAATATTAAATATCAAAGTTAATATATATAAAATATACAAAAAAAATAATAAAAGAAAAATTGTATACCGCATATCGACTGGCGATGTCGATCCTCATCCATACATCTTATGTTTTGGCACCCGACAACTTCATTATCGGTTATTTTGTGGCACCATCTAAAATTTTAAAAATTAAAAACTAGATTAAAAAAATAATTAAATTTATCAAATTTAAAATATAATGTTATAAATTTACATTATGACAAGAGAAAACTCGAGGGGCTGTTGTAATCGGCGTTAAAAACGGGAACTGATACCATGCCCAGGACTGTAGTAGTTTCAAACAACTTGCTACGTAAGATTTTCGATCATTCTCGACAATAGATGCATTGCAAAGCTCCCGGTGTAGAAATACTAAAATCGCATAGCCCCAACTAGTTCTGCGACACTTGCCGAAGTCATATAATATTTGTAAATATTGTGTGTGCACCAAATTACATGATTTATCCGGTTATAATATCCCTCTGATAAGTTAGAGGATGCAAAAATAATGTTGTTCTCGGTAGAGTCCCTCGTTACTTCGAATTAAGACTCCAACCACATCATTCTTACCCGATAGTCCTCCATGATATTTGATGGTGGCCACTTTCCCAAAACTTGATACACCAACGCCGCAGGGTCGTACATATTCTGCTTCACCACTGGGTCTCCAATTGATAGGAATATCAAGTTGGTAAGCAATGTCTTCCAAGGTAATCATCGCTTCACCACTCAAGAAATTGAAAGTGTGCGTCTCGAGCCGTTAACATTCGATTAGAGCATCGATCAACACCGGGTACACATTGAAGCCACGTAGAAATATGGTTTGATAAAGACCGGATTGTTGAAGATATTTCAACGTCTGTTTATGCATATCTTTCAAAGTCATCCCGTACTGATGAATACTCATTTCTCCTTCTAGTGGGGCTTCAATCGATGAAACATGAACATTGTCGATGAGCAACATATCTTCTCGGGATGCCATTTTTTGGGATTTTGCATAAAAAATCATTTTTTCTCAATTTTTTTTATATTTAGGGTTTGATGGGAAATCAACCCAAAATCCAACATCTAGAATTTTTTTAGCCGGTAGAACTCGTCACCTTGAGGTGAAGAGTTTTATATGACCGTTGACGAACGACTTGAAACAATTATTTTTTTAATTGAAATGGACTCTCACCTTGATGTGGCGAGTCCCAATAAAACCAATAATTTAATGAACTTGTCACCTCGATGTGACGAGTTTCAATAAAATCAATAATTTAATAACACATATGGACTCACCCATTAAAAAATTATATTTAGTGGAACTCGTCACCTCAAGATGACGAGTTTGATGTATACTGTAGAGAATGTCATAATTTTCAAAATAATTTCCATGTTGGCCCAATATCCTAAATAATTAACCTGCATGGGGTATCGGGCCAAAAACCCCTATTAAAGAAGTGAGTGTATTGGCCTCATTTAAGAGAACGTAGGCCCAACTACCATTCTTTTAGTTGGTAGAGAGAAACTTCATACATACCCCCACTTCAAATTTAATAGCTTTATCCTAAAATTATAGTATTTTCTTTTAAAAAATAATAAATAATCTTGTGAATTAAATTAATAAATAATTTAAATAATTATAAAGTAATATCTATTTAAAATTTTAAAATCAAATTCAAATATTTATGCATCCTCAACAATTGTAACATTCCCATTAAAATGTCATAAATTGACCATAGTATTACGCATAAAGGGGGAGTGAATTACACCATTAGTAAAGAAGATATCCACAAAAGAGAAGCAATAATCCTCCTCAATAGCATCAAAGCCCCGTTGTATTTGAATCGATTCATCCTTCAATAATCAAATATGACATATTAAGTTACATACTGTGCCACTGAACTAAGATATATTACCATGCTAAGTAGCAAACGAAACGTGTTAATAAACTTATTTTTTAAAATAGAAAGAGAAACTATTAATACGAAAAGACAGAAATAGAAGAAAGTGAAAATTATATGTTGGGAAAGTGAGCAAAATTCTGTTGAGGCCTTAGCATAGTAGACTTTAGAGAAGGTGAGTGAGCCCGCTACAGTACACGATCAGATGAATCTTAGAGTTGGGCTCCTCTCTTGTTTTCAGTTGTAGCTGTTTAGGCAGCTTGAATTGGTGGTGACCTGCATGTGATAATGGAAACCTATCAATGAACCAAGGGTCACTCTTAGAAAAATATATGACTTATTTCCCAATAGATATTCCTGAATATTCAGAAAAATGAAAGCCAAGTATATGTATTTTTGAGTTTAGATATTTATGCTCTTATTGTCATGTTCCTTAATATGTTTGCCTTTTCCAAAAATTGTGTCATTCACGAGTCTTAGCTTCAACTTACATATTTTATGTAAAAAAGTTGAATATTCACTTTAGTTTGGTGAGTAATTTGCAGCAAATACTTCAAGCTGTCAACACTATACATAGGAACGTATTGTACATTCTGACTTAAAGCCTGCTAATTTTTTTCTTGTAAAAGACTCTCTAAAACTTATTGATTTTGGTATTGCCAAAGCCATAATGAGCGATACAACCCACATCCAAAGGGATTCACATGTATTCATTACTCGTTGTTCTCTTCAACTTCAGATTTATGGTCCTTATATTTCAAATTTTATTTTGCATTTGTATTTAAAATTTATTATTTTTATCAGTTAGAGCTATGATTATTTTAATGTTAAATATTGTCAGAGATTAGCTTCTTAAATTATGAAGATTATGTAGGATCTTTATAAATATATTATACTAGTTAGGATCCTTAACTTTAAGGGATTGTAATTACTACTAAATCAATTACTTACCTAACTTAACAATTTCCTAAGATAGAGCAACAATGTGTATATAAATTGTGTACTTTTCTACATAAAGTAATATCATCAATCGAGAGATAAATCAGTTTTGACATGGTATCAGAGTCTCTCCAACTCTTCTTTTCCTCCAATTATTCTCATTTAAACAATGTTACATAGCCTTTATACTCCTTTCAATGAATCAAGTATCTGTCCAACAAAACTATAGGTGATGAGGCTGATAATAGTGGAGTTGAAAACATCCAAGGAGGCACAAGGAAGTCACCCCATTCCTATTAGTGACTTACAAAATATACAAGCAACTTATAGAATGAATGGTAAGAACTATCTTAAGTGGTCCTAGCTGGTTCGAATGTTCCTAAAAGGAAGAGGTAAGCCCAGACATCTCCTAGGAACTGGCCCTAAAGAATAAGACCCTAGGTTTGAAGTTTCGAATGAGCAAGACTCATTAGTTATGTCTTGTCTATGGAATTCAATGGTATCTGAGATTAGTGACACTTGTATGTTTTTAGGACAACCAAAAAGATATAGTAGGTTGTGAAACAAACTTATTCAAAGGTCTGAGATGTTGTCCAGATATATGAAATCAAGAGCAAGATTTCATCTACTAAATGGGGAAGCAAGTCAATTATAGAATATTTTAACTTGTTGTAAAACTTTGGCATGAAATAGATCATTATCAATGTATTATTATGAAATGTAAAGAAGATGTTGCAATCCAAAAAAAGTTTTGTTGATAAAGAAAGCATTTATGATTTTCTTGTTGAACTGAACATTAAGTTTGATGCAGTGAGAGTCTAGATCTTAGGAAAATAATATTTACCGTCACTAAACGAGATCATTATTCTCATTCAGGCTGAAGAAGGAAGAAAGGGGTGATGGTAGTTAAAAATAGCCAAATAGAGAGTTCAACCTTTGTCACGAGGGTCGTAATTTAGGAAACAACACGCTTGAAACAACAGATTTTTTAAGGAAGACCACAAGCAACAAGAATAGTTAATAAAGACTCCTTATGGTGTACTTAATGCAATAAGTCACTCCACACTGAAGATAAATGTTGGAGGTTACATGGAAATCCTATATCAAAAAATAAGAAATTTACCGAGAGATGGGCTCATCAAGAGGACAAAGAAAAGCGTATACAACTAAACAAGTTGTTAAGGAGGCTGAAGAACAATATGCTGAGTTCAGCAGGGAAGAAGTTGAAAAATTAAAGAGTCTACTGGAATCCTTGGAGAAACTTTCGTCTACACGTACATACAATTTGGTCTTCTTATGTATAACCTCTTTCTTTTCTTAAGATTATAATGTCTCAAAACTATCCACCCACATACCTGCCTAAAATTCATGGATAATTGACTCATGAGACATAGACCATATGACTAATTCCTCACTTAAATTCCTTACCTACATACCCTGTCCTAGTAGTAAGAAAATCACAATTGCAGATGGTACTATCATAACAGTTGTTGGCTAAGGAGATATTGCCATAAGTGGAACCCTTTTTTCCTTAAAAATATCCTACATGTACCAAAAATATTTATCAGTCTCATATTTATCTAGAAACTTATCAAAGTTACTAACTGCAATGTTTTGTTTTATCCTACACAATTTATTTTTCAGGAGTAAGAAACGAAGAGGGTGATTAGGCTTGCTAGGGAAGTAAACAATCTATACTACCTTGAAGAACCCAGTGGACCAATTAGAGTCTTGGATACCCAACTTCTGTCCCTCTTATCAGAATCTACAGCCAATAAAGACCAAATCTGACTAAACCATTTTTTGCCTTGGTCATCCACCTTTTAAAGTTTTAAAGACTATGTTTCCTCTTTGTTTAATTCCTTAAGTACTGGAGAATTTCATTGTGAAGTGTGTGAACTTGCAAAACATAAAAGTGCCCCTTTCTCTGCAAGCAATAAAAAAGGCCAATATCACATTTACTCTTATTCATAGCGATGTTTGGGGGCCTTCTACTATTCTTAATATAACTGGAGTTAGATGGTTTGTGTTATTCATAGATGATTGTACTCTATCCCATTTACTCTTATTTATAGCGATGTTTGGGGGCTTTCTACTATTCCTAACATAACTAGAGTTAGATAGTTACTTGGATCTTTCTCCTAAAATAAAAGTCAAATGTTACCCCTACTTTTAAAACCTTCTACACCATGATTAAAACCCAATTTGAGATTGAAATAAAAAGATTTGGATCAGACAATTCTAGGGACTACTTTAACCAATTCCTATCTCCTTACTTTCTAGAGAAATGTATCATCCATGAATCATATTGTGTTAACACTCCACAACAGAATAGTGTAGATGCAAGGAATAATGGCCACATCCTTGCCACTATAAGAGCTATTCTTTTTCAAAACAAAGTCCCCAAACATTACTGGAGAGAGGTTGTGTTGACTGCCACCTACATGATAAATAGACTACCCACTAAAGTTATTGAATTCTAGAGTCTTCTTCAAGTCCTCACAAAATTCTATCCAAATTTTAGTTCATCTCTTAACCTAAAACCTAGAATATTTTGGTGTGTTGCTTTTATTCATATACATTCTCAGGGAAAGAGAAAATTTGATCCAAGGGCACTAAAATACATATTTATTGGTTACTCATTCACTCAAAAATGCTACAAATGCTATTACCCACCTACAAGAAAATGCTACACCTCTGCTGATGTTACTTTTGTTGAAAAAAAAGAGTTTTTTTACTATTCCTTGTCTTCATAGGGAGATATCATTTAAAGAATATAATGATGTTGATTTTTAACTACTTTAACCCCTTATTAATTTCCCTACACCTATACAGTCTGACCAAATACAACAAACATAGCCTACTACTACTCCAACTTCTCGACAACTAACATCTCCAATACCAGGACCCAATACACCACATCTATCCATTCAAGACACTACTCGTCCTCTACTGGTCTTCAAGGAAGAAGACACCTATGTAGATCCA
Source organism: Hibiscus syriacus (assembly GCF_006381635.1). NCBI lineage: Eukaryota > Viridiplantae > Streptophyta > Magnoliopsida > Malvales > Malvaceae > Hibiscus > Hibiscus syriacus. The sequence continues at coordinate 3,244,546 of NW_024062612.1, read as the reverse complement.
AACATCCACTTCTCCTGCTTTTGTACAATCTGAGGTAAACTCTGAAACTCTTCCTAATCAAACTACTAAAAATGATATGTCTAATTTTGATTTTGAATTTCCTATTACTATTAAAAATGACAAAGAACTTGTACCACTAAACATCCTTCCTACGTGTTCATGACTTACAAAAATTTATCCCTTTGTCATAAATTTTTCCTTACCAGCCTAAACACCATTACCATTACTAAGACTATTTTAGAGGCATTAGAGAATGAGAACTGGAAAAAGGCTATGAAAGATGAAATGAAAGCATTGCAAAAGAATAAAACTTGGGACTTAGTGAAACTGCCACAAGAGAAGAAGACAGTGGGATGTAGATGGGTGTTTATAGTTAAGTATAATTCAAATGGCTCATTAGAAAGGTACAAAGCAAGGTTGGTGGCAAAGGGATATTCTCAAACCTATGGAATAGATTACCTTGAAACTTTTACCCTTGTTGCAAAGTCGAATGCAATAAGAGTTCTATTGTCCTTAACATCTACTCAACGATGGAATTTGCAGCAGTTTGACATTAAGAATGCCTTCTTACATAGAGATCTTGAAGAGGAAGTGTACATGGATATACCACTTGGATTTTGACCAAGTATAGGCAATTTTCAAGTTGAAAAATGCTCTATATGGACTAAAACAGCCTCCTAGAGCTTGGTTTGGAAGGTTTTAAACAGAGCCAAGGTGACCATACTTTATTTGTGAAACATTCTTCTTTAGGGGAGTGACTGCCTTCTTAGTATATGTAGATGCCATAATTGTCACAGTAAATGATCTTGAATGAATTGATAGTTTAAAGAAGTTTATGATAAAGGAGTTTGAAGTTAAGAAACTTGGAATATTAAAATATTTCCTTGTAATTGAAGTGGCACATTCTCAGCAGGGGATTTTTATATCTCAACGAAAGTATACTTTGGACTTGTTGAAGGACACTAGGGTGTAAGCCAGTAGAAACACTAATAGAGGTCAATCATAAGCTTGGAGATTCAAAAAATGATGATGCAACAATTGATAGAAGTTCATTTCAGATACTTGTAGGAAGGCTTATTTATTTGTCACACACTATACTAGATATAGCATATGATGTTGGAGTTGTGAGTAAATTCATGCACAATCCTAAGGAATCACATCTAAGGGTTGTGACTCAAATATTGCAGTACTTAAAAGAAACACTAGGCAAAGGAATTTTATTTAGAAGAAAGAGAAATTTGACTTTAGAAGCATACATTGATGCAGACTATGTTGGATCCATAGTTGATCAAAGATCAACCTATGGGTGATGTACTTTCTTTGGAGGAAATTTAGTTACTTGGAGGAGCAAAAAATTAAAATGTTGTGGTTAGATCAAGTGCAGAAGTTGAGTTTCTAGCTATGGCTTTAGGAATTTGTGAGATACTATGGTTGAAGATCATTTTAGAAGATTTGAAGGTCAAATGGGATAAACCAATGAAGATATATTGTGATAATAAGTCAGCAATTAATATTGCTTATAATCCAGTTTAATATGACAAAACAAAACATGTTGAAGTGGATAGACATTTCATAAAGGAGAAACTTGATAGTGGCCTAATCTATATTCCTTATGTGACCATTAGAGATCAAGTTGCAGATACATTTATCAAGAGTCTACCTAGTAAGTATTTTCAGAAATTGACAGACAATCTGAGGATAGAAGGCATCCATGCCCTAGCTTGAGGGGGAGTGTTAGAGATTAGCTTCTTACATTAGGAAGATTGTGTATGATCTTTGTAAATATATTCTAGTAGTTAGGATCCCTAACTTTAAGAAATTATAATTACTCCTAGAATCAATTACTTACCTAGCGTAGCAGTTTCCTAAGATATGGAAGCAATGTGTATATTTAAATTGTGTATTTTTGTACATAAAGTAATATCATCAATCGATAGATAAACCAATTTTGACAAATATTCAACTGGCTCTTGTGCCGTTCCGCAGTACTTAGAGATAAAAAAATTATAATTATGTTCTTGAACTTTATTGTATTAAGCATTGTGGTCATCTCAACAAATATCTTGAGTCAACTTACCAATGCTGATTGGCCGACCAAGGGTCGATAAAATTTTCAATACCTTGAAATTCTTAAGAAAATTTCTAGATTTCTAAATGCATGAATTTTTATTATAAAAAGACCAAGTATTTCACTAATCATGAACGTTTAGATACCTAATATGTATTTTTATTCTATAGATAGCAATCTCACAGAAGTTATATATCGTACAGGGGCCAAACAATAATTTAATCGATTATTACATGCGAGACTGATAGTTAATGCACTTTCGTTTAATTTGTTATCACATTGATAGGGTATTCATATATGATATGGAGCATCAATTTCTCAATTAAAGTGGTTGATCATTTGATCAAAGAAAGGACTTCATGATTTGGGTCCGAAATTAACTTAACATCTTAATCATTTTTGTAAAACAATGATTGCAGGTACTCTGAGCTATATGTCTGCTGAGGCATTCATGTGTAATGAGAGTGATGAAAATGGGTATACGATAAAATGTGGTCGATCTTCTGATATATGGTCCAAGTTCAAAGTTATAACTGCTCCGAGCCACGAGATCATATATGAACCGGTTTCTAACCCGAAGCTTCTCGACATCATGAAACAATGTCTTGCATGAGACTATAGCAAGAGGTGGCGGATCCCTGAGCTACTTCAACACCCTTTTCTTGTTCCCACAATCCCTCCCGAATCATCTCTGGCTTAAGACCAAATCTTTCAATTACTTCACTATATAGCCATTTCATGTTCCAACAATCAAGATGCTTTGATGTATGCTCTCAGCTTTCTCGACTACTTAGTGATCCGATGTCACATGTAACTTTTGAATCACTAACATCGCGAGAACAATAGTGCAAGTTGCTTTCTCAAATGTCAAAGCTATGTTCTCAACTCCAAAAACATTTAAGCCAATTAGGGTAAGAGTACGTGAAAAAGGGATTATGCACGTCTTAACAGTTTTTCCGATATTGTAATTGTGCGATGCCAAAGTTGAGCTCAATTTTTGTCCCTTTGTAATAATATGTAAAAAAGAAAAAAATTGTGGTGTCCGAGATGAAACATTATCCTGTTAAAAGTCAAAAAATAATGAACCGAAAAAATTAGTCAAAAAGAGGGGGAACCGAAAAGGAGCAGATTTTGTTATTTTTTATATGGGAAAATTGCAAATTTAGTCCCTACACTTTAGGATTTTTACAAGATTAGTCTTTAAGCTTCAACTATAAATACCCTAACCCATTTACCTTCAAAATCATCACAAATCATTTTAGCTTTCTCCCAATACTAGATAAATTAGAGAGTTTTCTTGAGAGTTATTTTCTCATTTTTATCAAGAGAGAATTGATATTGTTTTCTCATTGTTAGATCGAGAGAAGTTGTAATTCCTATTTTCTCATCGTGAAATTCTTTTATCTTTGCCCGTGGTTTTTACCCTATATTATTTAGGGGGTTTCCACGTAAAATTTGTGTCTTATTTATCTTTATTTTTATTTTCTCAAATTATCAGTTGCGATTTTGCTCTATCCGATAGCCGTATTCTGCAACAATTAGTATCAAGAGCCAGATTAGAGTGTGTAATATCTACTTATTGTATGTGTGGTTGCCACCAAAAGGTGGATCCTCCAACATAAGAAAGTATGAAGGTATTACACATTCTTTGAAGATTCCAGAGAATTATTCAACGATAGTGAAATAGTGGGAGCCATCAGTAATAGAAGCTATGATAACAAAATTTGATATTGAAAAGCTCAATGGAAGAAATTTCTCATTGTGGAAATTGAAGATGAAGGTCATACTAAGGAAAGACGGGTGTCTAACGGCTATCAGTGAAAGGCTGGTAGATTTGTAGATTTCACAGATTACAGTAAGTGGAACGAGATAGACGGGAATGCTATGACAAACTTTCATCTAGCATTAGCAGATGAAGTATTGTCAAGCATTGAGGAGAAGAAGACAACTAAGGAGATATGAGATCATCTCACCAAACTATATGTGGTCACATCGTTGCACAATAAAATTTTCCTTAAGAGGAAATTGTACATTCTCCGTATGCCAGAATCTACTTCAGTGACGGAGCAGTTAAGTACACTGAACGCTTTATTTTCTCAGCTTACATCCTTAAGATGTACAATAGGAGAACAAGAACGTGCTGAACTTCTACTTTAAAGTCTACCTGAATCGTATGATCAACTAATCATCAACTTGACAAACAATAATGTCACCAGTCCAGTCTTTGTTGACGTTGCAGCTTCTGTTCTACAAGAAGAAAATTGGCGCAAAAACAAGGAAGACATACAAATAAATCTATAACAAGCAGAAACGTTGACAACGATGAGAAGGAGATCAATAGAACGTGGCCAAAGCAGCAGTCACAAACATGGTAGATCAAAGTCGAGAAGCAAGAAGAATTTAAAGTGCTACAACTGTGGAAAGAATGGTCACTTGAAGAAGGATTGTTGGAGTTTAGGTAAAAACTTCAATCCACAAGGCAATACCACAAACACTTCAGATGATGAAGATGCTCTATGTTGTGAAGCGTCAACCACCGTGGAGGTAGAAAGAGATTTACAGATATATGACTCATTGATTCAGAAGAAACATATCACATGACCTCGAGAAGAGAATAGTTTTATCATTATGAACCTATCTCAGGAGGATCTGTGTATAGTTGAAATGATCATGCCTTAGAGATCGTTGGCATGAGAACCATCAAATTGAAGATGTATGATGGAACAATTAAAGTTGTTCGAGATATGAGCACGTGAAAGGCTTGAAGAAAAATTTATTATCCTACAGATTGTTGGATAATAATGCAAGCAAGATTGAAACACGAAAAGAAATCATGAAGGTGTTCTGTGGAGCGCTTGTGGTGATGAAAGGTGAAAAGATAACATCAAACTTGTACATGCTGAAGAGAGAGACTTTGCTAGAAGCAGAAGCCTATGTTTCCTCATGTAGTTCAGATTCTACAATGCTATGGCATCAGAAACTTGGACACATGTCAGAACAAGGAATAAAAGTCCTTGTAGAGCAAAAGCTACTTCAGGCTTAACAAAGGTATCACTTACTTTGTGTGAGCATTGTATAACAAGTAAGCAACATCGGTTAAAATTCAACATGTCAAATTCTAGAGGCAAAAGTGTTCTATAATTGGTTCATTCTGACATGTGGCAAGTGCCAGTTACATCCATAAGCGGAGCAAAATACTGTTTTATTTATTGATGACTACTCCAGGAGATATTAGGTATACCCTATTAAGAAGAAGTCAGATGTGTTTTCAACTTTCAAAAACTTCAAAGCGCGGTTGAAACTTGATTATAGAAATAAGATCAAGTGTTTCCGAACAAATAATGCACGAGAATACACAAGTGAAGAATTTGATGACTTTTGCAGGAAAGAAGGCATCTAAAGACAGTTCACAGTGACGAACACTCCTCAACAAATGGAGTGGCAGAGCGGATGAACATAACCTTGTTAGAAAGAACAAGAGCAATGTTGAGGGCTGCAGGCCTAGAAAAATCATTTTGGGTAGAAGCAGTCAATACCGCCTGTTATTTGGAGAATCGAGTTTCATCAACTGCAATAGAGCTGAAGACACCGATGGAGATGTGGACTGGTAAACCAGCTGATTATTCAAACCTCCATGTATTTGGAAGTATAGTGTACGTGATGTATTACTCCCAAGAAATTTCAAAGTTGGATCCAAAATCCAGGAAATACAAATTCTTGGGGTATGCTAATGATATAAAAGGGTATCACTTGTGGGATCCCACTGCCTACAAAGTGATCATTAACATGAATGTTATCTTTGTAGAAGATAAGCTATAAAGAAAAGAAGAAGATAGTAGCATTGAAAAGTCAGATACTACACAGATACATGTGGAAAAGGAGGTTGAACAAAGAGATTCTTCTGAAGCAGAACCAACACATGAAGAACAAAAGCCATAGAGTTCTGAAGCTCCAATAACTCGTCAATCAGATTGTGTGAGAAGATGTCCCAATTGAAACTCAGATTATGTTATAGAAGAAAATATTGCATATTGCCTTTTAATAGAGGACGGTGAGCCATTAATATTCCATGAGGCAATAAACAACTCAGATACTTCACTGTGGATGATGACGATGCAAGAAGAAATTGAAGCCCTTCATAAAAATAATACATGGGACCTTGTGCCACTACCACAAGGAAGGAAGCCAATTGGTAACAAATGGGTCTTCAAAATCAAGCGAAATGGTAACGATCAAGTTGAGAGGTATCGTGCAAGACTGGTGGTCAAAGGATATGCTAAAAAAGAATGTATTGATTTCAATGAAATCTTTTCTCCTGTGGTTCGACTAACAACTGTTCGAGTAGTCTTGGCAATGTGTCTACATTGAATTTACATCTAGAGCAGCTAGATATTAAAATAACTTTTCTTCATGGAAATCTTGAAGAATAGATTTATATGCTCCAGCCGGAAGGTTTTGAAGAAAAAGAAAAAAAATAACTTGGTTTGTAGGTTGAACAAATCTCTGTACGGTCTAAAGCAGGAGCTGAGGTATTGGTATAAGAGTTTTGATTCCATCATTATGTGCCTTGTATACAACAGACTTAATGCAGACCCTTGTGCTTATTTCAAGAGGTTTGGTGATAACGATTTTGTTATATTGTTGTTGTATATGGATGATATGTTGGTTGCAGGACCCAACAAAGATCATATTGAAGAATTGAAGGTACAATTGGCTAGGGAATTTGAAATGAAGGAATTGGGATCAGCAAACAAGAATTCTAGGGTTGCAAATTTACCGAGACATAAGTAATAGGAAGATTTGGCTTTCACAAAAGAATTACTTGAAGAAGATCTTGTCACAATTCAACATGCAAGATTGTAAGCCAATTTCTACCCCTCTTCCTATTAACTTCAAATTATCCTCCGGTATGAGTCCTAGCAGTGAAGAAGAGAGGATAGAGATGTCTCGAGTATCGTATGCATCGGCAGTGGGAAGTGTAATGTTCGCTATGATATGCACAAGACCAGACATTGCACAAGCAGTGGGAGTGGTTAGTCTGTACATGGAGAATCCAGACAAAGAGCATTGGAATACAACAAAGATGTACAAGGTAGAAAGAATGGTGTGAAGATATGATTATTCCAATCAAATCTTCAAGTGGAAGATTGTTAAAAGTCAAAAAATGATGCACTGAAAAATTAGTCAAAAAGAGGGGGCACCAAAAAGGAGCATATTTTTTTTGTATGGAAAAATTGTAAATTTAGTCCCTACATTTTAGGGTATTTACAATATTAGTCCTTAAGCTTCAACTATAAATACCCTAACCCATTTAGCTTCAAAATCATCCCAAATCATTCTAGTTTTCTCCCAATACTAGAGAAATTAGAGAATTTTCTTGAGAGTTGTTTTCTCCTTTTTATCAAGAGAGAATTGTTATTTTTTTCTCCCTGTTAGATCGAGAGAAGTTGTAATTCTTATTTTCTCATAGTGAAATCCTTCTATCTTTGTTTGTGGTTTTCACCCTATATTATTTAGGGATTTTCACGTAAAATTTGTGTTTTCTTTATCTTCATTTTTATTTTCTCAAATTATCAGTTGCGATTGTACGATGCCAAAGTTGAGCTCAATTTTTGTCCCTTTGTAATAATATGTAAAAAAAGGAAAATAATTGTGGTATCCGAGATGAAGCATTATCCTTGAGAGATTTCATGATTGTATCTGCTTTTATCAAACTTGCTGTTTTATTATTAAAAAAATATGATCAACAGAGTGAAATATTTGTTAGTGTAAAAATTAAAGAAAAAATAGATGCCAATTTCTTAGCATCACAGTAGCCGCCTTCTACAATAGCCTCATCTAAAATTAGAATCACAGTCACAGTCAGTCACTCATCCACGACTAAAAATCCAAGGCACAACAATGTTCTTCTTTTGTTTGTGTTCTGTACCATGTATTTGTTGGGTTTTTTTCTGTTTCATGTCCAGCAGTCTGGACATAGTTTCTTAGGTCGAAAAGAAAATGTCTTTGCTACTTGATATTATTTAGTTAAGACTTCTTGTCAGCCTCTTTATGTATCATATAATTATAGTTATTTTGATTAATTTGGGTATCCAATTGTAAGGATCTCTTACGGGTAATTCTCTTAGTTTAATTTGTTTTTATCTCATATGATTATAGTCCCAAAATATGAGCTATTGAGCTTGTTTATAACAAGGGAAATTATGTTCCATGGTCTCCTGCTGTTTGGTATGCAGCGGTGTGAGTTTGTCAACATCGTTTAGCGATTGGTCATTTGTCATACCCGCCTGCTCTTCAAAAGCTTTTTGACACTGCAAAGCACAACAGAACAAATAGCTTTTACAGGCATTTCATGTGGGTAGTTGATGATGGTCACGATTGTCAATTTCATTTTACATTTTCCCTCCCTAATCACAAATCCACTCATTAATTATCCATTTTCCCTAATGCCCGGGGGAAATTAAAACCTTTTCTCACAAAGAGAAACGCGTTTTATCATTAAACATGTTATTCTCAGATTTTAAAAAAAATCAACAATTTATAATTTTTATTATTGTATTATTATACTAATTATGTGGGCGAAATATTATGAAAAAGAAATAAGTCTAGCGATGGTTATAGACGTATATTATTTAGGAATTTAAGATATAGTCAAAGTAGACCTTAGATTTAAAGTCGTCGATGTATTTAGTTGTTCAATTAAACAATGACTAAACTTAATCAAAAATATAAATACGATTATGAAGCAGATCAAACAGTAACGGCATACATATAATAGAATTGACTCTCGTTAAATAATTGAAGTCAAAGCGTTCACATGCACATAACCACCCTATATTGTTGTCTCCTGCACATGAGCGCACGTGCTTTATTTGAGTATCATAAATTTATTTTACTCTTATATTTTTAAAAATATTTTTTTATAAAATAATATCAAAATCATCATCCGCATCGAAATGGTAAAATACATAACTGGTCCATCAACTATAAGATGTTACTTTCATGAGTCTCTCGATTATTAAAAGTTACATAATAATTACTCGACTATAAGATGTTGCTTTGTTAAGTCATTCGACTATTAAAAGTTATAAAGTGATCATCTAACTATTCATATACCCCAAACTCATGTTTTTATGTTAAAAAAACTAACTGTCATTTAAGATGATATTAACTTTCTGACTGAGATATGATAAAATTTGATCTCAAAATCGTTTGAGTTGTATAGTCGTTTGAGATTATGAGATCAAATTTTATTATATCTTACTGAGCATGTTAACATCTAACTCAGACGACTGTAAATTTTTAATAGAAAAGGATGCATTTAAAACATATAAATAGTCGGATGACTATTTTGTTACTTTTAATAATTGAGAGACTCAACAAAGAAGCACCTGATAGTTGAGAGACTATTTTTTAACTTTTAAAAGTCAAAAGAGACTCAATAAAATATTATCATATAGTCAAAGGACCATTTGTCTACTTTCCTCATATATAAAATAATATTAATTATTAGGCTTAAAGTAAAAATAAGTAATTAAACTATGCCATATTTTTGTTTTAAGCCCTTAAACTATATTTTGGTCAAACTAAGTACTTAAAACTATTATATTTAATCATTTCAAGCCCTATCATTTTCACTTAGAAAAATATTTTTCGACTAATAAGATGTTGATACGTTATACAAAATTAGGTACTTGTTTTGGCAAAAAAAATGTAGAGGCTTGAAGCAAAAAAAAAAGACATTGTTTAAGGACTTATTTTGACCAAAAATAATTTTATTATTAGTATGAGATAAGTACAAGACAATATGTTCAAAGATAAACTATCAACTTTTTAAAATAAACGCTCACACCATAACATCTATGATGCTCGAACACGAGTACTCAAGGAATAACAACAATTCCTTTAGCACATAGGTGATTTGGTTCGTGCACCAAAAATAGTTTATGTACTTAAAGTGGTTACATATAATAGTTTAAGGACTTATTTTGACTAAAAATAGTTTAGGGGCTTAAAGTAGAAAATGGGTATAGTTTAGGGACTTTATTTTAGTTGAAGCCTAATAATGATCATTATAAATATCACTCCAAATTTGTAAACAATTTCAACCTATGACCGAAACATTGATTTTGGTTCCCTCTTCTCAGTGGGGTTACAGCCCGAAGTTCCAGCCAACGGCTAGCCCTGTCCTCAACAACGTCCGTCCTTGTTTACTTTTTAGTCATATTATTATTGTAACCGTCTCCATCCACAAACTGCACTAACATCAACATATATAGGAAGAAGGAAAAAAAAAAAAAACAAATTTCCAATCCAACAAAACCAAACACAACCATGATGTTTACTTTAACCGCAACGCCACCGTGCTCCGTCGCCTCGTCAGCTTTTACCGACACCGTAGTCTCTCAATCACTTCATTTTCTTAATATTTGACAATTATTCACTTCATTTTCTTAATAATTGACAATTATTCATGCGAGTTCTTTTTTTTTCTTTTTTTTTCTGTTTGGAACAACCGTACATGGGCAAGCAACATTCACCGGTCAACCACTTTCCGACGACGTTATCAACATGAATATTCCTTTGAAAAAGCCTCTCTCCTTCTCTTCCGGGTCTACATTCCGGTCCAAATCGTCCCGATCCTTGGACCAAAGGCAGTGCCCGTACAATCATAGCGACCGGCCTCACTATCATCGTAGCAATAGCGCGAATCATAATCGGATGAGCCAGAGAAACTGGATGCATTTGGGGAACGAGGCGACGACGCCTCTCGCTACTTCGCCTCTAGTGGATGTGAAGCTAAAAAACATTGTAGGTAACGGGATTTCTGGAGTGCTTTACAAATGGGTGAATTATGGGAAAGGTTGGAAACCGAGGTGGTTCGTTTTGCAAGACGGGGTGTTATCGTACTATAAACTCCACGGACCTGATAAGATCATCGTCAGCCAAGAAACGGAAAAGCGGTGCAAAGTTATCGGCGAAAAGTCTCTACGTATTATCACCCGCCGTCGCAAACCCACTTCTCGGCATTCCCCAGGCCGTCGCAAACCCTTCGGTGAAGTCCACCTAAAGGTCAACTCAAAGAAGGAAAAAAAAAACTAACCGAACATGAATTAATGAAAATAGAATCTGATTTGAATTGATTTTTGATTTCTTGAATTTGTTGTCTCAGGTTTCCTCGATCCATGAAACCAAATCAGATGATAAGAGGTTCTCGATTTACACTGGAACGAAAATGCTTCATTTACGAGCCGAGACGCGGGACGATCGGGTTGCGTGGATGGAAGCACTTCAGGCGGTTAAGGATTTATTTCCTAGGATACCTAATAGCGAGCTCATGGCTCAGGTGAACAATACGGTGGTTTCCACGGAGAAGTTGAGGCAACGGTTGATGCAAGAAGGGGTTAGCGAATTGGCTATCCAAGATAGCGAGGGGATTATGAGGACAGAATTCTCAGCATTGCAGAAGCAGCTGCTGTTGCTTTCGCAGAAACAGTGTCTTCTAATCGAAACCTTGCGTCAGTTAGAGGTAAAGTAAATTAACAAATTTACGGCTTTCGGCGGCATTCAATTTTAAAACTGAATTTATTGTTCAGAAACAATTACATCAGTTCGTCATGTTCTTTCTTACCCATTTTCTTTTGGAATTCTGAAAAGGGTGTATTTTGGCTTTTGTTAAACTGTTGAAATGAATCATAACTTATTTTCAGCCTGTAACTGCTGGTATGACTAGAGATTAATATCTGAAATTTTACTTCTTTTCATAATCTTCGGCTAAGAAATTGCTTTTGGCACTTTCTTTTTGTAGACGGAAAAGGTTGATTTGGAAGATACAGTGATCATTGAGAGCCAAAGCAAGTTGAATCTTGGGGCTTCCTCTATGACAACGCAGGAGAAGTCTAGTGGTAAGATATTAGGCAGTAAGACTATATCTTACAACTGCTGGTTCTATAAGCCAATTTATGCTGGACCCATGATTATCTGCCTAGATATGTGGTTGATGCTTATAATCAGTGTTCACAGTTTGTTATTAGATATGAAGTTTATTTTCTGTTCTCTAGTCAGTGTGCCGGAGTACTACGATTACCTGTACTTATTTGTAGACAACTTATAATGCTTGTTAAGCGGAGGAAGTAAAGGACCCCTGTTTTTTTACATTATGTGACCACTAGATCACGTATGGCTAATGCTCATCTCTTTTATTCCTTATTATGTGTTCCATTTAATAAGTTTAATAGGTATTTATAGTGATGATTGTTTGATTATATAAATTTCTCTGTTCATAGCATCTCCATTGATATCATTTTTTCTTTTTCCAAATTCTTACTCAGAAGGATATACAACTGACTCAGATGATGATAATGAAAGAATTGATGCTGCAGAAGAAGAAACTGATGAAGATGACCATCATTTCTTTGATACTTGCGAGTTTTTATCATCAAGTTCATTCAAAGAGAACTGCTCTGATTTCCGGACTCAAATTCTCTCTTCAGATGATGAAGGCCTTAATACTCTTGGTTCTGAAGATGACATCGATCCTGCAATCAAATCGGTTGGAAGTAACTTTCCTTTCATTCAACGACGAAAGAAGTTGCCTGACCCAGTTGAAAAGGAGAAGGGTGTAAGTCTATGGTCAATAATTAAGGATAATATTGGGAAAGACCTTGCAAAAGTTTGTCTTCCTGTTTACTTCAATGAGCCTCTCTCTTCTCTTCAAAAGTGTTTTGAGGATTTGGAATATTCATATCTACTCGACCGTGCAAATGAATGGGGGAATAGGGTGAGTCATAGAGGTCCGTACTATTTTGTTTAAGAAAAAAGAGCATTGATTGCAATACAAAGTTTTCTTACTCTAATATTTCACTATCATGCACTTCCTTGAATTATCTATGCATCTTTCGTTTATCTGATTCCCAGCCTCTTTTCTCTCTGTTACGCATCTATCCTTTATATGCTTATACCAGTCCACTCTCATCATGAACTTCAACAATCTGAATCTTTGGCAAGATTCTCCTCACACATAATTTTCCCCCTCTAAAACGTGCAGGGGAATGGTCTCATGAGAATTCTTAATGTGGTTGCATTTGCTGTGTCTGGATATTCTTCAACTGAAGGAAGAATGTGCAAACCTTTTAATCCCTTATTAGGGGAAACATATGAGGCTGACTATCCAGATAAAGGCGTTCGCTTCTTCTCAGAGAAGGTTTGTCTATATTCAAGATGTGGTATATCCATGTCTATCTTTGTTTTCCTGCATTTACACAAAGTTGCCTTCAAACTTCATTGTGCATTAACCTCACTTCTAAAATCAACCTTTTGACAGGCAATGTGTCTGTTCACCTCATCAACAAAGAGTCATTTTAACAATAAACTTCGATATGCACAAAACTCAAAACCTTTTTTTCATGTGTAATTTTCAGACATAGGAACATTGCACTTAGTTTTGACTTTTTATGTACAGATCTGAAATTAAACCTATTTTTATATCCCTGATGTCAAAATGCTTTACTGCAAGAGCTTTGCAAATTTAGTACATTATTGATACTTTGTTGAGTAGAAAGGTAGAATGAGGATTTCCACTCTCTCTCTCTCTCTGGTTTCCTCTCTTAGTTTCTTCTTCTACTGCTTCCTTTTTACTTTGGTCTAAATTCTCATAGAAAAGTCAGCTAAGTTGAAAACATTGTAACGGGTTCAACCTTAACAAAGCAAACAAGTGGAACAAGCTTTTCGGTCACCAGACATCGACTAAAATTATATTTCTAGGGTGCCTAACTATAAATGAAGCTAGTAGCTTTCTATCATTAGGTGAAATCAACCTTGCCATTGTCAAATTACTTGGGGAAGGGAAATAGGTTACAGGAGTGTTGCAGATGACGCCGAACATTGAATAGACAATCTTAAACTACATATGCATGAGATCTTAAGTCTTGGCAATATTAGTGGCTCTCCTTTGGTTGTTGAGGCATCAATACCTCCTGCACCGTCTAGGGTACTGGTAAAAGAACCGCATAGTGCTTATTATATATGTTGTGTATATATCTCCATGAACCATAGCCATCTCTTATCTTGTTTCTTTGTTTATGTTTTAATATCATCTATTAATTTGTCTGATAATTATTACATATTTGGTGTCAGGTCAGTCATCATCCTACTGTTGTAGCATGTCATTGTCAGGGCACAGGATGGAAATTTTGGGGTGATAGCAATTTGAAGAGCAAATTTTGGGGTCGCTCAATTACACTTGATCCTGTTGGTGTTTTGACCTTGGAGTTTGAAGATGGAGAAGTGTTCCAGTGGAGTAAGGTATAACCCCAAAAGTTAACACACATATTCCGGCATGTGCTTGTACGTAGACATATATTTGTTGCATACAATTGAAAATTGTGGTGCATGCATGTAGAAGATATATTTGATTTCCAATTGAAAACGGACTTTCTTTTCCCAGGTTACAACATCAATATACAATCTCATACTTGGAAAATTGTACTGTGATCACAGTGGTACTATGCACGTAAAAGGTAATCTTGAATATTCGTGTAAGCTGAAATTCAAGGAGCAATCTATTGTTGACAGAAATCCTCACCAGGTTATATTTCATTTTCCTCAAAAACATTTTATACAATTATACCAAGTATGTATTTATATAGTATTACGATATTTTCTATTATCCTAGTTTTTTTTTAAATATAAAATTGATTGCACTTCAGGTACATGGTACAGTTCAAGATAGGAATGGAAAGACAGTGGTTACGATATTTGGAAAATGGAATGAAAGCATGCATTATGTGAATGGAGATTGTTCCAAGGGAAAAGGGCAAGGGTCTCTATCGGAAGCCAATCTACTTTGGAAACGGAGGAAGCCTCCGAAAAATCCCACCAGATATAACTTAACACGTTTTGCCATCACATTGAATGAGCTCACCCCTGGTCTCAAGGTGATTAATATAATAGTTTTGACCGGATGTTTATGTTTATGTCATAAGGAAATGGAACAACTTTTAACCATTGCGCTGTGCCTGCATACACTATAACTGGGATGCTGTTTAATCCCCTTTCTGTATGCAGGAAAAGCTACCTCCTACTGATTCAAGGCTGAGACCCGATCAAAGGTATCTGGAAAATGGGGAGTATGAAATGGCAAATTCAGAGAAGTTGCGGTTGGAACAGCGGCAACGACAGGTAAGTTTTACAGTTTGTTTCATCTTTATTGTCAATTCTCTGTGTCTGTGGTGCACATTGGCAAGCCATGGATATAAGTGTCACCATGAACTGCTCTCTTTGTTAGAGAATTTAGGAAACTATGATTGCCAAAATTGCTTTTTTTTCCTTCTAGGTTCCAAGTTTTAGACCTATGTTTGCCTTGATAAAACAGTGGTCAATAGTTAATACCCAAAGCACCATCACATCCAATTTGTATTGTTTAGCATCCTCACTAGGAAGCATATGACAGTTGAGTTACACTGCAGAAAAAACATGGTGTAATCAGTAAAAAAAAGAATCCCCTAGAGAAATGTAGAGTTATTTTCCCTGTAGCCTTGAAGGGCAAGTAGGTTGATAGTTGTAAATGATGGTGTGAACAGGCTCGAAAGATGCAAGAGAGGGGGTGGAAGCCAAGGTGGTTTGCAAAGGATAAAAACAGTGACCCTTACCGTTATATTGGTGGATATTGGGAGGCTAGAGATCAGGGGAAATGGGATTCATGCCCTGATATTTTTGGCCAAATCCCTTGTGATCACCCTCACTGATGACCCCATCCATTACAAAAGCTTTTATACTCTACTACGACTCATAACAGTGTATTCCCCATTCACTAACCCAACATACCAACGGATGATGTAATTTGTCCCCACAGAAACAGACTACAGCAACAGCAATTAATTGATCCATAATACAAGAAGATATAGAAGGTTTTCTGACCATCCATTGGCTGGCTTATCAATGACCTTGATTTAATCTCTCTTGTTTTATCATCAATATAATTATTTAGAATTATTCCTTCATTTTTTTCAATAATTTTGCTTTGGCTTTCAATCGAAAGCAAATATTGCTATAATCAAATTAGTATCGTTTTTATGCATTATTAATCGATTATAATGGATTATTTAAAAAAAAAAACTAATTAAAAAGCATACCATGTGGCTTTCACATGAAATTTGGTATTATCAAAACCCAACATAAAATTATTAAAAAACTAAAATATATTAAGGTTATCAACTTTTTCTTTTGTTTTTTTTATAACATTTGTATTTCGTTTTGTCCATAAAAATCTGTAATGTCATATGTGGTTCAAAATATATCTAAATTTTATCATTGAGTAAAATAATTGTCCACTATCATTGTATTTTGGAATAATAATTTTTATAGTATCATTTTAACGCTTAATGATTGAAATCTTCATCTCTTCCAGCATTATTCTCCTAACGATCATCTAATTAAGATTATTACTTTAAAATAATAATTAAATTTTAAAAGCCAACAATATTTGCGGAAGCAACATCCATATACAATCGTTGAATTCATGTCATTCTATTTGTATTTACGATATTTTATATGAGATTATATTTAATGTATTATGTATGCATAAATCTCATACATTATTGATGAGTCATATTATATTATATTATATTATTAATGGATAAACTAATAATTATTAGAGACCTATTATTAAATACCCAAAAATTCTTGAATAAAATAAAAAAGTAATTATATTTTCATCTTCCTCTCGGTGTATCTCCATAACTTACAGTAGGGGTGTGCAAAAATACCTGATCCAGTTGTCCCGACTAGTCGACCCGCCGACTCGAACCTAAAAAAATCGAGTAAATTTCTAAAAAAATTACCCGACCGGGTCGGGCTCGGGTCACAAAATTGAATTTTTCCGGATACCCGATTACCCGAGTACCCGTTTAGAGATTTTTTTATATAAAATAATATGATATATTTAATTATTATTATATATTATATATATGATATTATATTATTATATATTTAATTATTAATAATATTATATATATATTTAAATTTGTGTGTGTTTTTTTAATTAATAATTAAAAAAACTAGGTATTTAGGTACTCGCAAAATCCGAGTACTGTAATATCTAGATCGAAACACGGGCCGAAAAATCAATTATCTAAAGATCCGGATACCTGAATTTATACACCCCTAATTTACAGGACCTCTTTATTTAAATTTTTAAAAGTTTAAAGGCACCATTCTAAAAATATATTATTTATATCAAGTCGTATCTTTCTTATAAAAAAAAACAAGTTGTATCTTAAAATACCTTTTATAACATTTTGTCCCTTAAAATTTAAATTATTAGCTAGTTTATCTCAATTCTAATTTAAAAAAAAAAAGAATTAATGACCAATTAAAATATATCACGTCACCCCTTAATTTTTTTATCTGAATAAATAAAATTTATTAAATAAAATTAATTATATACAAAAACTACCCTTTCCCCTACCCTACCCTACCCATCGCCCCAGCTCCACAACAACATTACCATCTCTAACCCCAACGCCTATATTTTCTTCATCTCTTTGCAGCTGCTTTTTCCGTCTCCATGGATATTCAGACGCCTAAAAAAGCTCAGAGTTGCCGTGGAATGTTCTGAAAGAGGAAAGAGATGCACTAAAATTGATTCAAGTTTCACATAATTTTGATGCTTGCTTCATGAACACTAAGATGCCTAAAGAAATCAAAGAAAATGGATAGGCCATTTCTGATCTAAATACCTCTCTTTTATCAGTATCAATGTCGTTTCAGTTTCTATTTTTAAAATTCTTCAGATTACATGGAGACTATATTTGTAAACCAAAACCTCCACTTTCTAATTTTCACCTCCCAAATCCTCCGCTTCGTTTGCACAACTCACTCAAAGCTAGCAAGAATTTTGCTTCTTTGTTGTCCAAAACCAAGAAAGAGAGCACCGAAACCCGAGGAATCCATGGTGAATCCGTTAGGGGTTTCAGCCTAGACCCATTAAAATTTTACTTGAAAAACCGAGTTTAGTGCTCCGGGATTGTTCAAGATCTTGAAAAACCGTCATCATCACTATCCCTCTCCAAATCATCCGAATATTCAAGTAAGCAAAAGTCATCTTTCATTGTTTCTTGAATATTGTTCTTGGAATCAACCATAAACCTGCAGGCATATGTTTAGTAATTAAGCAAATCATGGTGACAATTGTACACATGGGTTGGAATATGATTATAGGCATCAAGAAAGAAAGAGAAAAAATTAGCAAGGACTTTACAATCAACTGCTCTGTTTGTAATAATATAGAAACATGATGAAACCAAACTATTGAATCTTAAGAAAAAAAAATCACCTTTACTCGAAACTAATATTCAAGGAGCGATTGATAAGGTGGAGATAAATGTTTGATAGAGTGTTTATAAGTAAAAACGAGAAAAAAGAAGGCTTAAATGTATATATCATGGCTGGGCAGAAATTGGATTACAGAGTAAAGAAGGGAGAAAAGGGATTTTAGGGAAAGGGAGGGTTTGATGGTGGAGAGGGAAAAGGTGGAGATAAATACATTGCAGTCGAAAATGGATCGGAGGAGAGGTAGTGCAAGCTCTGGCTTATGATGTTACAATTCCGGGATATAAAACCCACCCCAACTCATCGGATTTTGGACGATTCCAGCCGCTTCAGACATTCGTTCGTCTAATCACAACCATAGTTAGTTTCTTCGTTGTCGTCATCTCAAAACCCCAAAACAATTTGTATATATACATCATTGTTCGTCGAAATCAAGCCTTTGAAGTTTCATCGAAAACCCACCCAACGCCTCGAATTTCGGACGATTACGGTCGCCTCGGACCTCCGTTCGTCTCACCGCCACCATATTTATCTTCCTCGTCGCCGTCCGCTCAAAATCCAACCAGTGGATCACATCGTAGTCGTCGTTCTCACCGTCCGCCACTGTGTGTAAGCTTCGGTATTAGTTTTGGGCTTTTTTGTAATTTAAAAGATATAAGGTTTTTTTTATAAATATAATATTTTTAATATTTATTTTTAAAATTACCAGATTGTGACACGTGTCACTTAACGGAGAAAACTAACAGTCCGTCACGGCGTGACCCATTTTGAGTAATGGAATGAAACGTTAGACACCAAATTGAAACGAAAAAAACGTTAGACACTAAACTGTAAAAACGAACATACGTTGCACACCTTTTGTATATTTAAGCCTTTTTTTAAATATATTTGTATGCCATTTTTGTTTAAGGTTTCCATGCATCCAATGCTGGGGCAAGGCACGCTCTGAAGCCTTAAAATCTCCGATGGAAGTTCAGACAATGTCTTTCTTGGCTTGATTATGTGTTTTATGTATTCACTTACAGCTTTTTAAGAATTTTCTCAGTTTGCATATATGGTCGCTTAGCGATCAAATTGTGTTTCTTAGAGTAGTACCTGCATATTGGAGAAAAAAATTTGGAAATCAAATGTGTTAATTGTGTATTAATTTGTTATAAAAAACAGTTAAATGATTACAAATAGCAGCTCGTTAACTATAAATCTCACGATTAGTTTGTATTAGATATTTTTACGGTGTCCAATAATATTTCAGAATAATTTCTTCTTTCAGTTACTCTTTGTATGTTCTTGGTTAAGATCTTGAGTTCATATCTTCTGTCTAATATGATATTTTGATAAAATTCTTGATACATATTCAAGCTCGGTCGTTAAAGTTTTCAATGGCGACGGTGTCAAAGCCTTTCAGTAACAGGATCATAACTATAAGGCTGGATGACACCAACTATCTTCTATGGAGGAAACAGATTTTTTTTTTTAACCATTGAGAGCCTATCTTTGATGGGTCATATAGATGGGACTATTGTTCCACCGTCTCAATATATGATAATGCAACGGGTGAAAAGATTTTGAATGATGATTATCTTTTGTATAAACCAGAGATTTAAATAGCGTTCGCCGTCACGTTTTCGGTCGCGTCGTGTTTATCACGTTTACAGTCATAACGGATGTTATTGCGGTCATTACGGTTGTATCGGTCGTGATTTTTTTTTAAATGTCGCACCACTTACTCTAAAATGATTAAATTAAATATAATTAAAATGTAAAATTTAAATTACAGAAATTTAGATTACTGAAATTAAAACTAAATTAAATAAAAATTAAAGTATATATTTTAAACTAATTATTAAATTATAAATTCTAAAAGGTGGGAGAGGTGTCAAATTAATATATCCTTTAAAATTATATTTAAAAAAAATATGCCAACTCCTCTCTCCTTTCCTAACCTTTTATTGTCTTAAACAAAAAAAAAATTCTGCTATCATTCTCAACTCCCCCTCTCCACCTTTCATTTTTTGAAACAAAGAAAAGAAGTTTCAAGTTTCATCTTCTACAAAGTGGAAGTCCGTCGTTACTGCTCAACATCTTCACCGGCGGAGAAGCTCGACGGCGTAAGGTTTCAGTTTTGCCTTCTTCTTTTTTAAAATAGCAGTAGATAACGGTAATAGCGTCCCATTATCGGCACTATACATTGTTACCTGTTAAATTGCGGGCGCAATTGGCCGCTATTGACGTGATTCCGTTACCCACCGTTATTTTTTTGAATATCGGATGGTGGCGCTACCGCAAAATAACTGCCGCTATTGCAGTTACTTTCCGCTATTTGAATCCCTAGTATAAACAACAAGATAGTGCTCTTGCGTTTATAAGCCCCTCAATTTTGCCAGCCCTAGTTCGGTGTCAAACTGCTTGCAATATTTGACAACAGCTTCAGTAAATATTTTTTAGTCTCTTCAACTACCAGGATTATGCATCTTCATTATTCGTTAAAGAGTTTAAGGAAGAGAGATCAGGCGATGCGTATCTTGTCAGGTCTATCGTCGGAATATGAACCTGTTGTGGCTGTTATTGTTTCTAGTCAACAACCTTATAGTCTTGATGTAATCTGCAATGTTTTGTCAGATACAGAAGTTAGGTAGCAAGATTCTCTTGCTCAAAATATTCTTGCAATTAATATGGTTCAGAATAGTGATAGAAGTCCAAGTTTGATGAATGTCTCAAAGTTCAGTTTTGCGTTGTCCAAGATTGGTTAACAATTCAAACTTGATTGTTGGTGGTTCGAACAACCTTTTTCAATTCTAGTTCAATTTATAATGGCTCCGATATTAATTAGGCAGTCTTCTCTAATCAGAGCATGTATCCTAACTCGAATAATGTGCAGTAAGGGTATTCTCAGCAAAACTTTCAAGTTCATCAACAACAACCTTCTTTGCAAGGTTGTTCACAGTAGATTTTTCAATCAAATCGAGGGCGAGGAGGAAGACGTGGTGGTTGGTCTCTTCCGTAGTGTCAACTGTGTGGAAAAATAGGTCATTTGGTTAATATCTAGACATGTTATTGAACTATGTCTTACTCTTGTGGCTCAAGCTTCGATGCCACACAACTTTTGGTCTGATGCATTTTACACTGCCACATTTCTTACTAACAGATTATCTACTAGAGTACTTCAAGGTAAGTCACCATATGAAGTTTTGTTCGATAAAAAAATCAGATTATGTAATCTTATGAATATTTGGTTGTCAATGTTTTTCCTTTGCTTAGGTCATACAATAAACACAGGATGAATTTCATATCAAACTCTTATATTTTTATTGGATACAGTTATAGTCGGCAAGGACACAAATGTCTTAATGATGAATGCAGAGTGTTTATATCTAGACACGTCCAATTCAATGAACATGTATTTCTTTTTGCAAAGAATAAAGTTACTTCAGTACAGTCTGTTCAATCTAGCTTATTTCCAATCAAGTTTCACTCTATGACTGGCAACATGTACGTACTCAACATGTGAATACGATGCTTTAACCAGCTCATGCTCAGCAACCCATTTGTGTTCAGCCCATGATTGCTCAACCTCAAGATGTGAGCGCTCAATCGGTAGATATTCAACAACTTGAACTTAGAAATGATCAGCTCAGTAGTGTTCAACCAGCCGATGACAATATTCAGTCTGATGGCCAGCTCAATGATGATAGCTTTTATTTTGTACCTTATGTTGAGAGATCTACATCAAATTTGGTTTTTTTCTCCATCAGGTCAAAGTGTAGCTCTACCCTCAAACGAGTCTGAGCAAATCAATCACCAATAAATTCTCTTCGATCAAATCAATCAAGAGAAGGAGGTTCTCAAAATTTCTCTCAATCACCACCCAATTCTCAAAATCGTCAAACGATATTGTTTCAACACATGTATCTTCTTCGACTAATAAGGAAGCCAAATGTGTTCACACTTTGGTACAAGATCAAAAAATGAAATTTTTAAGCCAAAGGTTTTTTCTGAACCGAAAAACATTTATTAAACATGTCACTGTTAGAACATTGTTGAGTACAATGAACCTTTTATTAAACATGTCACTGTTAGAACATTTTATTAAACATGTCACTGTTAGAAAGTCTGCCTAGATATAAAGCACGACTTGTTACAAAGGATATTTCTTAGAAGACGAAATTTGATTACAATGAACCTTTTATTAAACATGTCACTGTTAGAACATTGTTGAGTATGGTTCTTTCCAACAACTAGACTCTAAGGCAGATAGATGTAAACAATGCTTTTTTCAACGGAAGTTTGATGGAAGAAGTTTAAGTGGTTCAACCACCAGGGTTTGAACAGTTTGGATCAGATGGAAAACCACTAGTTTGTCGGCTTAAAAAATTTCTTTATGGCCCTAAACAAGCTCCCAAAGCTTGGTTGGATAAGTTTAAAGCTTGCCTAGTAGAAAATCTGAAGTTTACAGTATCTCAAGCAGACACATCTCTTTATTTTCGAGAAACAAGCAATAACAAAATTTATGTTATGGTATATGTTGACAACGTAATAGTTATTGGTTCCGATAAAGAAGAAGTCAATGCAATCATCAACCAAATCAATACTACTTTTCATATAAAAGACTTAGGAAACCTAAGTTGTTTTCTAGGCATGAAGTTAGAACAATTAATAGAGGACTTATTCTCAGTCAGAAGAAACATGTTCCAGAGCCCCTTAAAAAAATTGATATGATAAAAGCAACAGCAGTGCCAACACCAATGGTTACCACACCTCTACTTTCATTCTATGATGGAGTTCCTTTATCAGATGTTACTTTATATAGACAAGTAGTGAGAGCATTACAAACACATTTACAACACTTGACCAGATATTCAATTTGTTGTTAACAAAGTGAGTTAGTTTATGCACAAGCTTTCGGATAAACATTGAAAAGCAGTAAAACGAATACTACGCTACCTTGTGGGAATTATAGAGCATAGATTGTTAGTTTTTTTTTCTTCTACTTCAAATATTTTTGGTTTTTCAGATTCTTGGGGTTTTAGTTATGGTGATCGAAGATCTACATGAGGATATTGTATGTTTCTCGGGGAAAATCCTATTTCATGGAGCTAAAAAAACGAAGTGTTAATTTACGATCTTCTGCAGAAGTAGAATTCAGAAGTTTAGCTAACGCAGTAAGTGACACAATGTGGATAAAGTCACTATTAACAGAGTTAGGAGTTAAATCTTCAGTCACTCCGATAAGATGGTGTGATAATACCCGTGCAATTGCCTATGTTGTCAATCCGATTCATCATACTAAAATGAAACATGTTGAACTCGACCTGTGTTTTGTTAGAGAAAAAGTGAGGAATGAAACTGTGTTGGTTAATTATGTACATGTTATAAATCAAACAGCAGATATCCTTACAAAACCATTGTTTACACTTCTTTTACTCAGCTAAGAAAAAAGTCGAGAGTTTACTCTCCTGAAGAAATAAAACATGAAGAAGAAAAGAGCAGCGAGTGTGTTAGATAGTGCTTTATCATGAAGAATGAGAACATGAAGTGTGTTAGATGTGCATTAGTTAGTCTGTTATAAAAATAGTTAAACGGATACAAATAGTGAGAGTTTAACTACCCTGTTGATTAATTATAAAAGCTCACGATTAGTTTGTACTAGATAATCTTTTTGCAGTGTCCAATAATATTTTTGAAGACACTAGTTTTTATTTCATTTGTTTTATTTATTATTATTATTTTGTTTTATTATTATATTATATTATTATTAAATAATTAATTAATTTTAATACATTGCAGGCCCAAAACCCGGAGCCCAATTACAAATAAACCTAACCCAGTTAAGAAACAGACCGGAGCTCAACCCGACCAGGCCCAGCAGAACCCTTCTAGGGTTTCCATCATCTCAGCCAGTCGCCAACGATCTCCACCGTTGGATCTGGCAAGATCCAACGGTCCAAAGCTCTCCAACAAGAAACCCTAGGGTTATGATACCCTAGGGACCACGCGGCGCCGCCTTTGTCTCCAGCCGCCACACGTCGACGTTCCAGCTGCCGCCGCCGCCCTCAAAGAAGCCTCCAGAAGCACCACCGAGCCATCCACGTTGCTACCCTATGGTGAGTAACCACCATAGTTCGGTGACTCACCGAGGGCCATTCCATTACCCGGTCTGATGAACGTCTCGACGAGGCTATAAAGCCTCGGTTCACCTGCAAACAAAGAGAACAACCACGACAGCAATCCAAGAGAAAAACATAAAGTAAAAGAAAGAAAGAAGAACAGCCACAGAGAAGAAAAAAAAAAGAAATCCAGCAACCACAAATCACCAAAACATCAAGGAAAAGAGAGAAGAGAAACTTACCGACGGAACAGCGGTCATCAGTGCCTCCTTGCGCCGTCGGAAAGCTAAAGGTCGAAGGTAAAAAAAATTAGATCTACGCATTTTAGTAGTATTTTAGGCTAAAAAACCTCCGGATTTAGCTTTAGGGGAAAACAAGCTTTAATTTGGGGTGAGTTTTGTAATTTTCGGCCACCGGATGTGATGGTCGGCGGTGGATTTGGCGGTTGCCGACCGGAGATCGTTTCCCTCCGGTGAGGGAAACTAAGAGAGAAGGGAGAGAGCTCTTCTTCTCTCATTTTTGAGAGAGAAGAAATGAGAGTGCTGGATATACCCCATCCAAAACGGTGTCGTTTTGGGTGAGGGTATATGCGTAATTTACACGCATGGACAAACCCTTTCCGCAGCCATCTGAACCTTGTAACTTTTTTATTTTAGTAACTGAAATTGAATTCTAAGCTTTTAATTTGGTCTCGTAATTTTATTTTATTATAATTTAGTCATTTCCAATATAATTATATATTTAGGATAAATACTTTATTTAGTCCCTGGTAATTTTAATCATTTTTATTTTTATCCCCAATAATTAATTAGGTCAAAATACACCATTAATACATATATTTTTAATAATTTGAATTAGGTCTACAAATTTTAATATTTTACATTTAATAACTGATGTTTTATATAATTTTATTTTAGTCCCTAAATTAATAAATTGGTAAAATAGCATATCTAATTCCTGTAGTTTTAAAATGATTAATTATAAATTAGGTATTTAATTTTATTAGATTATAATTTAGTCCCTAAGATTAATATTTTCATTTATTTTACAAAGTTTACATTTTAATACTATGATTTAATTTTATTTATTTTAAACATTATTTTATTATATGTTACTTTTATATATTTACGTTTATATATATTTAATTATCATTACTATTACTATTATTATTTATTAGTTATGTCAATATATAATATTTATTTAGTCTTATAAATATATATAAATAATATTCATTTATTTTATGAAAATCCTATTTATAAATTTAATATATTATTTTTAAATCATTTTAATCATATATATATTAATATTAAGAAATGACAGTCTTAAAGCAACTGGATGTCCATTTTCTGATATTTTTATATAAAAAATATAAAAATAAAAATTTTAATATATAAATCTATTTTTATATTGTTTTCTATTAAAATTTATTTATTTATTTTTATATTAAGAAAGGAGATGTCTTAAAGCACCTAGAAGCCTTTTTTGATGTTTCTAAGTAAATAAATATCTTGTTTAATAAAATATTAATATATTTTCTTAAAATTATACTAATAAATTTGAAATAACATGGTTATAAATTAAATATATCTTTGAATATTTTAAATTTCTAATAATAGAGACAATTTATAATTAATAAGTACCAATTTTGGGCGTTGTAGGGGTGCTAATCATTCCCTAAATGTAACCGACCACGAATCCCTTTTTATTTCTAAAAAGAACAAATCTTTGGTTAAAAAGTAGATCAGTTTATCTTTTAACTGATGTTTTCTTAAAAACTCTTTTAAAAGATAATTTTTAGGTATTCGACCTACCTGACCCAAAAAGGTCGATGATGACTCCCAAAACATTTTAAAAACCATTTATTCACATCACTTTTCCCTCCGAGTAAAAAATTCGTGCCCGGGCGAAAGCCGGTTACGACAGCTTGGCGACTCCGCTGGGGACCATGGTCAAGCTTTTAAATTCAAATATAAATATTCTCTATTATTAGAAATTAAAAAAATTCAAAAATATATTTAATTTATAATTCTTTCTTTTCAAAATTTTTATATATACTTATTATTTTCATAATATTTATATTATTAATGTTTCATTTTATTTTTCAAGTATTTTATTTCATTATTTATCTGTCAGAGGTTTGAACATTTATCCTCACACACAGCACATGTATTGCATAAACATAATCTCCATAACTGAGATTTGTCCCTTTTAAGTGGGAGTGAAAGCGACGTCTTCGTGAGAATTTATTCTCCGTGTCAGACCTAGCAAGTAGCTTTTGGGGTTCATATGCTCTATGTCTTCGTGAGAATTTATTCTCCGTGTCAGACATAAAGAAATGTGTCCCCTCGAATTGAACTCGGTCTGCTTAAGTCTGTAGTGGACTAGGATTGAGGGTTGGCAGCCCAAGGGGGCATCAACAAGGACAATTCGAGTACCTTTATTCCTAGAACTGAAACTCTGCATGTAATAAACCCTAAAAATTCACTTGATGTAAGACAGTACTGAACCTATGTTCATAGGTATATATACACAAAGAAGAAATAAGTTCTAACTTTTGTTTTTTATTGATTTTTTTAAATGCATGTGAATTGATAATCATGTGGTTAGGTTAATTTTTCCAAAAAAAACATGAAACTAGAAAGCATGAGGTTAGGATATATTATATACCATGATAGGTAGAATATTTTCTTTTCATTAATTGGTACTTACCAATTTATTTATTTCCTTTCTCATTTTTATTTTTCATACATTTTGTTTTGTTTTAACTTGTTTATATTGATTTCTTTTGTTTTGTGCCTGCATTACTTGATCATGACATAACCAAAAGGTGTTTACTTGAAAGACTGTTCATCAAATTGGAAAGAAATCGTAAATGGACAAAAAAATTTATGATCAAACAAAATATGATGTGGCCAAGGAAAGACATCCTGAGGAAACTCTGAGGATAGAAGCACGTAATTCACACAGAGATCCTGTTATATTAATACCAAAAGTACTCCATAAAGATCCTGCCAGATTGATACCAAAAGCAGTCTACAGTAAGAGTATCAGTCGGGACACGCAAAATAGAGGAGGTTTTTATGAAGCTCAAGCATGTTGTTTAAAGAATCAAAAAAAGAAATTGAGCACAAAAATGGAAGCCATGCATGAAGATTTCCAGAAGATCAGTCAAACCTTTCAAAATGCTGGCCTAGGAAGTACCCCAGAAGAGTGGATAACAGGGGTCACCAAGCTAAAAAAGAACTGCAAATTATATGAAGACCTTGTTCAAGAACTTCTTGGACAGAAAGGTTCTCTTACAAGGGAAAATAAGCAACTTCAAGAATTGATACAGAAGATGAAAGAGAACGTCATGGAAGAAGCCGCAGTCCAGACAAGCAATATGACCCATAAGCTGATAGACCAACCTGATTTTACAAGGAGATGAAGCAGACTGAAGACTCAAGTTTTTGAGCATGAATGGAAACTAACTGGGCTTTGGAGAAGTTAGGATTGAAAGATATCCTTATATGTAAAGTTTTGTTTGATGTACCGAAACTTTTGTGTTCAATGAAATCTGTTCTAAGATGATCACTCTTGAGTAAACACCTTTTCATACATGCATTTGCATTTTGCATCTTTGCATTTTTCATTGTGCATTTATACTTTTATATTTGCTTTTGTACTATACAATTTGCATTTTTATTGTTACATTCACATATTTACATTTGCATTTTTTACATTTGTATTTACATTTTCATTTTTACATAATTACATTTGGTTTTAAACTATTTTACATACATTTAAACATGAAAACATGAGAGTAATTCATGGAGGATTCCATGACAGAATTTCTGAAATCAAAGTGGAGCTAACTTGGTCTTCCTAAACAAGGATAAGAACCATGAATGAGATTTTAGCAAGGGTTGATAGAATTGAGAAACTACAAGAGCAACTTATCAAGACTCAACAAGAGATGATTGATCAAGTAAAAAAATCCCATAATGATTCAAAAGAGAAAATGACAAAACTGATGGACCTGATAAATGTTGTACTCCATGGAGAGAAACCCTTAAAGGATCCCGCTGTGAAGGCTGTGAATAAGGTTCTGAATGATAATGATGAGTTCGATGTGATAGTGTCTGATGATCAAGAACCTATTAGAGAGCATGGTAATTCAAGACAGATTCAAGATTTGGTCCCAAGGGGCAATCTAAGGAGTCTGGTGAACACTACCCCAATTATAGCTGAAATGAGCACCCAAAACCCCCTCGATAACATGAGAGCATTCAGTCGTTCAGAACGATCAAAGAAGGTGATAGCCTCGCGAGCGAGAAAAATTCTGAAGGTGTTTCAAGAATCTATCTCAGACCTGTACCCTCATTTGGTTAAAGGTCAATATATTATACCAAGATTGGTGAAGGTGTCACCAAAGCCTTATGCCCATTGCTATGATCAAAATAGCTTCTGTAATTTTCACTTGGGGGTATCTGGACATTCAACAGGGAATTTGTTGGTCACTGTTAAAGGAAATAGAGACGCTCGTCGACAAGGGAGTCTTGACACAAGAAATGATCAAGAAATGGGGGGCAAATAAGGATAAAAATCATGGGCCAAGTACACACCCAACATTAGAGGAGTAATGATGCATAAACAAGTGGAAGTGTTATATACCACTGTAGTACTTTCTATTTTCAGCATCTTGTTTGAACTTGTTTTTTTTGTTTCTTTTCTCCGCTTTTGTGCAATAAATAAATGTGTGTTGCTTTTATGGTTATGAGCAAGGAATCAATTTTTAATCTTGAGATTATTGAGTATCAAGTAGATTAAATATTCTTTTAATTTTTCAAGAATTATATATCTTTGGCAAGTGATAAAATTATACCTTCCATCCAATGCCAATTACTTGATCCTTACTAAAACCAAATTTTGACCGTACATTTATCTGAGACTCTGAAGAAATAGCTCTACCTGTTTTTGAGACACCAACTCTAGATGTTTACCTTCTCGATTAGAGTTGGTTGGTTTATGATATTACCCCTTCCACCATATATATGACCTCAAAAAGTCATACATTTGACCTTCCAAATACAATGCCATCATAAAAAAAACCTCAAAAGAACCAAACTTTCAGTTATCCGTGAATTTTCCTGCAAGAAGAGATGAGATGAGGCATCATGGACCAACTTATCGAAGATGATTTCAAGTGATTGGGACATACTCAAAGAAGAGGTGATTGATTGAAATAAATATATCATGCATTAATTACATTGTTTTCATGTAAATAAAGTTAATCTTGAATATTCATCCCCCCTGGAGATACCCCTTTTTACAAAGGTTTCTGTGTATGATATGACGAACGACATTGTTTCATTTATCCTTTTAAATATATATATATATATATATATATATATATATATATATATATCCTTTGTTGTCCCCACTTGAGCCTGAATGATTTTTCTTATGATTCAACCCTAACCAAGGATCACCCTCCACATTGGGGGGGGGGGCAAGGTAAAGGATATTGGCTCACAAGAATAAAGATTGTCAATACAGTTTTATTACGAAGACAAGTTTCCATGAAGTCAAGAAAGTTTTGAACTACAAGGTATGTCAAATATAAAGTGCTTGAATATCAATCCAATCAAGAATAATGGAAAATTTCCAAAATGCAAGAGGAAAAGGAGGTGCTCGAAGCAATTCAAGTCCTATACTCATTAGGTAAAAAAAGGGAAAAAAAAAGAAAAAGGAAAATTGAATCAAGATGGGTGACTTATTGAGCCTCAAGTTACAAGGTTGATCAAGTACAAACAAGAAGAGCAAGAAATGCTGAAGATATGAGAAAATGGAAATGAATCCAAAATTTGGCAGTCTAGAGGGATCCAGATGATGGAAAAATCCCCAACAAAGCAGATCCAAGTTAAGCAAGGCAAGATTGATGGCATCAGAATGAATTGATCCTTGGTTTGATTACCCTTAAACACTTATTTGGGCCTTTTTATCCCTTTCTTTCATAACCATAAGCCATGGGCTACGTTACGTACCTGAAAAGTCCATTTTAATCATACATTGATTTCTAAGTAAAAGAGAATATCTTTAGAATTCATTATGCCTCTCAAGATTGATTTTTATTTGCAAAAATTAGTTTTTAAAATCTTTAATGCATGATATGAAAAATGATAAAAGGGGGGTTCAAGATGTACATTTTTAAATAACATCTTAGAACCAAAGGAGGATTCGAGTTAAAAACCTGAAAAAGCGGCTCGAATATTGAATGGTGCAACAACGACATAAGAGACGATCTTAAGCTCTTAATGAAGCACCGCACATCCCAAAGACGTTCCTGATATTCTGGAATCAAGAAGTATCTCTACGAGATTAGCATAACAACCATTTCTTCAAGTTAATGGAAGCCCAAAGAAACATATATGCTGAATTAACCTGAGAGACCTTACTTTACCAGAACTAACCTACACCTTAAATCAGTCAATATTTTTGACATTTGCTATAGGACTATGATTTTTGAATGATTTAAAAGTGTAGTTGATTTATTTGATATTCATTAAACTCATTGTTTATGATTTGATTCTATTGTGAACTTGAGAAGTGCATTACTTTGCAAAATTCTTTCATTCTTCGATAAAGAAAGGAAAAAAAACATTTTCAAACAGGACAATCTCAAAATGAGGAAGGTCCTTGAAGCAATTGTTGCTTATTCTACCTCTGTTATAGAAAAAGAATGAACGAGGCCAGAATAATGAAGCACTTCACATTTTTGAAGGCAAGTGGTCCAAGAAGCCAGAAAGTCTGGAGAATTGAACTTGTGACACTCTCTTATGACATTATTAGTAGCTCATCAAGAAAGATTATCGTTTATCTCATGCCAAGGTCGATAAGCATCACCAGACAAATTATTTTCCCCAGCCATCAATCCATGTTCTCTAGAAGATTACATCATAGAGCCATGAACAAGTCACTACCTGCACTCTGGTTATACCGTGATGCTGGCTCAAGTCTTGATACATCATTGCTACTTCTTCCATGCTGATCATTTTCGTTGCCAAGATTATATCCATTATGTCATTCAGAAGATTGCTGAACTTGAATTTGAGAACTTATGGTATTGGAATATATTCTACACTTATAGACCTTTCATAAGAGGGTGTGATATATCTTGGAGCAACAGAAGACACAGTCGCTATAGTGACCATTGTATGAAAATGCACTAACAAAAATCTTCTAGTTCATCTTGATGATGTTTATTTCTTCCGGTAAGGTTGTTACACTGGATGTCATCGACAACAAGATTGAATCCACCAAATCTACTCATCAATTGCTCCAACTGATCACTATTCAGTTATTGCTCATCTGGTTTCAAAAGTATTGCAAGACAATAGAAGGCAATCTCTGCATCACTGATCTCAGAGAAAAGAGACATGACATAGAAACCTAGAAGTATTTCCACCTCATCAGGTTCAAGTGGAACAACTTTATTCCTTCCAACCCATACCAGATTCCATTTTCGGTATTCATCAAGAACATACTTTTGGACACTCGAAGGTAACTCATCGTCATAAGCTTTAAGAGCCTTACGGATCCTTTCTGTCAATTTGGCATTTCCTGTACATATTTGTAAACAGTTCAACTCTGTTCTTGGAGCCCAGGAAGGCCACCATTTTTGTTAATGAAAAATCATCATGTATGGTGCGTGGAAGAAGCGGAATAAGAGGAAATCTGTTCTCAATTGGCAGATTGTGAATATAGCCTTTTTCTGTGCATCAGCATAAAAATAATTCGAATCTACAAATTCTGGCTCTACATCAGTACCGTGATATTTCGGTCCAAACACCAACTGGAGCAAGTTCCATGTTCTCATAGTAGAAATAAGGAGGCCCAATAGCATCTTCTGAAAGTGGTCTTTGAGTTATCTGATTTGGTTTGGTAGGAACCCTTAAACCAATCATTAAATTTGAAAGATGATCTGCATGATCGTCTTGATTAAGAAGTTTCTTTTCAAGCTTCCTCTGATTCCTCATTTTCTACAAATCATAACTCGAGTTTTGTCTTTTCTCGTAATTGGGATCATTGCATAATGGCTTCCAATCTTCTACTGGAAGAAGTGTGTCAACAGCATTAGCCATTTGAGTAACACATATAAAATCTTTCCACTCTACAATTGATGAATCCAGACCACATCTTTCCATGGTTATTGAAGCCTCAGCCTCTGAGTACCTCATTTTCGTCAAGTATAACAGTTTATTCTCCTCATCAGAATCAGAATTCAGGATTCCCTTGGTATCAGAAAAGATATCAATATATGTGAAATCATCCTGAAAGATCGCTTCATAATCAAATGAGTTGTTGTCAGAATCAACATGTTGCATAGGTACGAATTTTTGATGAGCATGTACCACTGTATATGTAGTCTTGCCATTGCATCAGATTACTGTTCACATAAATTGGTTTCTCTCCCATAGAAAAGTATATTTCAAAGATAGCTTTCACTGAAAAATGATAAGCCACTGTGTCAGCCTGGAATGGATTACCAAGCAATTTATACCGCTTTGTCCGACTAGACTCCTTAAGAAAAGACACATATCTCAAACGTTTCTGTCAGAATAATTGAGTACTTCTTAAGTTTGTGACAACATGAAGAGAATT
This sequence comes from Hibiscus syriacus, assembly GCF_006381635.1. NCBI lineage: Eukaryota > Viridiplantae > Streptophyta > Magnoliopsida > Malvales > Malvaceae > Hibiscus > Hibiscus syriacus. Next base: position 3,211,402 of record NW_024062612.1, on the reverse strand, counting down.
CCTTCAGTTTCCTAACAACACTGTTGTTTAGTGACACCAGAATGAGAGTATTCAACATAAACAGATTTGGGGCACGAATAAAGCCAAAAGTACCTACAACAGTGCATTGTCAAAATTGGACCTCGTTCGAATCATGATATTCCAGTCAAACCAACATTGAGAGTGAATCAGAAACAGAATATTGAGGCATCTTGAAAGCCCATTTCAACCAGAAATAGAATATTGGGCATTTTGAAGGCTCACATCAGTATGAATATTTGGGCATTTTTGAAGGCTTATCTCAACAAGAAGTAATGTTGAGCACACTTTTAACATCTGTATCAGCAAATGTTGGGGCATTTTAAAGGTTCCTTCAGACAGATCCATGTGGGGCATTTTGAAGGCTCAGATTAACAAGAAGCAAATGTTGGGGCATGCTAAAAACCCTTTTCAATCAGAATCAGGAATGTTGATGTATCCTGAATGTTTATATCAGCAAAATGTTGGGGCATGCTGAAAACCCCTTTCAATCAGAATGAGGAATGTTGATATATCCTGAATGTTCATATCAGCAAAATGATGGGGCATGCTGAAAGCCCCTTTTAATCAGAATGAAGAATTTTGATGTATTTTGAACGTTCGTATCAGCAATTGATGGGGCATGCTGAAAGCCTATTTCAATCAGAATCAAGAATGTTGATGTATTTTGAACGTTCGTATCAGCAATTGTTGGGGTGTGCTGAAGGCCTATATCATCCTGTGTCAAGATCATTGACTTGAACAAATATTTCCAATGAGACATAAAGATATGAAGAATGAAAATGGTGAAACAGTAACAGTCGAGCTGACTATACATAATTGCTCGTTCATCAGGCAGTTGTATTAGGGTTCTGTTGTTGAATAAATATCTACTCAGCAAGTATGGTTTCAAATACCTAATCTTCTTAACCATGTGTCATATGACAGTGTGTTCTTTATTAAGCTACACCATGGTTGCATGGATAAAGATGGTCCCTAGGTAGACCATTCGATCCAAGGTTCAGTTCTTCAAAATCTCGGCTTTGAATTTTGCATTCTCTGTATCAGTGATGATTGAAAATATTTCTTTGAGATTCCTGGCAGTTAGTTTCAACCATACTATTGAGGTTATGAAGCTGTTTTTCACATCAGTTTTTGTTTACTTGATGACATTGAATAAAGAGGCTCGGCTTATGTATATTGCTCTTTCCCGATGTTACTGGGGTTATCATTGCCAGCCAGGGTGAACGGATTTTTCATCTATTTTGGTTTTATCATGGGCATTTCATCCCCAGCGGCAAGAATTTCATGGATATCGTTCTATACATGGCTCCTATAGCTGATTTGTTTTCATTTTTACAACACTCATTATGGAAGAAAACATGATCGGTATTACACTTTCCCTTGCCTAAGATGATATCAAGATCAGTTGGTATCTCTTATTCAATTCGACACTAGCATATCTTGTGAATTGGACCAATTTTTTTGTCATGACAGCATTCCATTTGTATTCCCACTAAGTTTTGTTTTCAAGAGGTCTTGTGACATCATACAAAAGCTTTGAACACTGTGCAAAGAGCTTCACTGACCAGAAATCTGTGCAGAAGTCACAAGAAATGATGAATGTTTGTCAAATACTTTACAAACATCTGAGCAAAAACCACATGAGATGATGAATGTGTTGTCAAATATTTTACGAACCAGTTATTCTGGTACTGAACCAATGTTGCAATCATATGGTATTTCCATTTATGGATCCAAGATGAAGTTTGTCTTCTTCAACCCCAAGGTCAGAAGTGAGACATGATGAATATTTCTTTCCATTGAAGGGAAGCAGAAATTTTAACAACAAGAAACTAGTGGAGCCAATTAATGTTAAACGACAGGATGTTGTTAAACATCTCGACATGATATGGTCCAAGTTGACTTATTTGATATCTGATTAGATGTGAAGACATGAAAGGAATTAGGATAAATCCTCTTTGTGATGTGTTTCAAGAGTCAAATCAGAACAGACTCTATTCTCCTAATTAATCTCTGCAGAGTTTGACATATCTACATCTATACTCTTCAAAGATGATAGATTCTCTTTTCAAAGATGAAAGCTTTATTGAATTTCTGCACAAGTCCAAGCAGAGAAAGTTGGTTTTATCCAAGACAAAATGGGGCATCAAGGTTATAATTTTGATTACGGCAAGAGTTCCATAAATGAAATATTTTTTCTGATACTTTCATGAAACAAAGAAGACATAAAGATTGCTCTTCCAAATCAAAAATACCAGCCTAAAATGACATTTTGACCAAAGTGAAGGAAGACCGAGTTCACCACTTTGAAATCAAATAAAAATGACCTTAGCATTCATGCATCATATTTAGGCATTTGCAAAAATAGTTGCATTTTCATTCATTTTATCCATGTTGAATTTGACAGGAATTTCAAAGATTTTAGCAAAGATTCAAATCCATCACAATGAATCAACATTTCCAGAGAAAGTTCATAATGAGAAGAACTCATCTGAAGAAGGAAGAAGAAGTTCATAATGAGAAGAGCTTGTTCAACCTTTTGCTCAAATCCATCACTTGATGGATCAATATTTCCAGAGAAAGTTCATAATGAGAAGAACTCATCTGAAGAAGGAAGAATAGTTCATAATGAGAAGAACTTGTTCAACCTTTTGCTCAAATTCATCACTTGATGGATCAGCATTTCCAGAGGAAGTTCATAATGAGAAGAACTTGTTTGACTTTAGTTTGATCGATAGATCAACATTGCCAGGTAGAGTTCATAATGAGAAGAACTCATCTGAAGAAGGAAGAAGAAGTTCATAATGAGAATAACTTATTCAACTTTTTGCTTGATTCTATCACAAAAGGAGATAGATCAGCATCAACATTTTCAGAAGTGTTCATAATGAGAAGAACTCATCTGAAGAAGGAAGAAGAAGTTCATAATGAGAAGAATTTGTTCAACTTTTCGCTTGAATTCATCATTCGATGGATCATCATTGCCAGGTCGAGTTCATACTAAGAAGAACTCATCTGAAGAAGGAAGAAGAAGTTCATAATGAGAAGAAATTGTTCAACTTTTCGCTTGAATTCATCATTCGATGGATCATCATTGCTAGGTCGAGTTCATAATGAGAAGAACTCATCTGAAGAGAGAAGAGCTTGTTCAACCTTTTGCATAACTCTATCACAGAATGAGATAGATCAACATCAATTGTTTCAGAGAAGTTCATAATGAGAAGAACTTATCTGAAGAGGAATAAGAAGTTCATAATGAGAAGTGCTTGTTCAACCTTTTGCATGACTCTATCACAAAAGGAGATAAACCAACATTAACATTTTCAGAAGTGTTCATAATGAGAAGAACTCATCTGAAGAATAAGGAGCAGAACTTATTCAACCTTTACATGATTATATCACAGAAGAAGATAAATTGTCATCCCTAATGGAAACGTTCATAATAAGAAGAACTAATCCTAAAGAAGAAGAATTTGTTCAACATTTCCATCATAATCAAATGAAGTCAAATGAAAAAAAACTTATTGTCTTTTCGTCTTTGCCCTATTCTCGTTAGCACAAGAATGAATAAAGAGGGGCAGCTGAAGACACTAGTTTTTATTTCATTTGTTTTATTTATTATTATTATTTTGTTTTATTATTATATTATATTATTATTAAATAAATAATTAATTTTAATACATTGCAGGCCCAAAACCCGGAGCCCAATTACAAATAAACCCAACCCAGTTTAAAAACAGACCAGAGCCCAACCCGACCAGGCCAAGCAGAACCCTTCTAGGGTTTCCATCATCTCAACCAGCCGCCAACGATCTCCACCGTTGGATCTGGCAAGATCCAACGATCCAAAGCTCTCCAACAAGAAACCCTAGGGTTATAATACCCTAGGGACCACGCGGCGCTGCTTTGTCTCCAGTCGTCCCACGTCGACGTTCCAGCTGCTGTCGTCCTCAAAGAAGCCTCCAGAAGCGCCACCGAGCCATCCACGTTGCTACCCTATGGTGAGTCACCACCATAGTTCGGTGACTCATCGAGGGCCATTCCATTACCCGGTTCGATAAACGTCTCGACGAGGCTATAAAGCCTCAGTTCACCTGCAAACAAAGAGAACAACCACGACAATAACCCAAGATAAAAACATAAAGTAAAAGAAAGAAAGAAGAACAACCACAGAGAAAAAGAAAAAAAAGAAATCCAGCAACCACAAATCACCAAAACAACAAGAAAAAGAGAGAAGAGAAACTTACCGAGGGAACAGCAGTTATCAGAGCCTCCTTGCGCCATCGGAAAGCCAAAGGTCGAAGGTAAAAAAATTAGATCTACGCATTTTAGTAGTATTTTAGGCTAAAAAACCTCCGGATTTAGCTTTAGGGGAAAACAAGCTTTAATTTGGGGTGGGTTTTTTAATTTCCGGTCACCGGATGTGGTGGCCGGCGACGGATTTGGCGGTGGCCGACCGGAGATCGTTTCCCTCCTGTGAGGGAAACTAAGAGAGAAGGGAGAGAGCTCTTCTTCTCTCATTTTTGAGAGAGAAGAAGAAGAGAATAAATGAGAGTGCTGGCCCTACGGGCCAGCCATTTGGGATTATATACCCCATCCAAAATGGTGTCGTTTTGGGTGAGGGTATATGCGTAATTTATATGCATGGACAAACCCTTTCCACAACCATCTGAACCTTGTAACTTTTTATTTTAGTCACTGAAATTGAATTCTAAGCTTTTAATTTGGTCTCATAATTTTATTTTATTATAATTTAGTCATTTCCAATATAATTATATATTTAGGATAAATACTTTATTTAGTCCCTGGTAATTTTAATTATTTTTATTTTTATCCCCAATAATTAATTAGGTCAAAATACACCATTAATACATATATTTTTAATAATTTGAATTAGGTCTGCAAATTTTAATATTTTACATTTAATAACTGATGTTTTATATAATTTTATTTTAGTCCCTAAATTAATAAATTAGTAAAATAGCATATCTAATTCCTGTAGTTTTAAATGATTAATTATAAATTAGGTATTTAATTTTATTAGATTATAATTTAGTCCCTAAGATTAATATTTTCATTTATTTTACAAACTTTACATTTTAATACTATGATTTAATTTTATTTATTTTAAACATTATTTAATTATATGTTACTTTTATATATTTATGTTTATATATATTTAATTATCATTACTATTACTATTATTATTTATTAGTTATGTCAATATATAATATTTATTTAGTCTTATAAATATATATAAATAATATTCATTTATTTTATGAAAATCCTATTTATAAATTTAAATATATTATTTTTAAATCATTTTAATCATATATATATTAATATTAAGAAATGACAGTCTTAAAGCAACTGGATGTCCATTTTCTGATATTTTTATATAAAAAATATAAAAATAAAAATTTTAATATATAAATCTATTTTTATATTGTTTTCTATTAAAATTTATTTATTTATTTTTATATTAAGAAAGGAGCTGTCTTAAAGTACCTAGAAGCCCTTTTCTGATGTTTCTAAATAAATAAATATCTTGTTTAATAAAATATTAATATATTTTCTTAAAATTATACTAATAAATTTGAAATAACAGGGTTATAAATTAAATATATCTTTGAATATTTTAAATTTCTAATAATAGAGACAATTTATAATTAATAAGTACAAATTTTGGGCGTTGTAGGGGTGCTAATCCTTCCCTAAATGTAACCGACCACGAATCCCTTTTTATTTCTAAAAAGAACGAATCTTTGGTTAAAAAGCAGATCAGTTTATCTTTTAACTGATGTTTTCTTAAAAACTCTTTTAAAAGATAATTTTTTAGGTATTCGACCTACCTGACCCAAAAGGTCGATGGCGACTCCCAAAACATTTTAAAAACCATTTATTCACATCACTTTTCCCTCCGAGTAAAAAATTTGTGCCTGGGCGAAAGCCGGTTACGACAATTTTAGAATAGTTTCTTTTTTCATTTACTCTATCATCGGTTTTTTGTATGCTTTTGGTTAAGATTGAGTTCATATATTCTTTCTAATAAAATGCTATTGAATATCTTTAGCTTACAGCTTCTTTGTTCACTAGGAGATCTCAATTGTAGGAGTATCCGCAGTACCATTTATATTCTCATCCTTTGGTTGTTCATGGAACCTACTTACGCCTTCTATTATGTTATCCTTAATGCAAACAAGAAATCCATGGTTAATCAATTACGTTGATGGAAATAAATGAATCCATCATTACTGGTTCATTCTTTTTAGTTTGAGTGAAGAATTGTAGTTGCTGGTTTTTTTCATCGGGAGATTGCGATGCTTAGTCAAGGTACTTTTCTATTTTTAAGTAGTTTACTAAGCTCAAGTTATTATGAGACGAGTTCTCTGTGTTGGTTCCTTTGTCTTTGTGTTCTTGTAAGAATGCTCAGCTTAGTGCTACTCATCAGGCTCATCAACGTCTTTTTCAGTTTCTCATGGGTCTCAATGAGACATATGACGCTATTCGTAGCTAGATCTTGTTGATGCATTTGCTACCTCCTATCTATAAGGCGTATTCCATGGTTATTCAAGAAGAGTCTCATCGGGTCTATTTCTCTGGTGTTTCTTCATTTTCTAATTTGACTGTTCTAAATTCCAATGCTGCTAATTCTCACCGATGTTTCAACGACACTTGTGATCATTGTAAAGTGTGTAGTCACAAGAAGAAAAAACTGTTAATGCTTCATGGGTTTCCTTCTGACTTCAAGTCCAACAAAAAGAAGTCTTCACAGGTGAATCTCACTGAAGCTATTAGTGATAGTGATGATTCCCCTATTGGTGTGTTTACCAAGGAGTATGTCATTTGCCGAGACATCTAGCATCATCCTAGTTGGTTTGTTTACCGAATTGTAAAACATCGTCACTTGCATCCGTACCAGGAATCCATGCATGAGACATCTACACAAAAGCTCCCTATAGCATTCCCAAGCTTCACACATGGATTTATTATCTGCCTGTCGAAAAGAAGAAATATCATTACACAATATATCAGTCATAGTTGTATAACTAAATCTAGCAAAAAAATCACGACATATGATAAGATGCATATTAGACATATATTCTATGATATTTTCCTCATATTTGAATAACTAAAATTGTTTAAATTATGGATTTTTATTATATTTCGTATTTTGTGGATTAGGTTGAAGATTTGGATAAAACAAGTTCAAAATTATCCAAATCTAATGATTAGCATGATCTTCACAAAATCCCCAAATTAAGGAAGAAAAATCGAAATTCAAGAAGTTGGCAAGACTAGAAGAGGTTTTCACATAAGGCGTGGGCACTGCTTATTCATCCTGAGCTATTGCAGAAGAAGTCTTCAGTTAAGGCATGGGCGTGCCTTACCAGTTCATACAACCCTAAATTAGGGTTACAAATTTACAAGGAAAAAGAGTTTAATGACGGATGGAAGACTCTTTTGAATTATTCTTATCTTTAGAAAAAGATGAGGGTATTTAAAACTCCTATTTTTGTGGGATTTACTTTTAATAAACTTCCTTATCAAGAATAGGAAAATCCTTATAAAAGGGGAGCTAGGGCTTTCATAGGAGGCATCAAGTTTGACATCAAGTTTTCATTAAGTTTTCTTTAAGTTTTTCTTTTGGTGTTCTTTCAATTATGAGCAGCTAAATACTTTTGTTCCAACTGTAGGATAATTGAAGTTTTGGTTCTTCAAGGATTGTGAGATCTAAATAATTTTCATTGTTCTTTTACTTCTTTGCTATTTATATATCTTTTGTTTTTATTAAGAATTAGTCTTGATTGATTGTGCAAATGGCTCGTTGTTCAATTATCAGGTTGATAAATTGCCATTTAGAACTTTAAATCTGTAATTGTTTAAACGTTCTAATATTAATGGTAAAGTAACATAGTTGATTATGATTATGTTATGAAGGAATATAACCTAGTCTAAATGAATCGAGCTTGTGTATTCGTTGACTAGAATTGGTGGTCCCTCTAGTGGTTAATATTGTTGGTGGATTAAATCATAAGAGCTTGTCTAGATTAACAAGGGAAATAATCAAATAGCTTCTCTTGATTATCGAGAAACTAAGGAGAGACAGGTTGTTAGAGCTTCTCAATAACCATAACCAATTTAGTGAAGAGTAGAAGATTTTATCATTGCATCTATGATCAATTCTCTGAACGAATTCTGAAATTATACCTTTAGTTGGATATTTTCTTAATATTAATCTCTCTAAATTCTTGGTTGATTTTAAATGCTTTTTTCTTTTTGATTTCTTCTCGATTTTAAAACCCCTTTTATTTGCTTTAATTTTCATTAAAATAAGTCTACCCAATCCCTATGGATTCGACCTTGCTTACCGCTACTACAAATTTATATTTCTAAAAGCAAGTATTATTATTTGTTGGATTCGACACCCACCAAATTTTTGGTGTCGTTGTCGGGGATTGGTGTCATTTAGACGTATTTTAATGCTTCATTCTTCTCGTGCAGGTGAACTCCAATAAGATCCTGAAATCGAGAAGACCGCTCGTAAGTTAAGAAAATAAACTAACTTGCGCAACAGACAAGCTTCTTCTTCTTCATCCCCTGAATCAGAATCTGCAGTCAACTTCATTGATTCATCCAGCGATTCTGAAATAGAAGGAACAATGACCAACGAAGAAAGAACTCTGAGAGAATTGGTTGCACCAAATGTGAATCAACAACCGTACTGCATTGACTACCCAGCTTTAGAGGTACCTTTTAAACTAAAATCTGGTTTGATTCACTTGTTGCCTACTTTCCATGGACTTGAGAATGAAGTCCCTCATAAGCATTTGAAGGAATTCCATGTGGTGTGTTCAAGTATGAGACCACAAATAGTGACTGAAGAGCATATCAAATTATGTGTTTTTCCGTTCTCGCTAACCGATACAGCTAAATATTGGCTCTTCTATTTATCCCCTGGTTCTGTAAATACTTGGGCCGAGATGGTAAGGATGTTCCTTGATAAATTTTTCCCTGCTTCAAGAGTTGCTGGAATTCGAAGGGAGATATACGGAATAAAACAAAAAGATACTGAGACATTTCTCGAATATTGGGAACGATTCAAATGACTGTGTGCTAGCTGCCCTCAACATGGGATTTCTGAGCAACTTCTCATCCAATATTTCTATGAGGGACTATTACCCATAGAGCGAAAGATGATGAATGCATCCAGTGGAGATGCCATAGTGAATAAGACTCTTCACGATGCTAGGGAATTGATCTCCATCATGGCCGCCAATTCACAACAATTTGGCTTTAGGTAAGACACATCTTCAAGAAGGGTGAATGAGGTAGGTTCATCCTCCATTAAACATCAATTATCGCATCTCACCTCCCTTGTTCAACAACTAATTGTAGGAAAAACGCAGCAAGCAAAAGCTTGTGGGATATGTGTTGCGTCCGGTCACCCAACTGACATGTGCCCTACACTTCAAGATGATTCTCATGAGTACGCCAATGCAGTTGGAAGGTTTCCCGATCCTCTACAAAGGAAATATGATCCTTACTTAAATACCTATAATCCAGGATGGAGTGATCATCCTAACCTTAACTATGGACCAAAACCATCGCAATTCCATCGTTTTCTACCTGAGCAGTCTTCTTCAAAGCCAGGTATATCCCTGGAAGAAATTGTCAAATTAGTTTCAACTAATACACAATAATTTTAGCAAGAGACAAGAACAAGCATACAAAATTTGGAGAATCACATGAGTCAATTGGCATCCTCCATGAGTCGGTTAGAATCCCAAGGTAAGTTACCTTCACAACCCGTTGTTAATCCAAGACAAAATGTTAGTGCAATCACATTGAGAAGTGGAAAGGAGTTGAAGGAACCTAGTCCATTGGCACATGGGAGAGCCATAGAGGAAGAAATGGAAGTTGTTGCTCCTCAGACTCATAAAGACAAACCTAAAGGAATCAAAAGCGAAAAACCGAAGGAATTTGTCATAAGTCCTCCTTTTCCCGCTAGATTCGCTAAGTCCAAGAAGGAAGCAGAAGAGAAAGATCAACCTAAAGGACTCAAAAGCAAAAAACCGAAGGAATATTTCATAGATCTTCCTTTTCCCTCTAGATTCACTAAGTCCAAGAAAGAAGAAGAATAGAAAGAAATTCTTAAGACATTTTGCAAGATCGAGGTAAATATTCCTTTACTTAATGCAATTAAACAAGTACCTCAATATACTAAAGTTCTTAAAGAATTATGCACCAACAAGAGAAAGCTCAAGGGTAATGAAAAGGTAAGTATGGGAGAGAATGTTTCAGTTGTCCTCCAGAAAAAAACTACCCCCCAAGTGCAAAGATCCAGGTATGTTTACTATCCCTTGTAAACTCAGTAAAGTTAGGATTGAGAAAGCAATGTTAAATCTAGGAGCCTCAATAAATATCATGCCTCTTTCTATTTATTCATCTCTAAATATTGGTCATTTGAAAGAAACAATAGTGATTCTTCAACTTGCTGATAGATCTAATGTATATCCTAAGGGAGTTGTAAAGGATGTTTTAGTGCAAGTTAATGAATTGGTTTTTCCTGTAGATTTTTATGTGCTTGATATGTAAAAAGATGATTCTTCTAAATCAACATCAATTTTGTTATGAGGGCCATTTTTTAAAACAGCTAGGACAAAAATTGATGTAAATGATTGTACATTTACCATGGAATTTGATGGTGAAATTATTAAATTCAATATTTATGATGCCATGAGATGTCCTAGTGATATGTCCTCTGTTTTTTTCATAGATGTTATTGAACCTCTAGCACAGGAAACTTTTGATCAAAATAAAGATGACAAGTTAAAAGATACACTCAACATGAATTTCACTTATAGAGAATTACAGGGAATCATGAAAAAATATGGGTTGGATTTGGATTTGCAAGATACAATCCAAGAACTAGAATCACTTAAACCATGAGGTATGATGTATCTTATATTGAGTTACCTCTTTCTCACACCGAGCTTCTTCTTTCTCTTGTGCAGGGACCAAAATTGGAAACGACACATTTACCAAATCATCTGAAGCATGTATATTTAGGAGAAGAGAAAAATATTCCAGTGATCATTCCCAACAAACTCTCTCGCTTACAAGAAGAAAAGTTTATTCGAATGCTTAGAGAGTACAAGAAAGCTATTGGGTGGAGGAAAAATTTCTCTATCGATGAAATACAAAGTTTGGATACAGGTCAAATATTTAAGGTCAATGATCATCGTTTGAAACATTTTTATGAAGGTTCTTAGGTGCATACTGTTGGTTAAACCATTTTGGAGTACCCAACGTAGGATGATTGAGAAGCTACAACGTCTAGCCAAAGATGTTAAAGAAAGGTGCTCTTGGGAGGCAACCCAATTTTTTCTTTTTCAATTTCTATTTTCGCTCTTTTTATTTTATTTTTATTTTTTCCTTAATTTTTCAGAGTACAATTAATCTTATTTTCCTCTTTAGGTCAAAAGATGAATTTTTGTAACCCGTGAGCACGTCTTACAAAAGCATAATTATTCCTAAAGTCTCTCACTATCCAGAAGATGTTTTAGTATAAGACATGCCCACGTCTAAACTCAACACCACTTCTAGTTCGGGAAACAAGATTCAAAGAAACTTTTTAAATATAAATGTGCCTTATCTTTTCTTTATTATCTGTGCTTATTCAGAAGAATGCATGCCACCAGCCGTCCTCTCCGCTCCACCCGACCCACATCTCCGCTCAGTCCGAGAATCAACCCAGTCGACGCACAATACCTTCACCCACATCTCGTGACAGATATCGTGGTTGATGTTCAATATTTTTAGAGGAGTTTTCTACTCTTATTCTTTTATGGTTTTTGAGCATCTACTTTTGATACATTGAGGACAATGTATGTATTAAGTGTAGGGGAGAGTATTTCATACATGGTTTTGCTTCAATTTTTTTTTTGAAAAAAAACAAGTATGCTTTAGTTCTTTTTGTGATTTTTCTTTTCGAAATTCCAGATTCTTTCTATGTTTATCCTTACATGATTTGGATTGTTGTGAATTATTGAATTAAGTTGAAGTATAATAGGGGATTAGCTTGAGTAGTTGAATTCTTATTTGCTACACACTGGTTGATTACTCTTGATGACTGATTAAATGAAAAATGTGTGGGATTTGATACATGTTTACCCGTTTTGCGAGTTTTTGGGTCAATGAGCACTCATTTTCAGCATGCTCCATTTCTTGATTGAGTGATTGTCATACATAGTTGATTTTTCTAGAACTTGCTTTATTATACATGTCGAAGACCACATTTTAGAATTGGATGCATCAAGAACGATAAGGGCATTTAGGTGAAACCACTTTTAGCTTCCGTAAAGAGCCTACCCTGATTATCATCCTTAGAAAGCCAATTTTGAGCCTGAGCCTTTTTGTTTGAAATTAACCATGGTACAAGCAAATATCAAATCTTTTTTGTTAATTTCCCCTCTTTTGAACCTTGAATTGGAGGATTGTATGAGCTTCTTCACATGAGAATTCAAATTATCTTGAGAAGATTGGAAGATTTTGGAATATAGTGACTCGAGTTGCAATCTCGTTCATTGAAAAAAAAAGGAAAAAGAAAAAAAAATCGTGCATAGGAAAGGAAGAAAAAGAGATTGTGCAAAAGAAAAAATGTTATGTGCCTTGAAGAGAACATTTGAGATTGAGTTCCACGTGGATATGTTTGTATGACTCCTTCGATAAAAACATCTCAAATTCATTTACTACCAAACCTCACCTAAGCCCCATTACACCCTGTTTAAGACCCTGAGGTTTTTATGCATTCAATTCATTAACTAGTGGGGGGGATGTGATAGGTTAGCAAGCTTATGGTAAACAATTTCTATGTTTTGGCTTGAGAGTTTATTGACACCCTAAACACTTCGAGCGTATTGAGCGAATCTAATGTGAGGGTATTAAATCCCACTGAATTTTGATTTCGAAAAGATTGATGAAGTGATTATTCATGTGTGTTGGTTTATGAGAGTTTCTTCTACGAATTGTTCGTTCCTTACTTGTGTTTAGACTTGAGTCTTTAAGGTATGAAAAATTTGATTGTGAAAGGATAAGCAAAGGAAGAAGAAGGATTGATGTTGAGAAGAGTTATGAATTTGAACTATTGTATGCTTGAGGACAAGCATTTGTTTAAGTGTGGGGGAATTTGATAAGATGCATATTAGACATATATTCTATGATATTTTCCTCATATTTGAATAACTAAAATTGCTTAAATCATGGATTTTGATTATATTTCGTATTTTGTGGATTAGGTTGTTAGAGCTTCTCAATAACCATAACCAATTTAGTGAAGAGTAGAAGATTTTATCATTGCATCTATGATCAATTCTCTGAATGAATTCTGAAATTATATCTTTAGTTGGATATTTTCTTATTATTAATCTCTCTAAATTCTTGGTTGATTTTAAATGCTTTTTTCTTTTTGATTTCTTCTCGATTTTAAAACCCCTTTTATTTATTTTAATTTTCATTAAAATAAGTCTACCCAATCTCTGTGGATTCGACCTTGCTTACCGCTACTACAAATTTATATTTCTAAAAGCAAGTATTATTATTTGTTGGATTCGACACCCACCAACATAAATCCACCCAAGATTCTAGAGATCCAGATGGGATACTACTCCATCACGATTTTGCCTTATCCCTCAGTGAATAAGGGAATAATCTCAGCCTTAGGACATCCTCATGGACTCTTTGTTGCTTGAATGAATTGCAGATTTCCAGGAATGATTTGATATGTTATATGGAATCTTCTGTTGTGAATCCACCAAATTGACCAATTATGTTGATCACATTAAACATTATTGGTTTTAATTCGATGTAGGAGACTTCTATTTTAGGTGTGATAACTCCTGGATTGAGACCGATGAGATCTTCCTCTAAGTAGTCCCAAATGGGTTTGTTTCTTACGGCCATCTGGTTGCCAATTGTAATAGGGTCGCCAATTAGATCAATTAGTTGGTCTCTCATTGTTGCTCGTTGCTCGCGTCTTCTTCTATGAAAAGCTCACTCAATTTTGGGTTCAAATGGGTATTCTGGTGATGTAGTCTCGACCTGGTCATACACAGATGCAAAACCAAAATTTGTAAGCTCCTGGAATCCGAAATAAAAGAAAAACAAAAATGAAAATAATAAGAAAAATAATACTAATAATTAAGGTGCAAGAAATTAAAAATCAAAGTCGCTATTTCCAATCCCTGGTAACAACGCCAAAAACTTGTTGTGTGATCTGAGTGCTTCACAAATAGTGCAAGTGTACACGTCGCAAGTTATAGTATAGAAACAATATTGTCTCTATAGTGATTGGTGAAACTTTGTATTCTAACTTCTTGCACTGTAAAAAGAAATAAATTGGTAATAGTAGGAGTGTGAATAAATAAAATAAATGATCAAGTAAATAAAAGTAGTATAATATCAAGTGAGAGAGTAGGTCGGGTTATCGTGATTAGTGGTTTGACAACTGTTTGAAAAATCTGAGTCATTGATTTACTAGGCAACAGGCTGTCGAGTCAATTAGTTGTCGTGGAAACTAATTATCAAGGCAACTGGGTACCTTCCATCAATGATCGGTAGAGCGTTCTTCAATGCCTTCTTGTTATTCCTAACTTCAAAGGACTATCCAATTGTGTATTCCTTAGTGTTGCATTCCTTAGTGATACAACCCTGCGTTAAACCATGGGTGAACAACAACTGATCTTGCGCTCCTTTTAGCCGTTGAAATCCAAATCTTAACCCTAATATGGATTAACCTTCACCAACGTTCGTTCAAATGTAGATCATGTAATTCGTTTCATGAATCTAACTCTCCCGATATTAGATAAATGGATAAACTCCCAAGATCCTCTCCCAATTCATTCGAAATCAATTAAAGAACCAAGAATGAACAAACTTTGAATTAAAAATACAATCAAGAACTCAAACAAATCCAAAAGTCTCACAACCACAAAATCTCAATAATTCAAGTCAAATTAGCTTAGTTCATGGTTGGGTGCAAAAAGATTACAAGATAAAGATTTCTCAATCCCATGAAAAGAAAAATAAAGAAGAAATAAAGAATAAGAATATCATGCTCATTTTTCTCTCTCTAGTCACCCCATTTCTTGTGTGTTTTCTTTTCTCTTTTATAGGAGATGTGTGTGTCCTCTTTTTTTGGAGGAGAAGAATTTTTATCCCTATAAAAGAGCTATTAAATATCTTTTAATTAAAAAGATAATAAATCTCTTTTAATAAAAGAAATAAATCTCTTTTAATAAAAAAATATATCTATTTTATTTTTATCCTTAAATCTCATGCAATTAAGACTTCTTTCCTTCTTTAAACTCTTCGTAGAAATCCAAACATTTAGGAATTATCTCCTTGTGTCATGATTATCTTTAATGAGGTGGATTTATCCAACTATCATTAACCTGCACAAAATAATACACACCAGCAGCATCTTTTCCGCAAAAAGAAATAAAAATAATAATATCAACTAGGCAGTGAAGGAAAATATGTAATTATGCATGAAATATTAATAATGAAAATAAATTTAACTTGAATCTAAACATAATTATAAGTAAAAAGGGTAGATAAATTAGTACTTTTACACACCTATCAGCACGAAATGATGTGTAGCATCGGATTAAAGTTGTTGATGATGTTGTGGCATTCTAATCCTACGGAGCATCCCAATGTTGTGGATCATCCGATAACTCAACTGAAAGTTGTGGAATTCTTTAGAATGGGACAACGGGCAGCTTTCAAAGGGTTGGATCCTATCCGAAACATGGTAGCAAACCATTGGATGATCAGATTTCTTCTTCACCTATAAATAGAGTACTAGCTTGCTCATTTACGGAGCACAAAATGAATAGACACCAAATTTTGAGAGAGAAATCCACAAGTACCTCTGCCACCGTTTCCTTCACCTGATGGAAGCCTAAGCCTTCTGCTAGGGATTGGTGCAGCAGAAAGAGAGCTCGTCGAGTAGCATCGATTGTCAGTAGATCACTGTTCAAGCATTTCCTCGAGAAAAGGGAGTGTTTGAATATACTTAAATTTGTATTGGATTATATTTTGGATTTATGGTTTTATGCTATTATGATTTTGTTTCTATGAGCTTTGATGATTATATTATGAGTATAAATATTTGTAATCAATGAATGGTTATTTTAAATGCTTCTAGAAATATATTCGTTTAACTTGTCATCTACTTTTGATAGCCTAGTTGATGCTAAGTAGTATTGTGCATACTGAAAAGTAGGCAACCTAGTATTAACATTGTTAAAATATTGGATCTTTGATTTATGAAAGTGAATAAAGTAATTCAACATGTTTTAATCATTTCTAATAGCATAGAAATCATATTTATTGTTTGTTTGAAACTTGAATCCCTTAATACTTAACTTAACCACTACCACTTTTATTACTAGATTTGCGACATGTGCACTTGTATTATTTCTATAGCATTTTACACAAAATCAAGTTTTTTGTGTCGTTGTCGAGACCATCGATTTTATTTAGAGTTTAATTTTATTTTGCTTTTGTTTTTATTTGCTTTTGTAGGTACTTGTTAGTTTTTAGTTGCTAGTTTATGTCCAGAAGTGATGATGAGCTAGAGTCGTTTGATCCAGAGATAGAACGTACTTTTCGTCAAAGTCGAAGAGAAGATTCACTGAATCGAGTAAACATGAAAGTTGGGAATAATAACAATGTTTTACCTCCGATGCCACATGGAGAGAATGAAGATTTTCCAGCTAGATAACCAAATCAATATGTTGATGGCCAGAATCGCCCGATTCACGAGCATGTGGTACCAACTTTGAATGATTTGCATCTGGATATTGTGAGGCCAGTGATTAATGTTGCGAACTTTGAATCAAAGCCTGTCATGTTTCAGATGCTACAATCTATGGGATAGTATGGAGGAAGTGTTACTGAAGATCCTAGAGCCCATTTAAGAGCTTTTATGGAGGTTTGTGATTCGTTTATATAACAAGGAGTTTCGGAGAAGGCTTTGAAACTGAAACTATTTCCCTACTCGATGCGTGACAAAGCACGAGGCTGGTTGAGTTCACTGCCGTCTGGGCTATAGTGATATTTTTTCTCATGTTGTGAAGATAGTGATTGTGTGTTTAATTCATGCTCTTGTTGCTGCTTTTAATTGGCCATTGTATCAAATGAACGTCTTTAATGCCTTCTTCTTGGGTCATTTAAATAAAGAGGTTTTTATAGATTTACCTGAGGGTTTTTGTAGCCAAGGGGAGAGGTTGGTATACAGGTTGCACAAGTCGTTATATGGTCTCAAGTAGGCCTCTCGGCAGCGGAATGTTAAGCTAACAGAAGCCTTGGTTAATGTTGGGTATGAATAGAGAAAATACGACTATTCATTGTTTTTCAAAAAACATAATGGCAAGATGGTGATACTACTGGTTTACGTCGATGATTTGTTGATTATTGAAGATGACTATGAGATGATCGAAGACTTGAAGAAAATTTTGAATTAGAATTTTAGGATGAAATATATAGGTGAACTACGATATTTACTGGTATCAAAGTTCAATGATCTAAGGAATGAATTTTGATGAATCAGAGCAAGTACGCCCTAGAGTTGATTAAAGACACTCAATTGGGAGAAACAAAGATTATTGTAATGCCTCTTGAGCAGAGTTTAAAGTTGGCTAAAGCAGGGCATGATCAAGTTACACAGTAGTTTGTTAAAGAAACTGGTTGGAAGACAAGTTTGTTTTTAGGAGGCTTGTGGGGAGGTTAATATACTTAACACACACGAGACCCGATATCACTTTTGTAGTAAATCATGTGAGTCAATTCATGCAAGAACCCAAGAAATCTCACATGGAAACAGCTCTAAGGGTAGTAAGGTATGTAAAAAATAGAGTCTGATTTGGGGGTTTTGTTTAACGTTTCGAATAAAGTCCAGCTAACTGTTTTTTATGATTCGAATAAAGTCTCATGACAAGGAGACCAGTTTCTGATTTTTGTGTGAAACTAGTAGAATCCTTAGTAAGCTGAAAATCTAAAAAAAATGGTGAACGATTGCAAGATCATCAGCTGAGGCTGAGTACAGAAGCATAATAGCTTCTACATCGGAGATAGTCTGGCTAGTGGGCTTGCTACAGGATCTCGGGATCTGTTGATAAATCGGGCAAAGTAAACAAAAGAACACAAGAATTTTAACGAGGTTCGGCAATGTGCTTACGTCCTCGGTGCCTAGGCGGCGCTAGAAATTTTTTTTTTTCAATTCTCATAGGTTTAGGTTACATCTCTATTTATAATAGAAAACCCTGGTATATAATTACAAATTAACCCTGTACCGTACCGCGGGGGCACAACCCCCGCACCCCCAACCCACATAATCGTAATCCCCTCTACGAGACTTTCTTTGTAAGAATAGTTGATGTTCGCTTCGCTCACTCCGCTCCATCCCCTGTCCTCTTTACCGGTATATTTATGAGCCATACCTTACAAATCTCCACCTTAGCAAATATCCTGCCCCTTAGGAAACATTCAATGTGGGTTGGGTTACCTTAGTTCTTTAACAACTTTAAACATTCAACAAGTCCAAGCAATGCTTGTACTTGTCTGTCGTAACTGGCTTGGTGAACATATCAGCGGCATTCTCATCAGTGTGTACCTTCTGAAACAAAATCTCTTCAGATGCAACCAACTCTCTGATCTTGTGAAAACATACATCAATGTGCTTAGTTCTAGCACGATATACCTGATTCTTAGCTAAGTGAATAGCACTTTGATTGTCGCAAAGAAGCTGAACTCCACCTTGTTGAACACCCAACTCCTTCACTAAACCCAGTGAGCCATAAAGCTTCTTTTGCAGCTTCAGCCGCTGCCATGTACTCAGCTTCAGTTGTAGATAGTGCCACTACAGATTGAACAATAGACTTCCAACAAATAGGTCCTCCACCAAGAGTAAAAACATACCCTGTTGTAGATCTTCTAATATCCAAGTCACCTGCATAGTCTGAATCCACATATCCTACAACCAAAGGATTATCTCGTTGACTACCAAAAACAATTCCATGTCCCACAGTACCCTTTAAGTATCGAAAGATCCACTTGATTACTTCCCAATATTTCTTACCAGGTTTAGACATGTACTTACAAACTTGACTAACATCATGAGCTAAATCAGGACGAGTACATAGCATTGCATACATAAAGCAGCCAAAAGCATTAGAATACGGAACCTTTGCCATATCTTCAGCTTCCTTATCTGTCTTAGGGCACTGTTCTGATGAGAGCTTAAAGTGGTTCGCCAATGGAGTGCTAACTGGTTTTGCGCTGCTCATCGCAAACCTTTCTAGCATTTTTTCAACATAACCCCGTTGAGATAGCCACAGTCTCCTTGAGTCTATGTCCCTGCAAATTTCCATTCCAAGAATTTTCTTTGCATCACCTAAATCTTTCATATCAAATTCCTGACTCAATAAAGTTTTCAAACCGATAACATCATCCATGTTCTTCGCAGCAATCAGCATATCATCAACATACAGTAATAGAAAAATAAAAGAACCATCATCAAGGCTCTTAATATAGACACAACAATCATACTCACATCGGTTTTAGCCAATCTTGATCATATATGAGTCAAACCGTTTATACCACTGTCTCGGAGACTGTTTCAACCTGTACAAAGATTTCTTCAATCTGCAAACTAAATGCTCGTTTCCAGGTTGAGTGAAACCTTCAGGTTGCCGCATGTAGATCTGCTCCTCTAAATCACCATGCAAAAAAGCAGTTTTAACATCAATCTGCTCTAAATGTAAATCCCAACTGGCCACCAATGCAAGTACTGCTCAGATTGAAGTGTGCCTGACCACAGGAGAAAAAATTTCATCATAATCAACTCCTTTCTGCTGTGAAAAACCCTTTGCTACCAAACTAGCCTTGAACTTGAACTTCTCCCCCTCTTTTTCTGTTACTGCTGGTTTCTTCTTATACACCCATTTGCAACCAATCGGCTTTTTACCCTCAGGAAGGCGAACCAACTCCTCCCATGTACGATTGTGATTCAAAGACTCCATCTTCTCAACCATGGCTGCCATCCACTTGTTGTTTTCCTGACTAGTAACAACATCATGAAAATTAACCGGATCATCACTGCTAACAATAAGTGCAAAAGAGATCAAGTCTTCAAACCCCAATCTACTCGGAGGCTTTATATTCATCCGTCTCACCCTATCTCTGGCGAGACTATAATCCTGCAAATCATCCGTAGTGGAACCACCAGAAGTCGGTTGAGAAGTTTCTGGTTTCTCAACTGGAAACTGCTCGAAATCCACCACTGTCATGTCTTTCTTCTGTTGCAACATGGATTGTTCATCAAAAACAACATCTCTACTGATCACAATTTTCTTCACAACTGGATCCCAGAACTTGAATCCTTTGACACCTTTCTTGTAACCCAGAAAAATGCACTCCTTCGATTTTGCATCAAGTTTGGATCTCTCATCAGCAGGTACATGCACATAAGCAGGACAACCAAAAATCCGTAAGTTATCAAAACTAACATCATGACCATTCTATACCTCTTCTGTAACTTTCCCAGCCAATGATGCCCTTGGCGATCTGTTGATAAGATAACACGCCATGTTAACAGCCTCGGCCCAGAAGTGTTTGGGAAGCCCCGCATTCAACCGCAAACATCTGGCTCTTTCATTCAACGACCTGTTCATCCGTTCCGCAACACCATTCTGTTGTGGTGTCTTGCGCACTGTAAAATGTCTCTTAATCCCGTGCTCCTTACAGAAGTGTAAGAACTGTGAATCTGTGTACTCCGTACCATTGTCAGACCGCAAACACTTGATTTTTCGTCCTGTTTGGTTTTTTACCTCAGCTTTCCACACCTTGAACTTCTCAAAAACTTCAGATTTCTGTTTCAAAAAATGCACCCAAAACTTTCCGTGAAAAATCATCAATAAAAGTAACATAATACCTAGATCCACCCAAAGACGATGTCGTGGAAGGCCCCCATACATCAGAATGCACATAATCAAGAATCCCTTGAGTTGTGTGCCTCGCATTCTTGAAACGGACTTTAGTCTGTTTACCAAGAACACAATACTTGCAAAAATCGAGCTTACAGCTTTTGACACCATGCAACAGATTTCTTTTGTGTAATTCTGTCATACCACGTTCACTAAGATGAGCAAGACGCATATGCCATAGTTTTATAGTATCATCACAGGACTCAACAGAATGAACTCCACCTGCAACGGTACTCCCTAACAATCTATAAATATTTCCTGCAGTCATCTTTCCTTTCATCACAGTCAAAGCACCTTTAACAATCCGAATGGTTTCTCTATCCTCATCAGCCTTATGGATAAAATCATTCTTGTGCAAAGTGCCCAAAGAAATCAAATTCTTCTTCAAATCTGGGATATGTCGAACACCACTCAACGTCCGAACAGAGCCATCATACATCTTAATTCTGACATCACCAATACCAACAATATTGCAACATCGATCATCACCCAAATAAACAGAACCAGAATTAACCGACCTGTATGTCGAAAACCATTCCCTATTTGGCGTGATGTGATGAGAACATCCAGAATCAAGAATCCACGCATCCGTCAATTAAGTCGTTGAAATAGAAAGCATATCACCCTCACTGCAATCAGAATTGTCATCCTCGACCACGTTCACAGACTTGGATGAAACATCACGCTTCTCATCAGTCTGCTTTTTCAACTTCGGACAGTCTCGCTTTATATGTCCCGCCTCCTTGCACTTGTAACAGTGAATTGTCTTCTTATCCCTAGATTTGGATCTGGAATTCCGCTTGCCAGACCCTGCCTTCTCTGGCTTCCGTCCACGGTCTCGATTACCCTTGACATATAAGCTATCGACTTGAGAGTTTTCCCCTGCATTCTGCTTCCGCTGGTTATGAGCCAACAAGACTGCAGTAATCTCCTCAACGTTGATAGTCTCTTTCCCATATGTAATAGTAGTCACCATGTGTCCGTAAGAGGGAGGCAACGAACACAACAAAATCATTGCTCTGTCTTCATCCTTAATTTTTACATCAAGCCGAGCCAAATTAGAAACGATTTGATTGAAGACATTCACGTGTTGCGCCAAATCATGATCGTCCTGCATCTTCAGCCCATACAGTCGCTGCTTTAGATACAATTTTGTCGTTAAGGATTTGGACATAAACTGACTTTCCAACTTCCTCTAAATTTCGTCTGGAGACGATAGATGCATGACGTGATACATAACCTCGTCCGCCAAGCATAATCGTATGGTTCATGCCGCTCGTTGTTGCAATTATTCCCAATCTTCCTCCTCCATCGACGCTGGCTTTGTAGGTCGCAAAGCCTTCAGGATCCCCTGCTGTGCCAACATATCCTTCACCCTCGTTTGCCATAATCCGAAGTTACCCAGACCATCGAATTTCGCGACTTCGAATTTTGCTCCTGACATCTGATACCAATTGTTGATAAATCGGGCAAAGTAAACGAAAGAACACAAGAATTTTAACGAGGTTCGGCAATGTGCTTACGTCCTCGATGCCTAGGTGGCGCTAGAAATTTTTTTTTTCAATTCTCATAGGTTTAGGTTACATCTCTATTTATAATAGAAAACCCTGGTACATAATTACAAAATTAACCCTGTACCGTACCGCGGGGGCACAACCCCCGCACCCCCAACCCACATAATCGTAACCCCCTCTACGAGACTTTCTTTGTAAGAACAGTTGATGTTCGCTTCACTCACTCCGCTCCATCCCCTGTCCTCTTTACCGATATATTTATGAGCCATACCTTACAGGATCTATAGAGAAGATACAATTACACTTTCTTATGACAACAAGGCAACATTACAAATAGCTTCTAATTTTGTGTTCCATGAATAAATCAAACACATCGAGATAGATTATGATTTTCTTCGAGAGAAAATTCAAAAGGGTTTAATACGAGCAAAACATGTGAATACTATTGATTAGTTGACAGATTTGATGACTAAAGCACTTTGTTCTCAGCATCATAGCTACTTAGTTTTCAAGTTGAGAATAAAAAATATTTAGTTCCCAACTTGAGGTAGAGTGTAGAAATAGGGAAGTATATTCGTTGGAGTTGTTAGAGGCAGTTAGTTGATTAGTTGTTGCATGTGTGTGGATTTCATTTAATAGTGTAACTTGTAATTAATAAGAATGGGAAATATTTTTTCAAAGGTTCTCTACATATTTTTATAATTATAATAATATATCTTTATAGTTTCTGAAAATAAATTATATTGTTTTAAAAAAATATTATTTAGAATATCAATTAATTATAATTAAAAGGTTAAATTAAATATTATTTATTAAGTTAACATGTTTCAACATTCAATTAATTAAATAATTGTATAGTGTCTATTTTATAATAAAATTAATAAATTAATATTTATTTTATATTTCTTTACAAATTTAATATAAAAAGTTTTTTCAATTAATTTATTCAAACTTTTAATTATTTAATAATAAACATCGACTATATAGATGTTATGTTCATGTTCAAAATCTTAAAGAGGTACGAATCACCTTCTTAACAATTTTTATCAAAACAACCCGAATATAGTAACAGAAATAATTATAATCAATATATTAATATATTGGATCTTTTTTATCAGAACAACCGAAAATAAACAAAAAGAGAAAATTTACGCCACCATCTTTGAAACAAACTAAAGAAACAAAACCCTAATTTTTTTTGGGCCATTCCATAAAAGGAAAAAAAACTGACATAATCCATCGTCAATTACTTCGCTCGCTTACTTCACTTCCAGTCCTACTGAAGCTCTCTCATTTTCTTTCTCATTATTTTACATTGAAATTACCCCTTTTTATCTTCCCGGAAAAATTAACGCATTATCTGGATTGGGGTGACTTCTTTAAAAAACGGTTACGTAATCAGGCAATCGCCAGAATCGTAGAAGGGCTAGGGTAGCAGTTAGGACTCTCCTTTCTTTCATCAGCCGTCTTGTCATTTGTCTAGAGAACTTGGGAATTTCTTCTTTGTCACTTTGGAAACCCATAATTGAAATTTAATCTAGGGTTCTTAATCTTACTCAAAGTTAATTGTTATTTAACTGGTTTATGAGTGTTTAATTAGTTTTTATCTTTCTTTTTGTGTCGCTTTTTGGGAAATATGAGGGTCATTTGATACCGGAAAATAAGCAATCTGCGAATCCAATCTTTATTCAAAGATGGTGATATAAGAAGAGATTTGATTGAAATACAACCTCATTATTGCCATTGTTTTTGCTTTCGTTGCAATGGATTCAAACTTGTGTTCAAATTCTGTTCCCCTTGATCAAACAATTCCTGCTCTTCTCAATTTGTTGAATAACCCGTTAAAACCTTGGTTTAGTTAAGTGACTAGGGGCAGGGTAAAGAGTTCATTTGTCTATGAATATTGAATAAAAATTAATTTGGTGGTTAAGGTTTGGCGAAGGTTGAAGAAGAAGGGTTGCCCTCCGCCCTGTCGGCCATGTTCAGTGTCCATTATGAAAAAAACTGAACCGGAATTAGTTCCAGAATGGTTGAGAAGTGCTGGCACTGTTAGTGGGGGTGGCAATTCAGCCCACCTCTTTGCTTCCTCTTCTTCTCACTCAGGTACCCTTGTAAACACATTGCGTTAATCCTTCCATTTATACTTGACTACAATGATACTTTTGAATATGTATCTCCCATATACTGTTTCTTTCCATTTTTATGCCCTGCATAGTATTAAATTAACGACGTGTATAACGGCCGCATCTTAACCATTTTCAAGGTCGCCGCAACAGCATCCGCAATATAAAATAATGGTTAACGTTGACCGCAACAGCAATTTAGTAATATGAT
This sequence comes from Hibiscus syriacus, assembly GCF_006381635.1. Classification (NCBI taxonomy): domain Eukaryota; kingdom Viridiplantae; phylum Streptophyta; class Magnoliopsida; order Malvales; family Malvaceae; genus Hibiscus; species Hibiscus syriacus. The sequence continues at coordinate 3,186,480 of NW_024062612.1, read as the reverse complement.
GCCCTGTCTCTTTTTCATTGCATTGATACTGAGTAGTTGTCATTGTATCAACTTTTGTATTTGTTTTTGGAAACATATGCTGACTGCATTCTTTTTGTTATGTTAGATGTTTCTTCACCAGTACATCATGGGAGAAGTAGAAACTCTAGGAGTATCAGTGATTTTGATTCCCCTTGTTTAGCATTTTTGAATCGGGCATCTCCATTGAATTCAGGGAGATAATGGTTCTTCAAGGCATGCTTATAGTAGCTTTAGCAAGGAGAGGCTAAGCTTTGGTGATCGTTGGGACTTCAATTCTTCTGACCCTTTAGAAAGTATTTTTACCAGTAGAGTTGAGAAATTAGGAGGTATTTCGACATCTAGGGTGGAAATAAATACATTTTGGCGGTCTAATTCTATGGTCTCTAGGAAACACACTGAGCCTTTGCCTCAAAGAACTGCAGTGGACTCAAGAGACAGTGGCAATAGTAGCAATAACAATGACCATGGTCTGGTTTCTGGGGATGCTATTGGAGTTGCATCCACAAGGCTGCCTTTCAGAAAGATTTTCCGTCACTTGGAACTGAAGAGAGGCAGTCGGTGCCTGAGGCAGCTAGAGTTTCATCTCCTGGTTTGAGCTCAGTTTCTCAGTGTTTATCTATTGGCAATTCATCTTTGATTGATGGGGAAGGATGGACCTCAGCTCTGGCAGAATCACCTAGTGTGGTTGGAAGTAGTAGCACAGGTTCCTTTTCTGCCCCCCTAACTGTTTCCACCTCAGTTTCTGGGGCTCCAAGTGTCACATCTGGTCTTAATATGGCAGTGGCATTAGTTCAATCTCCTTCACGAGCATGTTCTGCTCCCCAGGTAACTGGCTCAGACAGTTCTTATTGCATGCATAAATTAAAACTTATCTGTGATTAACTAGACTGTTGTATATGGTACAGCTATCAATCAATACTCAAAGGCGTGAGGAGCTCGCCATTAAGCAATCAAGGCAACTAATACCAGTGACACCTTCAATGCCTAAGGGTTCGGTAAGCTTGCCTTCGATTTCAGAAAAATATAGTTTGCTTACCCTGTTTGATTTGTAGTTTTACTCCTATTAAACAATATTGGTTCCCTCCCTATTCCTTCTGCCTTTTACATAATTTATATCAATCAGACATTGTATAACGAATATTTCTTTATATCTAATGCCTGTCTATCTGCATTTAGGTTTTATATGTTATGTGAAAGCTATATGTTGGTTCTTCTGTGCTGGACTATATCCAGTATCACCAAAATTTTGATCAAACAAAAATGATGTATGTTCTTGTTGTTGGTCATATTAATTCACATTTACAATGGCTTGGTGAAAATAATATACTGTTTTTGGTTTGAGATGCATTATGATGACCATTTTTTTGTTGTTTCTTATTTGCAATCACTTATGTCTTGTTTCTTTCTGATTTTTATCCTTTAGATACACGATTTTGTTCTTGTTTCCTTGATTTTATTTCTCTTGGAATTTGAATGCTAGTCTTCCTCTATCAGTTAGATACACCAATAGAAAGATTAAATTTATGAAAACCTGAATTTATGTTCTTCATTTAATGTCGTTCTGCAGCCATAGAAGACTTGAATGTGTCAAGCTAGATCATTTTTGGTCTTTAGATTTTAGCTGCTTTTAAACCTGAATATTAGCTTACGTATGATATTTTAGTTCTGTATATACATTCTTGTAACCCTTATCATCAGCAATCCCTCATGTTTGCACTTAAATTATTAGAATTATTTATGTCATTGACTGCTGTTAGTTGCACCCAAAAATGTCTGTAGATCTGTAGTTTTCTTATCAAACTGAATATTAATTCAAACCTTCTCCCAAATCCTTCACTAGTCTGTAACTTGAAATTGTAGCCTGCAAAGTTGTCTTGATCCCCTGTCCTCCTACATCAGAATCACATGCTCTCATTTATTGCAACCTGCCGCTCTTTTTCCCTATCGGTTATTGTTTTTTCTACTGGTTAAAACAAACAAAAATTCAATGGACTATATTATGTTGATGAGAATATTGGAAAAAATGGCACTTCCTTTTCCTGTCCATCATACCCCCTTCTCCCTTGCTTGCTCCTTCCTTCCCTCCCCTTTGCATTTTTTTTATTCTTGGCCATTCCTCCCTTATGTTTGTTTTTCTGTAGTTTTCAACTTACCACTTTTTTTAATGAAGTGTACAGTGTACTATCCAGACATGTTCTTGTTTTATCTGATTTAGATTATTAGTTGATTTGACAGAAGTTCCATAATTCTCTGAATGTTCTTAAAACAACAGTTGCATGAGAATATGTTGCCAGATATATATGATGCTGCCTTAAGTTGCAGCAAATTTTTATTTAGAGTCGATATGGATTTACATCATTTGTGTTTCAAGAGTACGCTGAGATTGTTGGTCTTGATCATTTTCTCCGATCACAATAGAAGAAAAAGAATTAGATTCTGGAGAAAACCTCATTAAGTCTGATGCAATTTGTTTAAGTAGTATCATCAATTAAATACGGTCAATTCTCTATCACTCTATCAGTATAAATTTTCAAGGAGCCTAGTCACTATTAGAATTTAAAAAGAAAAAAAAGGTATGCTAGACTACCTATTCATCCATCACCTATGCAACCCATGCCTTTTCCAAAACTGGTTTTGTTTATGCTGGATTTTGGTTGGAAGAACATGAGGACTTCTCTTTATCATCTGACTTTTGTGATATAGATTTGTGCTGCTTTTGTATATTTTCACTGAAATTTTAAATGTTAAGATTAACTGAAGTAAGCTAGTATGCCGTCTGCTCATGAAGTGTTATTGAAGTGCTTTATTTTTTATTTGCATTACCTAGCCACTGCATGGATAAAATAACCACTTATTAATAGTTAGAAATTCCAGGTAATAGGCATTTAAAATTTTAAGGTAATAATTACCTAATTTCTGATCAGGTTCCCAATTCAGTGGATAAATCAAAAACAAAACCAGCATTGAGAACAAGTGAGGTGAATATTGCTTTGAAGAGTGGGCTGCAGCATCCTTCTTTTATTCATAATGGTAAGCAATCTCATAGTGGGCACGTCAAATCTGATATGCCAAAGGCATCTGGTAAGCTTTTGGTTCTCAAACCAGGATGGGAGAATGGGGTCTCATCACCTACTCAAAAAGACACTGCAAGCCCAACAGCAATTGCAAACAGTAGAGTTATTACTAGCCAACATGCCATTGCTCATGTTTCATCGGCTTCTGCCAGAAACTCAAACAACTCGAAGCTTTCTACTGGGGAGCGCAAGGCAGCTGCCTTGAATCCAATAGCTGGGTTCACTGTGGAAAAGAGGCCTTCTTTGGCTCAAACCCAGAGCCGAAATGATTTTTTTAATCTCCTGAAGAAGAAGACCTCATCAAACTCTTCTGCTGGTTCCTCGGATTCAGACCCTCATATTTCATCTTCTCCCACTGAGAAATCTGAAGTTACAAAGGAAGTAGTTGGTGCTTTTGTGACAGCTCATGCTAATGAGCATGCTATTGCATCAACTAGCAACCACCTTCCCACCACTCATGATGGGTACAAATTTTCAAATCCACACCGTCACGCGGGTATATTCTCAAATCCATCCCCACACCACTACCACTAACGACGTACCCATCTAGACCCACCTGACAGCAAATTTAAGTTATACATAAGCAATAAACATAAAAAAAAACATGTCCATTAAACATAATAAATAATCTAAGGATTATCTAAGTTAGGTGTTAATATAGATCTTAAAATACATAAAACATCATAAAATGACATATTAAAGTCTAGAAACATAAATGACAAACACATAATGTTTTTGTTCTTTGGCACAAATTTCTAAATTTCAGGCAATATTGTGACATATAACTCTAGTATTACAATCATCATTCTCTATTCCTCCAACTAGAGCGCTCCAATTTAAATTCACTACTACCTACATATATAGAAAGAAAAACTAATAAGTAGTAACTAAACTTTAATAAGATAATTAAGCACAATTTGACAACTAATATAAATTAAATAAGAATATTACCTTTAATATCGGCCCAAAAACCAATTTTGAGCATACATAATGCTTCAATCGTCTCCGGAAGTAGTAGACTACGATAAGGACCAATTACTATTCCACCTATATGAATGCAGATTTTGATGGGACAGTGGAGACAAGAATGCCAAAATATCTTTGCATTTGTTGGAGAGTTGGATAAATTACATGTTATATCTTATAATATTAGAATTATAAATTAGTCTCTAAATTACACCTAAATTCATAATGGTCCAAAATTTAATCGTATTTAGCTGGGCGGACGGATGCGGGGCGGGTAATGTCTCAACCCATTACCCCCCCCACCGACGGATACCACTTTCTAAATCCACACCCGCCTCTACCCGCTAAAATTATACCCATCCCCGCCCCAATTGGAGCGGATGCGATACGGAATCCACGAAACTGTATCGTTTGCCATCTCTAGGCTGCATTGATCTTCTCAACAGGCAATAAGCATCAACCGTTGCTTCGGGTGGGCTTATGGTACTTCAGTTATCCATTCAAGACATGTTTGTTTAGACCCCAAATCGCCTACTAAAAATGTTCAAAACATTATCCACAACTGGTGTTTCTCAGTCTGCACAACAGAAACGTGGCAATAGCAAACTTGGATTTTTTTTTAATTTAGCTTTGGAAAATCTGAATTTGAAATTAATCATAAACAATCAAGTTTAAAGTTGAGCATATCACAATAACTTGTATTAACAAGTTTGCACGTTTTGAGTTTTAAAAATGAAACTTGATTAGGTGATGGTCTAGTTTCAAACCTTAAATTTAAAAATTGAGTTCAAATTAGAATAATTCCTCTCTTTCAACTTGAACTTGGTCTATAGATTGATTTGTTTACATATCTAACCATTCCAAAGTTGTACTAATCCAATTACACGGTGATGAATTGTGAAGTTTGAAAATTTTGGCATGCATATATTTAAAGCCAACAACAATAATTAATATAATTGATGGGCTCTCATATCAATAATTTCTATAGAGATAAATGTCTAAATCATTGAACTTTGATGAATAATTCAGATACATCTTGACTAGCATCACAGCAATTCGATTATTCTCTTTAAATGCCGAATTGAAAACTGCTATCGACCAAAACTGGAAATTTCAAGAACAAGTGGTATACATTGTCTGACCTTGTACTGCGTTCTTTTCTTTTTCTTTCTATCAAACAGTGTTCGGTTCCTGATGTCTATTAAGTTGAATACGCTGAAGCTGTAAGCTTTCCAACGAAGCTCCACGTGATCTCCTCTGCCAACGAGCGTCCTTATCTCTATCACCTCGTTTTGTAACTCTCTTCATCACGGATAAGGGGTCCATGTTTCAATGCTGCTGATCGAATTCGAACCACATCTCTCTCTTCCACCATGTTCTAGCCCTTGTTTGCTTCTGCCATTGTTGCCGGAAAACAGCCTCCTGAGCTTGAAATACTTGGAATCATTACTTTTATTAGTATCGCAGCTGGTGATCTTGGCGGTGATCGTGTGCGGAGAATCCGACAATCCTGTTGCTCCTCTTCACTTGTCCCATGCAACTGATCTTTGGAGACAGAGGGTCATCGGATGACTTGTCTTTCGCCTCACCACATCTCTATCAATGGATGTTTTCGAACACATGATCAGCAAAAACATACTTCCCTTGCTGTTATGATTAAAATGCAGATTCTGACGGCGACTATATGTATTTCCTATGTCAGCTCATTTGGTTCCTTTAAGAAATAAAGGAGATGGGACACAGGACCAGCAGCAGAAGGTTTCAAAGTCGGGAAGTTTTTGACTTGTCAACATATGAACTTAGTATGGTACTTTATCAAGCTTCCTGATTAATATAGATTTGATTGATCTATTACTAAAAGACATGCTTTTGTCGGTGACTCAACACATGGAGAAGTCTAATTTTGAGTTAGGAGTAGAAGGGTAAAGGATTAAACATAAGAAGCAGTTTCTACCTTTCTGCAAGTACCTGATAACTGTTCAATATTCAATTATCAATGACATGCGTATCTGTCTCGTTACCCTCCAACTGTATACAATTATTATAAACTTTAGACAAAACAACTAAAGATTTTTGTTTGATTTTATTATACTTTCATCAATTGAATTGAAGTGTATACATGTGGTCATACATCTCTATGAGAGAAAAACGTGTTCATAAAAATACATTCTAACTACTGAACAATGCCTCCTTTGCTTTCCGATTTCTAAGCAAACAGTGGAGAAAATCTATTTGCAAATTGCTCGTCTTGTCCCTCTGATCAGCAAAAACCTGTTTTTCCCTCCACTCATGGATGTTTCAATCTTGTTCCCCCCACCCAAGAAAACCTTTATATCGGTTTAAATTAACGCACTCCAAACCACCGCATCCCCTTCACCCCACTTTTGATGAACGAGTTGCATTCTCTCCAACGATTTTGCAGATTCGCTGCAGCTCCAATCGAATGATGCAACACATGTATTACCTTCTTGTGCCTTCCACTCACAATCTGCGGTGTGATGGATACAGATATAGAAGGAACAATGATTTTAGGGACAATGTGCATGTTTCAATCTGGTATACCGTTTAAGACATTTGACTAAATTACCTTTCTTCAAGTACGTATGAGTTGATGGCGTCCTGCAGCACATGCTCCTACCGTTTATGTGCTCAACCTCGAGGCCGATAAACCATGAACCAAGGGACACATCTTCGTTAGCATACTTGTGCAGTATTGGCCTGCAATTAGTCAGAATCACTCTGAATATTATTAAACATGCCTTTCTTTTCAAGGGAAACTATCATCATTATAGGAGTCCAAAGTGCAGTCACTAGATCTAAACTATATACAAATTCAATTGAGTTGGCAATGAAGATGTGACCAAAACTCTCAAAGACAAAGCAATATACAACCAATAAATGTTTACTTTCACACAAAACCGATAATCTCACTGATTTATGGCAATGTAGTCTGCGAGATCCTTGGAAATTGCATATATCTGCCCCGTTGCATGTCGGAAGTATTTGTTCCCGACTTCTCCGAATTCCCAGTACTCCTGTTCATGGTACTTGACATATCTAATGAACACAAAAGATTTTAAGAGAAAGTTGTGTAAGAAAATTTTCAGGAGGGAGCAAAGCAATTTGGAGAGTTAGATCATCATGACCAAAAAATACCAGAATATTTACTTTTTAGAAAGAACTGGTCCCGATTTCATGCACCCAAATAGACCCCGGGCTTGTTTCGGCCGAGAGTTGCAGCTAGCTTACCTATGTAAAAACATGCATAAAAAATTCACTAATGCAACGATCTAAGGCTTCTTCATCATTCTTTTGGGTGCTAAATATTTCTGAGATTATATAGGATGGCAAACCTACCAAGATTAACATGGATATCATAGTCCACCTTGATGTAGAACTCTGCATCCCATTTTGTGACCGCAGTAGAGAAGTAAGTTTTTGTTTTTGCAGATAATTCATGATATCCTTCAACATGCTCCTGTATTAGAAAATTTAAACCAGTTATTGGGAAGAAATGCCATACTGTCTCATAAGAGTTGTTGACATTAGCGTAGGGGCGCTTGTCTAACCAGTCTAAGGAAGTCTTTATGCTCAGCATCCTCCGAATCAATAGCTATCTAAAATGCTGTTGGATGTTGCACTGGGGTGAAAAAATGCAGATTTAAACATATGCCAATTCAAATTTAATACTGAAACAAGCATATTTTTCCCATATTCATCACACTTGAACACTAGCAATTACTTCAGATTCCATACCAATTTCAAACCAAAGTTGTCATATGTATGTATTGAACAATGGACCGGAAACCAAATTTACCTGTGCCCGATCATAAATCGGATAATAATCCCCTTCTCACGCTCCAACTAAACAAGTTTGTGCCCTGTTCTTACATAAACTTTAGAATTCATTTCAGATATTAAATACAAACAACAAACCATATCAGGTGCTCTATAAAAGACCTTGAGGCATCCATGTTTCTCTGATGGAATCCCGTCGCTTCCTACTACTAAACGCAGTGTTAATCCCAATGACCATGAACACTTTTGCCCTCTGCGAGCCGTTATGAGCGAGAGCCAAGGTCGACAAGGCACCGGTGGCATCCGAGTTCTTTATTTCCTTATTTCTACGGGAGGCAGCTAACTTGTTCTGAAGTATTGCATCTGTCTTGTCCAGAGATCTATTACCAGAAAGAACAGAAGTTAATAGGGAAGAGAGAAGACCTTCCAAGACAAAAAAAAAAACATAACCATTAACAAAGATAATAAGAAGGCAATTTAATACTCACTCAATTGCTTCGTGGGTTTTCAAAACTTGACCCATTACATCATTTTCGCCAGAAGGCTTCTGTGACGAAAAGAAAGCTTTAGCTTTGTTTGAAAGAAAAATGTTGAACAAAACAAAAATTGTGGTTAAACTGTGAATCTGTGACTGTGAATATAAAAGAAACATATTATGGTCACAATCGTCCGAGATTGTCTCCTCCTGTTCACGTCGATGTTTTGAGACGAGCGGATCGTTGGATGTAGTTACATTCCACAGCCTGTAATCAAAATTCAATATCTAGAAAAAAATAACTAAAAAGGAGGGGCATTGACACCATTTCATCAATCAATGAAATTAAAAAAAAAAGTAGATAGGTACGGTGCCTTTGGGTGAAGAAGAAGATGCAGAGAACGGAGATTATCCTGGTGGAACGTTGCTTCATGGAGGACCTGGAGACGTGAAGAGGGAATGAGAAGATAAGATGTATAAACAAAGTTTGGAGGAAAGTCTCCCGTAAACGGAATTTTAGGCGCGGTGTGGTGGAGGAGCCAACTGAATTCTGAGAACGTTAGGCAACTAAGGAATAGCCGCCTTTACGTATGGAGTTTCTGCATGCATGTGTCCTGATTACCTTACCCCGACCTGTTTTTTCCCTTTTGAACTGGTTGTCTTTATTTTTAGGTCAATTTATTAATAAGCTCATGTTTGGAAAAAAATGTTATTTTTAGATTTTATACAATTTTTTTTTGTAACTTTTCATTGTTATTAATTGAAAGAAAGTAGATTATTTAAACAAAATGATCTTAGAAATACTTTATTCCAGGACAATGTATATATATATATATGTATATATAGAGAGAGAGAGAGAGAGAGAGTTTAGTCATAGATTATAGTATAGTGAAAGAGATAATATTCTAATTTGGTATGAAGAGAGGGTCAACATCGTGAAGCAAACTACAAACCCTATATTCTCTTTGTTCTTACCAGGTATAGCAAAATGACTTTGAAAAAAAGTACCTAAATGCACTTCAAAAAGTATCAAAATAAAATTTCAATTATAATTAAAGAACCAAATGGTATATTATCCATTAGTTGAAGTGCTATGCCATCCCATTTTGTAAAAAAATAATAAAACTCATTTTATAATTCTTGAAAGCTCAGTGCCTAAGAAAGTTATTTTGAGAAACTTTACCCTTTTTGTTTCTCCAAAACATAGGGAATAGGGGCAGACCACGTGCGCAGCCCAAATTATCAAATCATTCAGCAGAGAAAGCACAAACGGAGGTGGAGCAACAAATCCAAAGGGTTGGGCGGCCGCCGAGGACCCTCTCTCACTAAAATCTGTTAACACGAATACTTATGCAAATGGCTGCTTCATTCTCTAATCACGCCGTGTTGTCTCCTCAATTTTCAGCTTTTTCTTTAAAACCCTCAATCCACACCATATCATCTTCATCACGAGTTCAATTTCCTTCCCGAAAACCTCGTTTTTCAAAATCCTTCTCTGGGCGTTCTCCATCGAACCTTTCCTTCCCTATGAACAGGACAAAGTTTTCCAATAGGTCGACTTTCAGGCTTCTCTTTCTTCCCAGGAATCTGCTCGCACTCTAAGTTATTTTTTGGCCTAATGGGTTCATTTTTTTCCCTTGCACTATATCCACTAATTATTAATTTGTAGCATTAGATCGAGAAAATGATTTTGTAGAATTTCCTAGTTTTCATAGTAGAAGAAAATTAGCTGGAGGTGAAAATTGAATTGTTAAGTGAAGCTTGTTATTGTCTAATTGCTTGTAATAGTGATAATTTCATTAAGGAATTTTATCAGGGAAATGTACAAACATCGGGAGGCAGTTTAAAGGCCATGCTTAGAGTTTACAAGGAGGCTCTTCTAAAGGGAGATGATAGGATTGTATCAGAGATTGAGAATAGAATAAGCATTTTTGGAAAATGAGAAGAATGGGTTGGAAAAACAAGTTATGGATTTATCAGCAGAGATAACCTCCGGGAAAGAGAAGTATATCCGTCTGCAAGCTGATTTTGATAATTTTTGGAAGAGGTCGGAGAAGGAGAGACTTACGGCAAGGTCTGATGCTCAAGGAGAAGTGATTGAGAGTCTTTTTCCCATGATTGACAGTTTTGGGAGAGCCAAGCAACAAGTAAAACCGGAAACCGAGAAAGAAAAGAAGATCGATACGAGTTATCAGGGTATATACAAGCAATTTGTGGAGATCATGAGGTGTTTGCAAGTGGCCGTCGTCCCAACTGTTGGAAAGCCCTTTGATCCCTCTGTAAGTGTTTAAATGCCCCCATAATGTCTGTTTTTCTTCTTTGTTGCAAACCATTTATAGGTACATTGGAGAACATATTGCAAGTGTTGAATACTGAGATAAATTATGTACACAGACATGGTTAAGTTAATTGTGTAAGGTTTCTGAGAATATGTACTTATAGTAACCAAATCTTCAGTCAAGTAAACATTTTGGTCAATTGATGGTTTTGTCCCGTTTTTCGGATTTTTTTATTCAATTTGTATTTAATATTTTTCAAACTCCATTACTAGCCTGATTATCTTTGAGGCTTTAAGTTATCCCATTCGGAAACTATATTGCAAATTTCTGCTAATTCTGGGTACACATGATAGCTTGAAAATGTTTCGACTTGCCCCTAGAATTGAGAGGACAAGTCCATATTAGGATTTATTCTAAAATCTTGAATAAGAAGATTACAATGATCAGATGCATATACCTGTTAGCATAAGCTGGTGTTTGGAATACATTCTTGATTTTTAGGAATATTCCTTGAAGCAAAATACACATACGCCATCCATAAATGTGGTTGAACAGTAAATTTGTAGGCTTTGGAGTGATAGTCAGAGTACATTCCTTGTAAGTTTTGTTATTGATTCACTTGGTTTCCCTCTTGTCGGATACAGTTACACGAAGCCATAGCACGGGAAAAGTCTCTAGAATTCAAAGAAGGGGTAATCATCCAAGAATTCCGCCGTGGGTTTCTCCTTAGGGACCGGCTAATAAGGCCAGCGATGGTTAAAGTATCTTCAGGACCAGGTAGTAAGAAAGCAACTGCTGCCTCTGATCACAAATCTTCTGGCCAACCTACAACAGCTGGAGATGATGAGTAAGTCTAGAAAGGCATCAAATGTGAAGGCATTTGCTGTCGGATATATTTTCCATTTACTTTGGTTTTATTGTTTGTCAAATTCAATTTTCACGGGCCACATCTTGTTATTTCTGGTATTAAAAGGAGGCAATAAAACACTTGTACAGCTAAGAATATTCTTTCAGATAAGATAATTTGCCAAAGCAACATCTTTACCATTTCTTTTCTTTTGTTGGTAGTTGCGTGCCATTGGATGTGTTTGATTTCGTGTCTGCAATCATATCTGTAAATAATCACACTAATCAAGGGTTCACATTGCATTAGCACCCTCTAATCCATTTTTTGATTCCATTAATGCTTAATTAATGAGCAGATAATCAATCCAAAACTAAACATTTCAATCTCTCTTTCAAGCTAACACAACATACTGCAACAAATTAAAAATAAATAAAATACCTATTGAGAAGTGGAATTATGAGCGTTGATGCTGTTATAATATCGGAGGCTTTGATTTAACCAATGCGACGTGAACCAGAACCAACTTCTACGCCAGCATCCACGGCAAGAAAGAATCGCGAAAGTTTTGAGAGAATAATAAAGGAGAAAAACAAAAGCACAGCGAGAACCGGACGGAATAATAAAAGATGGAGATAATTCCCATAAGACAGAAATTTCAAGGAAGTCGACTTCATTGACGACGACAAAAGGTTGAGAATAAGCATTGAATTCGAATACACGAAACCTCTTTAATTTTGATTATGGGCCTGGCTTCAATTTTGGGCCGCTAACAAGCTTGAACCTAGCTGTGGTTCAGTCGACATACACGAGTTAAACCCTTCGCTTTCTGAATTGTATATTATATTTCAATTTTCCAAGGCTTCAAACACTTAACCTGGAAAAAGAAGGAAAAATATATCACCTTTTTCCAGTTTGCTTTCTCTGCTCTCGCTTCACAATTTAATCAGGCAATGCTTCCTTATTTGCGTTGTAATTACTTCAGGATGTGTTGCCGTTGTTTCTGTCGCTTATACACTTACCCTCAAGTGCTGTAAGCTGTTCTTCCCGAACCCTACAAAGTTCTCCCAAACATTTCAATTTTTTTCAGTTCAAAGGTTCCAGCTTTTTAAGGGTTTCAATGGATTTATCCAAGGTTCGATCGGGTTTGTCTTTGGGTTTTACTAAAAATTCCATTGGAGACGATTCGATTTCGCTACAAATCGACACCAGCTTTCGCAACTCATCCAACCCGGTCCAGCCCGTTCCTTTACAGTTCTTCGATGAAAAGCAAGACGGTGTCCCTTGGTTCGAGAACGTAGAGCAAAAAGACTCCAACAACGAAGATGAAGAAATTATAATTCTAGGACAATCTATGTGCCTCAAAAGACAAAGGGATTCTAAACCTGTTTCGAACCCTTGCAAACGGTTAGCTGCCGATCCCAGTCTGGAGCAACGGCGAGCAGCCATCCGTTCATGGGGAAACCAACGGCTAGAAGAGGCGGATCCAGATGTGGATGAAATTATGAAAAAGGAAAAGCAAAGGCAAATATTAGGAATTGAGCTTATTGCTTCCGAAAATTTTGTGTTCCGAGCTGTGATGGAAGCATTGGGAAGCCATTTAACGAACAAATACTCCGAAGGAATGCCTGGAGCCAGGTACTATACGGGCAACCAGTTTATAGATCAAATCGAAACCCTATGCCACGACCGTGCATTGGCAGCTTTTAATCTTGAATCCGAGAAATGGGGTGTCAATGTGCAGCCTTATTCATGTACCTCTGCGAATTTTGCTGTTTATACTGGACTTTTGTTGCCCGGTGAGCGGATCATGGGGTTGATTCACCGTCCGGAGGGCATATGAGCCATGGATGGCATATGCCGGGTGGGAAGAAAGTATCTGCTGCTTCTATATTTTTTGAGAGTTTCCTTATAAGGTGAATCCTCAAACAGGGTATATTGATTATGATAAGCTTGAGGAGAAGGCGCTTGATTATCGGCCCAAGATTCTTATTTGTGGTGGGAGTTCGTATCCTAGGGAGTGGGACTATGCCAGGTTTAGGCAGATTGCGGATAGGTGTGGAGCGGTGTTGATGTGTGATATGGCTCATATTAGTGGTCTTGTGGCAGCTCAGGTTTGAAATTTTATTGTTTTACATGGTATTAGGTTTTATGTTCCGATTCTGATATAAAATATTTGTTCTCTGAGTTGAGGTTTCTTGCAGTTTTTGGCACTGTGTTTGGTTGATTGCAATTCATTTGGATAGATATATGCCTGACTTAAGTCACATGTCTAATCTATAAAACTATTCATTGTTTTCATACCACTTAGGTTAACTTACTAAGTATAATCGCTGTTTGTAAATTCTAAAGGAGTATAACTGTTGGCCTGTCAAATATTCATGCGATTTAGGCACCACAACCTTCAATTTCATGCAACTGGACTCAACTTAAACGTACATGCTAAACATTTAAGAAATAGCAAAAAGAATCTACATCAGACTTATGCTTTAGAGAGAAAGCTTAAGCTTTATTTGGTGGAAAGCAAATTCAATTGTTGAATTTTTATTTCCAAACAACATTTGTAACTTACGGCTTATTGAAGTTGAGCGGAGGTTAAACCTGTATATTAACCTGTGCGAGATGGACTGATTTATCATCTACATTTCACAAATGGTCTGACTTTATGACCATAATGCATCATCTAATATTTTCATATCTTACCCTTCTCCTTTCTAATAACCTTGACCTTGTTAGACATGGATACTCACACATATCTTTGATTTTATGCAAATGTAAATGCTCATAGACCTTATCAGCCCTTCTAGTCAAGGAAGTATATGTTTCTTTCCTTTTTTTCCTTTTGGTTGGCTAGTAAATCATATAATTTTGATAGCTAATTTTCTAGTTGTCTTCATGCTGAATACATTTGGGGGTTCTCTGGTCATTTGAATATATATATGTTGCTAGCTCATCCTAGGTACGCATGAAATTCGAAGTTATATGCTGTTAATTTTCTACAAGGTGTTTTCCTATTCAATAGAAATTCTCAAATCTAATTTGTTTGGGTTATATGGGTACAAAATAACCAGAAGAATTTGTGTGGGTGTCGGTCTGGAACTAGTAATATTTTCCACTGAGGTTTTGGGTTGAATCTCCCACACCGAACAACAAACATGCAATCCCCCCCCCCCCACAGAGACACACAAAAAAAAAGGAAAAAAAAAACTCCCCAGGAAAAGAGTTAAAAGAAAAGAATCCCTTATCTATGCTTTAACCCTTGAAAGAAGTTTAATAGCTTTTGTAACGTAATCGTACTTCATATTGATAAAATCTTTTGATATTTTCCTTTTCATGCAAGGTAAATTTTGTGTTTTCTTTCCTCTTACTAGCACGTTCACTCCTGTCCTTCATCTATCACAGGAATGTGTCAGTCCATTCGACTACTGTGATGTTGTTACTTCAACAACTCACAAAAGTCTGCGTGGCCCAAGGGGAGGTATAATTTTTTATAGGAGGGGTGCAAAATCGAAAAAACAAGGCATGTGTCTCAGTAATGGTGATAGTAGTGGCCAGTATGATTTTGAGGAGAAGATAAACTTTTCTGTTTTTCCATCATTACAAGGGGGACCTCATAATAATCATATTGCCGCTCTTGCCATAACCTTGAAGCAAGTGGCTACACCAGAGTACAGAGCATATATGCAACAGGTGAAGAAGAATGCTCAGGCATTAGCATCTGCTCTGTTGAGAAGAAAATGCAAGTTGGTTACTGGGGTCACCGACAACCATTTGTTGCTCTGGGATCTCACTGCTCTAGGCTTGACAGGTACACTAATCTTGCCTCCTCAGTATGATAAACATTTGGAGCATATACAAGCTCAGAAAATATATGTTAACATATTAAATTTGTTTTTGGGTTGGAATTGGACTTCTTAATGGATTTTTAAAAGGGGATAGCTTATGCATATGTATTTTGTTACAATTAAAGAGTATGGATAAGTTAATTCTTAGAAATTCAGTCTAGAAAAGCTAAGAAATTAACTGTAATAATAGATTCTTGGTAGTGAAAATAGAATTTGATACTTCAGTCTTCCTGAGAATCATAAGAGAGCCAATGGCTTGTAGACCATATTTGCTGCAAGTTTTTCTTTGGTCTAAGTCTCACCAACTTGTCTACTTGGCAAGCTAAAAATTGTTTCATACTTTTTAGTTTAATCAATATGATATTCTAATAATTTTATTACCATGACAAACAACATATATGTGCAATTATTGATACACAGTGCATTTCCTTCATATTATGACCTGTGCTTCCTTAAACTTGTCCTATAAATAACTCTCACCTATTATGTTACCTAGGTAAATGCTATGAGAAAGTTTGTGAGATGTGCCACATCACGCTGAATAAAACTGCTATCTTTGGTGATAATGGTGCTATTTCTCCTGGAGGAGTCAGAATTGGTAAGGACTATTCTTGTTTTCTCTTTTGCATAAATTTCTATTGCTTTTAGACAGCTTCATAAAGGATCACAATAGATTATGCCTTATTTTATTAGGGAATCGCATTTTGCAATTATTTTAGTTGGTTGAATGATCTAATTGGGCTTATATTAATCAGTTCTTTTTAATGGGTTAATTTGTTCTATATACCCTAATAACATATTTAGAAGTGGCTAACTCATGGTAGTTTTAGAGTAGCAAGCAAGGTCATTTAAAGATGCTAATGGGTTAAAAAGAGAACATATTATGTTTTCGGTTTGTGCTTGGTTGCCGTACTAGTGCTGGTCATCTTGTTCCATTAATTTCCCAACTTTGCTAACTTTCTCTCAGGTACGCCTGCTATGACATCGAGGGGTTGTTTAGAGTCTGATTTTGAGACAATCGCCAGCTTTCTTTGCAGAGCAGCTCAGATTACAAGTGCTGTACAGAGATCATGGAAAATTGCAGAAAGATTTTCTCAAGGGTCTTCACAATAACAAAGATATTATTGATCTTCGGAACCGAGTTGAAACATTTGCTGTCCAATTTGCAAAGCCAGAATTTGATGATTGAACATTCTATGAAGATGTCTGCGTACTACTTGACACCCTTGGTAATTCAATCAATTTTGGCCATCCATGTTTTCCCATTCTATATTTGTAAATTACACGGCGTAGGTCAAAGTCACTTACGTGAATCAGTTGTCTCTCACTTGTGTGGCTCCGTAAAAGAATATAGTCATTTGTTTTCAGAACAGTATAAAAATGTTTGTGAGGTAATCATTTTATAGAACTGTAGAATGTAGATATCTTCATACCGGAAGAACCTCAGCAAGCCAACCTCAAACTTGGTACTGTAAGTTGATGTTGGTGTTCACCTGCTATTCGTTTCTGTTGTAAGGAAAACTTTTTTTTAAATATGAATATAGTGTCTCGTAAAATATTCTCATTTGATTACGAGTAACAAGAGTTGATATATCTGCTGCTCTTGTCGGATCATACTCATTGTTGGTAATGTCTGATTTGAGTAACCAGGGTGTAAAGAGGAAACAAAAGCTGAAATCTGTTTATGAAGAAAATGATTTGGGTTGCTAGAGGGGCTTGCTTTGCTCTGCTCTGGTGTTGGTGAAACAGTTAAGGGTAGCCCAAATTTCATGATTTTCCACAAGACTTTGTGCTACCACTGATGGAGACTTGTCAGGAGATATGATTAGAAGTTGGAAGCTATTCATCATTGAACTCCGTTGCTTTCAAAGTTGAAAACCCCCGAATCAGACAAGACAAAACTACATAAACAAAACCCAAGAGCAACGAAACTACCCTCTGCTTCATCTTGTATTTTCACCTCTAAAATTGACAAATGGGAAATCACTTTCAATATATTAATTACCTAGTAAATATTTATATATGTACTTCTCATACTCACCTCTCCAGTTATACATATAATTTAAGTATATAGAAGATTCTATGCCCTTTTGTTGTAGGCATTAAAATAATTTTCCTTTGGGTTTTAAGGGGGGGGGGGTGAACTGCCATCTCCAGTAGAAACAATGAATGCATGCATGATGTTTGAATAAAACAAATAAAAAAGAAAATATTTTTAGAAAGAAAGAAGAGAAGAGAAGGGTCAAACCATCCTACTTCCATCTAGTATTTTTTTATTCTTTTCCAACCATCCTACATTCTTCTTCTTTTTTATGATTTAATCCTCTCTTTTTTCTTCTACCTATGACTGCAAAAGTCCAACAGCTTCTTCCTCCCTTCAACAATCTCATCAAAGAAATCATCAAGTTGCACAACTATATTGTCAGCACCAGATCTCAACACCCCGAACCACCCTTTCAAGTTCTCCACCCTTTCCTTTATCCCTCCTCCTACTTCCGTTTCCCACTCCTCCACTCCTCCTCCGCCACAGCCACCGCCCCTCCTCTCCAGCTCCCCTCTCAACTCCTCCATTGCCAATTTTGATCTCCTGAACTCGTAGAGCAATATCCCCCCCGGCCTCCCATTCATTTGGTTGATCTCTGCCGCCACCCTTTGCTGCAATCTCGCCGTTGAGATCATAAAAGCCGATCCGAAAATTAAACAGCCTTCGTATCCTCGTAGGAAACTCGATTCCGGTCGGCAATAAACTAGTCCGTACAGCAAGATCATCAAAAGCAATGAACTCACATTCCTCATTGCGTACAGAACCCCTCGGAACCCATGGAATCCATTCAGCTTTGATTCGATCGAAACTTTCTCATCAAACCTCAACGAAAGTGGTTGGATTCTCGTTTCCATTAAAGCCCTGTTTTCCTCCTCCAATCCCACAGCTTCTCTTCGGCACCCTGAAATTGCCCGGATGACCTGTTTTCAAATAGTTTTGAAAGCCATATCAGATCATGAATTCAACGCCAAAAACTAAAAAAAATGTTAAAATGTTGTAAGGAGTGAGAATTTAAGGACCTGTCTGGAAAGCTGGTGATTGAGATGACGATGATTATCAAAAGAGGAAATGATATTGAACCCAGCAGAGTAATAATTTTCGATGCCGGAAATACCCGATTTAATAACATGACAAGCTTCCCAAAGCTTAGAACTTTCATCCATGTATTCATCGAGCCACTTATCACCAACGGGGAGATGGAGCTTTTGGACGAGGAGGAGTAGCTGGGAATGGAAAGATCGGAGAAGGGAAAGGACCCTTTGAAGGAACTGGATGGACATGAAGTTGCTAGAGAGGTAAACACGTTCGAGATCATCTATGCTGCGAGTCAAGAAGGTGTAGAATCCATTGACTGAGCTTGTTGAAGAACCATCCATTGTTGAACAACAAGGAAAAGTGGGAGAGGAGGCAAAAGAAATAGAAAGGAAGAGGAGAAGTGGGAGGAATATCTTGGAAGCTCAGGTTTCAAAGTTTGAAATGGAAAGGGATTATTGGTAGCAATGATGGGTGTTTCCTATAGAGGGGAAAGGATGATTGGTAACTTGCCATTTTCATTGTTTAATTGGCAGAAAGAAAAAAAATTGCATGGAAGAAAATAAAATTA
Organism: Hibiscus syriacus; assembly: GCF_006381635.1. Lineage (NCBI taxonomy): Eukaryota > Viridiplantae > Streptophyta > Magnoliopsida > Malvales > Malvaceae > Hibiscus > Hibiscus syriacus. The sequence goes on along the minus strand of NW_024062612.1, from coordinate 3,167,531 downwards.
CCAAATTGGAAATTAGTTTAAAGAGAAAGATGAGAGGAAAGGTTGGCTAATGCCTTTCTTAAAGAAACGAGTTTTTCATTAACTTCCTTTGCTTTGCTTTCACAATATGTATAGGTTATCCCTTCAAAAACAATTGGTATAGGCTGTAGCTAAACATTATACATTTATCTATAAATCATATCCACCGATAGAGAAAACGGACAAGTGATATTTCTCTCTCAATCTTATAACTTGAACACTCAATGAAGTTTTTAAAATGATTTAAGTTGAATGTTTTTTTAAAAAATATAACATTAAAAGAATTTTGTTCATTCAGGAAAATCTAACAGGATAAAATACTGCAACAAAAAACCAGTGAAAATGGTTGTTCACTCAAACATGAGTAGAAGAGTGGGAGTCCAGCTCATAGTAACATGTTATGGTTTGAGAGAAAAGAAATGATTTAGGAGAAGAATTTAGACGAGAGAGAGATGATAGAGAAGAAAATTCATCATTCATTGCCTAAGCATTTTTTACACCAGAGTCTGTTAATTATTTAGTTACAAATGCCATTCAATAATTGCCAGTTGTCCCAACTATGTAACTACTTGATTCTTCTCTTTCTTTTCTTTCACAAGTACTGGGCCTTCTATCTTGGGCTTCTCCTTCAGTCTTTCCTCTTGCTCGGCCTGCTCTGTAAGTAACCCCGTGCCTCTCACATGATTGAATTCCCAATTTCTTTCTTCAATCCTTAACCCCCGATCTTCATTTCCCAATTGTTCTTCGATATTTTCTCGTCGTTCCTCTTATTCTTCTCCAATCCTGACAATACCCACCCCTCGAGACGAGCCTTGTCCCCAAGGATCGAATGCCGGAAACTGCCCTTTCAGAGTCGAGTAATCCTCCCAAGTATCGTTTTCTACAGCGAGATTCTCCCAGTGAACCAGAAGTTGAGTAACAGGTTTACTATTCCTGTTTATAATTCTTCTGGCCATAATTTTCAATGGTTTAATCTGTATTTCTCCTTCTTCATCTACTGCAGGAGGATCAGTAGCAACAATAGAGGAATCGCCTATGAACTTCTTCAATAAATTGGCATGGAAAATCGGATGCAATCGAGAGGAATCGAGTAAGTCCAAGCAATATGCGACTGCTCCTATTCTTTCCAAAATACGATAGGGACCAAAAAATTTTGCTGCTAACTTTAATTTTTTTCGCAGGACAATCGATGTCTGTTTGTAGGGCTGTAATTTCAGGTAAACTAAATCCCCAATCTCAAAGGTTCTTTCAGTTCTATTCTTATCTTCTTGCTGCTTCATTCTATTGCTTGCTATCTGCAACTGATTCTTTAGCAACTGTCTGGTAGTCTCTCTACTGCTCATCATTTTTGATATAGTATGTACTGTAGACTCAATAGGCCAAACCATAATAGGTGGTTTATACTCATATAATGCCTTAGAGCAGTATGATAAGTGGTGTTGTACCACCACTCTGCATGTGGTAACCACTTAGCCCATTGCTTAGGTTGATAGAAGGAAAGGCCACTCAAATATTGTTCTAAGCATTGATTGACTCTCTCTGTTTGTCTATCTGTTTCTGGATGGTAAGCAGTACTGAAAAATGTCTTTGTTCCCAACTGTTTCATTAACTCCCTCCAAAACACACTTGTGAATGTCTTATCTCTGTCAGAAATGGCCATTTTAGGCTGACCATATAGCTTATACACATTGTCTAGGTATATCTTAGCCACCTCTGTTGCAGAATAAGGGTGAGCTAAAGACAAAAAATGGTTGTACTTTGTAAACTTATCCAAAATCACCAAAATACAATTTTTCTTAAATGAAGTAGGTAGACCTTCAATGAAATCCATTTTAGGCTGACCATATAGCTTGAGCTCTTGAATTGTTGAAAACATTTTGATATTTCGATATAACAAATTAAGTTAAATGAATTTTAAGATTTTCCAAAAAGATTTTCTAAGTATATTTTATGTAATTATTCGAATATCAAAATATTACTTCAAATCTTTCAAATGTCATTTTTAATCCTTACTCAAGTGTAAAATTAAGTTTTAATCTTAAAATAATTTCAAAATGATTTTACAAAATATTTTGAACCATCTCAAAGCCAAAAATTACAGATTGCTCAGAGGGAACCAATTCCTCCCCAAGGGGGTACCGATTCCCCCTGAATGGTTTGGCTCCGAGAATTCCAGTATGCTTGGAGGGAACCGATTCCCCCTGTTTAACGGTCGAAATATTTGAATTTTACACTTAGGGAACCGATTCCCCTTAAGGGGTACCGATTCTCCCCACGCTCCAAACTGTTTTATTAATTGATTTCACACTAAAACGGCTATATTATCTTCATTAATGATCCCCAACATTTAGAAGTGATTCAAGGTGTATTAAAGCAAGCTTAGAAGCCATTGATCAAAAACAAGAAAACATCAAGCAACTAGAATCAAGAGAGAATCAAAGAGAAATCATCAAACCTCAAGTTTGAGCATTTCAAGCCTATTTTTCATTCAATATTCATTTTGCTTTCAAGAACACTTATTGTGCTCAATTGTATTTATTCTTGAGTGTCCTTTTATTTGTTCTAGAATTGTGCAAACAACTTACCTTGTGAGGATTTCCTTGTAGGTTTGTAAATTTGTATTGTTCTCTTTGGGAGATAGTGTTCTCAAGAATTTAGGGTATAATTCTTGAAGGTTTGTAAGGTTACTCTTTGTCCTCAAAAGAAAGACAAATTAGTGAATTTGTGGAAAATCCTTAGTGTGGATAGCTAAGGTAGTGGACGTAGACTTTGGTTGAGAAAGTCGAACCACTCTAAATCGCTGTGCAATTTCTTTCAATTTTCTGCAAAAGCTTCCACCAAAATTTTTATTGCTAATTCACCCCCCCTCTTGGCCGATTCCGTCAATCGATTAACTCAATAATTGGCATCAGAGCCTAACTCATTTGAAGGTTTAATCGCCTCTTGAGTCGATTCGGGAAGAGTTACATCGATAATCAAAGTCATCAATGGCCTCTACTTCAAACTTCGACTCCGGTCTCGATTCGATGCCCATCAACAAGCCTCCTTTCTTCAATGGGGCTAATTATGCCTATTGGAAAAATAGGATGATGTACTTCATTCAAACAAGTGACATGGGAGCATGGAATGTCGTAGAAGAATGATACTTCAAGCCTCTCACTCATCCAAGATTATGGAGTGAATGAGAGACAAAAATGTTCCAGCTCAACTCCAAAGCCATCCATATCATATTTTGTGCTCTTGGACCAGATGAATACGAAAGAGTTTCATCTTGTACAACCGCCAAAGGAATATGGGACAAACTTCAAGTCACTCATGAAGGTACCGATGAGGTAAAGAAATCTAAAATTAGTATTCTAACGCATAGCTATGAAAATTTCAGGATGAAACCAAATGAAGAAATCAAAGCTATGACGGATAGATTCTCAACGATTGTCAATTGTCTCAAATCATATGGAGAGATCATTTCAAATGAAAAGCTTGTGAGGAAGTTAGTCTACTCCCTCCCAAAATCATGGTAGTCAAAGAAGACGAAATTCATCGAGTCTAAGGATCTAACATCCTTAACTCTTGAAGAGCTAATCGGTTCACTCCTCACTCATGAAATGATGCTTGAAGAGACACCAAAGGAGAATGAGAAGAAGAAAAACATTGGAGTTGCTCTCAAATCCACAAAAAATGAGAGTGATTCGGATGCAGATGACGATGACGAGGAAATGGCATTGTTTGCCAAACGGTTCAGAAAAATGATGAGACCTTACCGAGGAAGAAAATTCAAACGAAATGAAGGCCTCAAAAATGAACCAAAAGAGAAGGACCCGATCATTTGCTATGAATGCAAAAAGCAGGGGCATGTCAAATATGATTGCCCACAACTGAAGAGAAAGGGTCAATCAAAGAATAAGCACAAGGCTCATGTGGCTACATGGAGTGATGAAGAAGGTTCCGATGAAGAGGAACAAGAAGTAGCAAACTTGTGCTTGATGGCATTCGGAGGAGATTCTAAGGTAACCTCTAACTCATCTGATTTTGATGATTTATCCTATGATGAGTTATTAGAGGAATATAATGGGTTGGCTACGGATTATGAGAAATTGTTTTTAAAATATAAAAATGATGTTTCAAAATTGAAAAATGATAATAAACTCATATCCAAAACCAACAACGATCTTGAAAGTAAAATCAAAGATTTACAAATCAAACTAGAAGAGTTTGAAAAGAAAATTTTGGATTTGCAAAATTTACTTTCAAAGGTCAATGATGATCATCAAAAGAAAATTGATGATCTTAAAACTTCTTTTGATAAAGTTGGAACAAAACGTTTTGAAAATGGAGAAAATTCAAAATCCAACTTTGTTAGAAAAAGTTTTAAAAACTACAATCATAGAGGTCCCCAAAGAACCTCTAATGGAAAAATCATTAGAAGTATATGGGTTCCTAAAGAGCTCATTACTACTAAAGATAAGGATATCCTACACAAATGGATACCTAAGGGGACTAGGATTTTGGAAACTAATGAATATGGACCCAAAAGAATTTGGGTACCAAAAATTAGAAATTAATCTATGTTTGTAGGAAAATGAGCATTGCTACAAGGCACGGGAAACAAATCCAAATTCATGGTACCTTGATAGTGGATGCTCAAGACACATGACCGGAGACAAAAACCGGTTCATTGAGCTTAACGCCAAAAATGGAGGAGAAGTGACTTTTGGTGATGATTCAAAAGGTCACATTAAAAGTATTGGTATTATTGGTAATACCTCTTCCATACAAATTAAGAATGTTTTATATGTGAATGGATTAAAGCATAATCTATTGAGTATTAGTCAATTTTGTGATAAGGGATTCAATATCATGTTTGATATTAATGGTTGTAAAGTCATTGACATTGCATCTAATCGGATTATGCTTGTTGGTCATAGAATAGGAAACATATACATGGTGCATTTAGATTCTATTGATATGACTAATTTGTGCCTAGTTGCTAAGGATGAACATGATAGTTGGTTATGGCATAGGAGACTAGGACATGCTAGTATGAGTGTTTTGCAACGGCTAACTCAAGGTGATTTAGTTCGAGGGTTGCCTAAGCTTAAATTTGATAATGATAAAATATGTGATGCTTATGCTAAAGGAAAACAAAAGCGAGTTTCTTTTAAATCCATTAATGACGTATCAACTAGTAGAGTATTACAATTGATCCATATAGATCTTTTTGGGCCAACTAGGACTACTAGCTTGGGTGGAAAACAATATGCATTTGTCTTGGTAAGTGACTATTCTAGATATACTTGGGTTCTATTCTTAAGTACTAAAGATGAAGCATTAGAAAAATTCATCACGTTTTCAAAAGTAATCCAAAATGATAAAGGTTACTCTATAACTAGTGTTAGGAGTGATCATGGCACTGAATTTGAAAATCTTGGATTTACTGAGTTTTGTAATTCTAATGGTATTAGTCACAATTTTTCAGCACGTAAAACCCCTCAACAAAATGGAGTTGTTGAGAGGAAAAATCAAACTTTAGAAGAAATGGCTAGAACCATGCTTTGTGAAAATAATTTGCCAAAATATTTTTGGGTGGAAACCACAAATACCGCTTGTTATGTTGTAAATTGGGTAATGATTAGGCCTATTTTAAAGAAAACTCCATATGAAATTTTCAAAAATAAAAAGCCTAACATTAGCTATTTTCATCCTTTTGGATGTAAATGTTTTGTTTTAAACAACGATAAAGAAAACCTTGGCAAATTTGATGCTAAAAGTGATGAAGGAATTTTTATGGGTTATTCCTTAAATTTTAAAGCTTATCGAGTATTTAATAAAAGAACTTTAGTTGTAGAAGAGTCTATACATGTTGTTTTCGATGATAATCTCCTTCCGAGGAAGGATTCTTGTGTGAATGATGATGTAGGTATTATAAATACAAATAAACTAAGACATGACGTTGAAGAATCATCATCAAAGGAAGAAACAAAAGATGAGGTAACTCATGATCCTCTTGAGAATCCAACCATTGAAGAAAGGGAAGTATCTTATCCAAGAGAGTACAATTATGTCAAGGATGGTGAGATTATATGTGATCCATCCAAAGGGGTAACAACTCGATCTTCTCTTAGAAATATTTGTAATTATGTTGCATTTATTTCATGCATAGAGCCTAAGAATATTAAAGAAACATTAAAAGATGAACATTGGATTATGGCTATGCAAGAAGAATTAAATCAATTTGAGAGAAGTAAAGTATGGACATTAGTTGAAAGTCCTAGTAATAAATCTACTTTAGGTACTAGATGGGTATTTAGGAATAAGCTTGATGAGAGTGGTAATATAGTGAGAAACAAGACTAGACTTGTTGCTCAAGGGTATACTCAAGAAGAGGGCATAGACTATGATGAAACATATGCTCCCGTAGCTAGGATGGAAGCAATTTGAATGTTATTAGTATTTGCATGTTTTCATGAATTTAAATTATATCAAATGGATGTTAAAAGTGCATTTTTAAATGGTTTTATAAAGGAAGAAGTGTATGTGAAACAACCTCCAGGTTTTGAAGATTCAAAATTTCCGGATCATGTTCTTAAATTGACAAAAGCGCTTTATGGTTTAAAACAAGCTCCTAGAGCTTGGTATGAAAGATTGTCAAATTTTTTAATTGAAAAAGGTTTTTCAAAAGGGAAGGTTGACACTACATTGTTTTTAAAGCATAAAGGTAAAGATTTATTAGTAGTTCAAATTTATGTTGATGATATAATATTTGGTTCTACTAATGATGTTCTTTGCCAAGAATTTTCTAAGCTAATGCAAAGTGAATTCGAAATGAGCATGATAGGGGAGCTCTCATTTTTCTTGGGACTCCAAATCAAGTAAAGAAAATATGGCATCTTCATCAATCAAGCTATGTACGTCAAAGATATGCTCAAAAAGTTTGGACTGGAAAATGGCAAACCTCACGACACTCCAATGAGCTCTTCAACAAAGCTTGACTTAGATGAAAGAGGTAAATGTGTAGATGTTAAATTATATAGGTCAATGATTGGCTCTTTGATTTATCTAACTGCAAGTAGACCAGACATTATGTTTAGTGTTTGCTTATGTGCTAGATTTCAATCATGTCCTAAGGAATCACATTTACTAGCTGTTAAGAGAATCTTTAGATACCTTAAGGACACTCCTAGTTTAGGACTTTGGTATCCTAGAGACTCTAGCTTTATCTTGCATGCCTTTTCTGATGCAGATTATGGAGGATGCAAATTAGATAGGAAAAGCACATCCGGTACTTGCCAATTCCTTGGAAATATGCTAATTTCTTGGTTTTCAAAGAAACAAAATTGTGTTGCATTATCTACCACTGAAGCCGAATACATTTCAGCTGGTAGTTGTTGTGCACAAGTTTTATGGATGAAACAACAACATTTTGATTATGGAATTGAAGTAGGTACCATTCCTATCAAGTGTGAAATACTAGTACTATTTGTCTCACTAAAAATCCCATCCAACACTCTAGAACTAAGCACATCGAAATAAGACATCACTCAATTAGAGATCATGTCACTAAGGAAGATGTAGTTCTAGAATTTGTTGATACTTTGCACCAATTAGCGGATATATTTACAAAACCTTTAGACAAGGAAAGATTTTGGACACTTAGGAGAGAATTAGGTTTGACCAACCTATCTTCACTTAGTGTTTAAAATAATTTTAGCACTTTTAAGACTAAATGAAAAATGCTTAATTTTTTTATTGCATTCATTGATATTAGTTAGGGGGAGTTTATGATTCTTGATGAAAATTAATTTTATGTTCAAATATAATTTAATTTGATTGTTTGAACGTGATTAATTTTCAATATATGAGTTGCCAATACCACTAGAGAAAATTAATTTAGCATTTTGTGTGTTTAAAATCGGATTTTAGCATTTTGGTGCAGAGAGAATCGATACCCCCATGAGGGAACCGATTCCCCCCTTTGAAGGGGAACCGACTCCCCCCATAGGGGAATCGATACCCCCTGGGGTTCTGGTTTTATCGGGCAGTACCCTTGGTTTTGGCTCAAAACCTCTCTTCTCTTCCACCGTTCTTCCCCTCTACTCTCTCAAATCTCTATTTTGCCTCAAATCAACGTTTTTAATCAAAATTCACTTCAAATATCATCTTCTAAACCTGCTAGCATCATTAAAATCGTGCAAACAACATCAAAATCCACTCAATCTCATCTTTCAAGGTAAATTTTTCTAAACTCTATATTTCATTGATTTTGAACATAGAAATAGTTTTAATTAGTTCTAGATAGAAATAGTGATCGGGCATTGATTGTTTAGTGATTAGAAACTAGTTACAACTAATTTCATCAAAAACACAAGAATTTTCCAAAAATTTAGAAAATTTTGAAATAAAAAAAATGTTTTTCAAATTATTGTGTTTTAATTGAATTATGTTGTTGTTATGAAAACTATACATATATTTCAAAATCTTATTTTTCAATAGTTTTCAAAAAGTTTGCACATTAGGATTGATTTAGTGAACCTTGAAATATTGAGGACTCAATTAAGTTTTGGGATTGATTGAATTGCATACATGTGTTTTCTAAATTGCAGGTTATCCATTCAATTCTGATTTCCTAAACCATGTCCAATCCTAAACGTGCTAGGTCATCATCTAGTCGCTCACACCGTCAACCAAATCCACCTCCAAATCCTCATACTATTCCTGAAATTCCAATTCCTAATCCTAATCTAGTTGATCCCAATTTAACTATCCAAAATTCATGCTTCAATCATCCTGGTCCCAGAAATCATCGCTTTTGGTATTATCAATATTTTGACTCTTATAAAATTAGAGAAGAACGTATTCCTTCTTGTCAAGCTATGTTAGATATTAATTTTAAATATCTTCCTCTTTTACAAGAGTGGAAATTCGATAAACTTTGTGACATTGAACCTATTGTTTACCATCAACTTGTTCGAATCTTTTATTCTAATGCCGAGTGTCTTAGACCTTCATGAACGTTTTCTTCACCTAATGATTTCTTGGTGGTTTCGACCATCCGGAGGTCGTTATTCTACTCTTAGAGCCTTGGATCTTTGGTGGTTACATTGTTTCGAAAACAATATTAAAATAAACCTACCTCATATCATTTTTGCTTAAATTGTTGAAACCGTAAATCTTGTTCATAACAAGAAACTCTGTTCATCTCTAGTTTACAGTTGCATTTTCAGTAATCTTTTTACTAAAGTCGGGCTTAGAGTTGGTCTAGATGCCTCCTTTCCTCTAATGAAACAAATTAATCTTCTTTCCTTAACGAGAGCGGGATGGATAAAGGATAAGGAAACCGGTGAATGGGTTCGATCGTCTGAAAATACTCCGGGAGCTAGTTCTTCACGAGCTCCACCAGAAGGTGACGATGATCCCGAGCTTCAACAATTAATGCGAGACATCGATGAAGCCAAAGATGAGCCTGAACAGCCCGAGGAGCAAGCACAACAAACTCATCAAATGCCTCCATATTTTCAATCTTTTATGGAGACATTCGATTTCCGATATGCTACCATGGATTCGCGCTTTACTTCTATAGAGTCTCATTTATCCACAATGGGAGCTCAACAATTAGAAATCCTCCGAGAGATGCGCACAAACAACGCTTCCATGAATGAACGTATTGATGCACTCTTACATGAGATGGCCGCTATGCGAGCTCGTTTTCCTCCTCCCGATCCGGATGTTTAATTCTGTGTTTAGCTTTAGAACTTTGAACTAAAAGATTATTGTTTCAACATTTTGAATATTTTGGAATGTTTGATTTTGAGGATTGTTAGACTTTGGATTTGTTGGGATGTTTAAATTTATATATTTGGTTTAGTTAAATTTATTGCATCATTTAAATCATATTAGATATATGACAAATTTTGCCATGTCACATTGTTTCTGAATATTGATTATGAAACTAATGGCTAACGTTTCTCTTGATTGTGATCTTAGCAGCTGAAACTATATATAATCAAATTGGCTATGTGATTTGAAAACCTTGTTTAAATTCTTTTAAAATGTCTTTTTGATTTAACAAAAAGGGGGAGAAGTGTGTTAAATGTTTTAAATGGGAGAAGTGTTAAAGTAAGGGGGAGTAATTTCAAAACTTGAGTTCAAAATCTTAAAATTACTAAAATGTTTTGTTATATCAAAAAGGGGGAGATTGTTGAAAACATTTTGATATTTCGATATAACAAATTAAGTTAAATGAATTTTAAGATTTTCTAAAAAGATTTTCTAAGTATATTCGATATAATTATTCGAATATCAAAATATTACTCAAAATCTTTCAAGTGTCATTTTTAATCCTTACTCAAGTGTAAAATTAAGTTTTAATCTTAAAACAATTTCAAAACGATTTTACAAAATATTTCGAACCATCTCAAAGCCAAAAATTCCAGATTGCTCAGAGGGAACCGACTCCCCCCCAAGGGGGTACCGATTCCTCCTGAATGGTTTGGCTCTAAGAATTCCAATATACTCGGAGGGAACTGATTCCCCCCAGGGGGTACCGATTCCCCCCTGTTTAACGGTCAAAATATTTGAATTTTACACTTAGGGAACCGATTCCCCTTAAGGGGTACCGATTCCCCCCACGCTCCAAATTGTTTTATTAATTGATTTTACACTAAAACGGCTATATTATCTTCATTAATGATCCCCAATGTTTAAAAGTGATTCAAGGTGTATTTAAGCAAGCTTAAAAGCCATTGATCAAAAACAAGAAAACATCAAGCAACTAGAATCAAGAGAGAATCAAAGAGAAAGCATCAAACCTCAAGTTTGAGCATTTCAAGCCTATTTTTCATTCAATATTTATTTTGCTTTCAAGAACACTTATTGTGCTCAATTGTATTTATTCTTGAGTGTTCTTTTCTTTGTTCTAGAATTGTACAAACAATCTACCTTATGAGGATTTCCTTGTAAGTTTGTAAATTTGTATTGTTCTCTTTGGGAGAGAGTGTTCTCAAGAATTTGGGGTATAATTATTGAGGGTTTGTAAGGTTACTCTTTGTCCTCAAAAGAAAGACAAATTAGTGAATTTGTGGGAAATCCTTAGTGTGGATAGCTAAGGTAGTGGACATAGACTTTGGTTGAGAAAGTCGAACCACTCTAAATCGCTGTGCAATTTCTTTCAATTTTCTACAAAAGCTTCCACCAAAATTTTTATTGCCAATTCACCCCCCTCTTGGCCGATTCCGTCAATCGATTAACTCAACATGAATGTCCTCCTTGAGGAGAGTCATGTAAGGTCTTAATAATCTTCAATCTAAGACTGCCATGATCCCCAATATAAACTCTACCACTATATCTAAGGATAGCTTTAGAATATTTCCACTTACTGTCAACTGTAGGATTAATAGTAAGAGCTGAAATCCAGTACTGAGCTAAAGTATCCTCTTGATAACTTTCTTCCACCTCTTGAACCCAAGCATGTATCAAAACAGTAGCTCTCAAAGCAAAGTAGTGAGCCCGATCCTCTCATCTTCTAGATAAGGCATCAGCAACCACATTCAACTTCCCTTTTCTATACTGTATAGTATAGTCCAACCCCAGGAGCTTTGTCAACCCTCTCTTTTGAATAGTGGTAGTCAGTTTCTGTTCTAAAAGAAACTTTAGAGGCTCATGATCAGTCTTAATAATAAAAGGTTTACTCTCCAAATAATGTCTCCATTTTGAAACAGCCAAGAGAATAACAAGGTATTCTCTTTCATATATAGATAATGCTGAATTTTTTGGACTTAGAGCTTGACTCAAATAAGCAATAGGTCTTCATTCTTGTGACAGAACAGACCCTATACCTCCAAAACTAGCATCTATATCTAAATAAAATGTTTTAGAAAAATCTGGTAAGGCCAAAACTGGAGCAGAACACATGGCTAATTTAAGATCCTCAAAAGCTTTATAAGCAGCATCAGTCCACTGAAATCCATCCTTTTTCAACAACTGTGTCAAAGGCCTACTAATAATGCCATAATTTCTGATAAATCTCCTGTAATATCCAGTTAGGCCTAGAAATCCTCTTAAAGATTTAAGAGTTTTAGGCTTAGGCCAATTTTGCATAGCCTCTACCTTGCTAGGTCAGTAGATACCCCTGCAGCAGAAATAATATGGCCAAGATACTCCACTTGATTCTGTCCAAAGAAACACTTGGATAATTTTGCAAATAACTGATTCACCTTCAACACCTCCAAAACCAGCTGTAAGTGTTCAATGTGATCTTGCATACTGCTGCTGTATACCAATATATCATCAAAGAAAACTGAAACAAATTTTCTGAGGAAAGAATTGAATAATTCATTCATAAATGCCTGAAATGTAGCAGGAGCATTAGTAAGACCAAAAGGCATTACCTTGAACTCATAATGACCTTGATGAGTTCTAAAGGTTGTCTTGTAAATATCTTCAGGTTTAATTATGATATGCCAATAACCTAACCTCAAATCAAATTTTGAAAAGTAGACTGCCCCATGTAACTTGTCCAACAAATCTTCCACTATAGGAATAGGAAATTTGTCTTTGATGGTCATACTATTTAATTCTCTGTAATCCACACAAAATCTCAAAGTTTCATACTTCTTTTTTAATAAGAAGGCAAGGAGATGCAAATGGGCTCTTACTAGGTTGAATGAAAGAAGAAGAAAGCATAGTAGCTATCTGTTTTTCCACTTCAGCCTTTTGATTATAAGGAAATCTGTAAGGCCTTAAGTTGACAGGTGTAGCAGTAGATTTGAGTTGAATAGCATGGTCATGACTTCTCTGAGGAGGTAGCCCTTTAGGTTCAGCAAAAACTGATCTGTACTGTTCCAACACATGTTGAATTTCAGTAGGAATAACAGTAGAATTCTCTTCCATATTCAATAAAACAACATGACCCAAAATATCTGAATCCCAAGCAGACATTTTAAGTAGTGTAGCTCCAGAAATTTGTAGTAATTCATTAGAGGGTTGTTGACCTTGAATACAAATATGATCCCCTTGATGGTCAAAGCTTAAGGTCATGTTGTTGAAGTCCATTAGTATTGGACTGAATAGTTTCATCCAATCAACTCCCAAGACCATGTCACTTCCTCCCAATTTAAGCAGCCTAAAATCATGTAAAAAAGTATGGCCCTGCATTTGCCATTCTACCTTATTGCACTGAGCATAACTGAATAATTTCTGGCCATTAGCCATAGTGATAGCCAGAGGATTAGGGGTAGTAACCTGTATACCAGCATCAGCCCATTTAGGGGTCAAAAAGCTATGTGTGATGCCACTATCAATTAAGATAATCAGGGGTTTCCCTTGAATAGTACCTTGAATTCTCAAAGTATTATGGCCAATACAACTGGTAATGGCATTCATAGAAATTTCTAGATTTTCTTCTTCTGACTGCTGAATCTGCTCTGTATCAGTGGCACTAATTTCCACAGGAAAATTATCACTCTCTTCAGTCATCATATTTAACTGCCTATTTTTACACTGACGGCCTGGTAAATATTTCTCTCCACATTTGAAACAAAGATTATTTTGCCTTCTATAATCCATAAGATTCTGTTTTGGATTTGATGATGAAGTAGGCTTTATAGACATTGGCAAAGCAGGTGTCTTAGATATAGATAAGGGGTTTGGGTAGGGTGGGCTTTTAAAAGAAGGCCTTAATCTTTTATTTTCAAACTCCACAGAAAGTTCATAAAGCTTGGCCTGTTTGCATGCTTCAAACAAGTTCCTAGGATCCAAAGCCTTGACCCTATGCTTAATATCATCTCGTAGACCACTAATAAAAAGTGATACAAAGAACTCCTCAGTTAAGGTAGGATTCTGCAATAACATATAGGGCTGTAACTCCTCAAATTTTTCCTGATAATCTTCCACTGACCCCTTTTGAGTCAATTTAGTGAACTCTTCAACAATATCACAGAAAGATCTATCACTGAATTTGTGACAGATATCAGCTTCAAAATCATGCCATGTTACATGGTGCTTTTGCATTATATACCCATCAAACCATATTTCTGCTTTGCCTGTCAAATACATAGTAGCTACCTCTACTCTTTGCTTAACAGAAACACTACAAATAGAGAAATATTTCAAGCATTTTTGAATCTATCCCCTAAGATTAACCCCATCAAAAATGATAGTTCTATCTTAGGTCTGTGCCACATAGTTCCTAAATTGTTAAGTGAACCCCCTGACCCCTTTTTTCAGCTTCCAGTCCAAACAGATTAGGTCTAGAGTCATTGTTTTCACCCACTTGATTTTCAGGCCTAAAATTGTTCTTAAGAGCTAAACAAGCATCAGGTTTAGTCTTTAATATCCCAGGTTCATCCGGTTTATATGTAAATCTAGACTTGTCATTCACCACAGTCACCAAAACAATATTTTTGTCCTTATTTTTAGAAGTATCAGGAGATTGTACATGTTCATCAGTAGAATGCTCCTGCTCCTCATTCCTGCCTGTCAGAATCTTTAATAGTTCTTCCACATAACCCTGATTAGTGGCCATTCTGGACTCCAATGCAGTGATTCTATTTTCTTGAGTCTCCCACCATTTAGGTGGATTAGTTTCATCTTGCCCCTTCTTCACCAATGCAGCTAAGTCTTCAATCTGTTTTTGGATCCCAGATAAATCAGTTTCCGCCATAGATTGGTTCTTCTTTGTCATGCCCACCAGAAATTTTTTCCAGAATTGAAGCTCTGAATACCAATTGTTATGGTTTGAGAGAAAATAAAGGATTTAGGAGAAGAATTTAGATGAGAGAGAGATGATAGAGAAGAAAATTCATCATTCATTGCCTAAGCATTTTTTACACCAGAGTCTGTTAATTATTTAGTTACAAATGCCATTCAGTAATTGACAGCTGTCCCAACTATGTAATTACTTGATTCTTCTCTTTCTTTTCTTTCATAGGTACTGGGCCTTCTGTCTTAGGCTTCTCCTTCAGTCTTTCCTCTTGCTCAGCCTGCTCTGTAAGTAACCCCGTACCTCTCACATGATTGAATTCTCAATTTCTTTCTTCAATCCCTAACCCCCGATCTTCATTTCCCAATTGTTCTTCGATATTTTCTCGTCGTTCCTCTTCTTCTTCTCCAATCCTAACATAACAGTGGTTTCTTCTTTACTAATGAAAAAGGAAGAAAATACTGCGTATGGACTTGATCTTAAGAAATGGTGGTAGCAGACTAGACTATTGAAGAAGCAAAAAATGGGATCCAAAATCCTGCAAAAGCTTTAATACGAGCCAAAGATTTGATTGAATCTAAGGCATGGCGCGAAGCTAAGAAAGAGTTGAGGAAGAGTTGTTCATTGTTGAAGTAGGATACCAACGTAATGATTATCCTTTTCTCCATTGCAAATCTTTTTTCTTCCCTATTTCTGTGTTTGCTTTGATTTTGATTGGGTATTATAATGGTTTTTTAAACATCGCAGTTGGATTCTGCAGCTACGGATGAAAATGAATGTCAGGTTTTGCAGTGCTATAATAAGATTGTTTTAGCTCTCAGATATATTTTGTCAAAACTGTGAGTGAAGTTTTATAGTTTTCTTCGTTGTTCTCCGTGCTGTTGAAGTAAATTCCCAGCTAACTAAGGGATGAACATTATAATTGAATATACAAGATATTATTATAGTATATAAGTGTACTTTTTTTAAATTAGTTTTAAGTTTAATATCATAATATTAATGTGTTAAAAGATAAATGAGTTCTTATATTAATTTTATTACGATATAAACGATTCTTACACATTATAAATTTTAAAAATAAATCGAATCAAATTAGGTGATTAAAACGTAACAAATATCTAAGTTTAGTTATAGTTTTAGAAAAAATAATAGTTGAATGATCAAAATGAAATTAATATAATAAATGAGTAACTAAATATGTAATTTACTCTTACTTTTTTAACAGGGTTAACTATTTAAAACGAACGAAGTAGGAATTTAAACTTCTGATAACAAAACGTCCCGAAATATACTTTATAGGAATTCGGTCCGAATAATATATTTTAGGGGAAAGGGTAAATTAAATAAGTTTGGCATCTAACGACTGAGATTCTGCCGCCTTTCTCTTTTTAAAACGTGTAATTCTTTCAAGCTGTTTGGGATGCTTGAATTGCGTGCTTCCTTTGGCTGCTTCCCCATCATTTTTCTCTTCCTCCAGCAGCTTCTTCACTTCAACCCACACGTATCCATGAATTCTGAAAGTTTGACTTTATAGATTTAAGTTCATTCTGTTCAAACTATTTGTAATAAATTATATATATATATATATATATATCAAAATCAATATTTCATTTTTATTTTATAATCATTTAAAAAATTACTATATGTTGTTAATGAAATTTTCGGTTTTAATATTGTAATTTTTTAGATCTTAGAGTTTCTCATATCATAATAAACAAAATTAAAATTAATTTTAAAAAATTGAGAGTTTCTCATATCATAATATTTGTAAATTTTTTAGATCTTAGAGTTTGAATTGTAAATTTGATGCTGATGAAATGGATGGTAGAGACTACGAATGTGGTGGAAAGGTGATATGTTATTATCTCTATTTATTTATTTATTTATTTTTGTTTAGTTATCAAAAAAATAAAAAAAAATTAAAGAAAATAAATCTATAAAAGAAATGAATATGAAATATTATGTCAATAACTCGTTGTGTAATAATTTTTTTAATAAACATAATAGATTTTAAAATGGTTTATATAATAAAATATAATATAAATAATTATTTTATAATTAAATTTTAATAAAATTATTATTTACAATTAATATTAAAATATAAGAAAAACAAAGTAATAAACTGATATAATAATTGAAAAGATCCATTTTTCGCTGTTTTTCGAAAGAATGGGGAATTGAAATGATTAGGTTCGTTTGTATGTTTGGTCTAATTTCTATGCAAAATCAGTCTTTTTAGGCAATACTAATATTAGTAATTATTATTATTATTATTATTATTATTTATTTGGTCTAATTTCTATGCAAAATCAGTCTTTTTAGGCAATACTATTTTTATTTTTAGATAATATTTTATTAGTAATTATTATTATTATTATTATTATTATTTATTTCCAATCTAATGAGTCATGATTTAATCGAACACCGTTGCTGTCACCAGCTTTTGGACCCATCAAACGGCGGATCCTAAACTACCAAAAAATAAATAAAATTAAAATATCTATTTGTTTACTTATGGATTATGGCTTATTATACAATGTTGTGTTGGGACCCAAATTTTTCGTTACATTTGGCCAAACAAATTCCGAATGATTATTTGTTTTTTTCTTTTTTTATAAAAGTAAATTTAAAATAGAAAATATCTCAAATTATAATAAATATATACAATCACAATCGTAAATTAAGCACATAATAATAAGAAAAATTTTCTATAATCATTGAAACAAAACTAGTTACTTAAGGTCATATAAGAACCATATAAAGAAAAATTAAATCTTACCAAGAAACTCGAACAAAGATAGATACAAACAGATCTTTTCGCATCGGCAAACGAACCAGAAAAGGGATCAAACTATTGAAAGACCACCGATAAACTACAAAATCAGACTCGAACGACATGAAAATCTATCCACGAACGTGAATTATGTATCCAAATCTAATCCACCTATTTGTTAATCAAAGGCAATATAATGTTGAAGTATAATATATATGTTCTCTCTCTATTCCATTACCATATTCTTTTCCAAGAAACAGATTTAAATAATAATTATCATAATTTATTTTATTTTAAATTTCTAGATGAGTAAATTATACTATTAGTCACTCAATTGTAAAAAAAATCAGTTGGATCATTCAAATTCTAGAAACTTACAATATGGTATATTACGTTAATGTTAGTCACCCAATGATAAATTATGTTAGTGTCACGTGTTGATATCATATGGTAAGTCCAATGGTTGGGCAAAAATAAAAATAATAATGTCGCATCCAAGAAAAAAACCTTCCCAGACCTAACCATTACACTCAATTGTTTCTTTAGTTTAGCTAATGACAATTCCTATATTTTAGATCGAAAGTAGTGTTTAAATAAAACAAAAAAATTAAACTAAAATTATTTACATCAATTATATATAAAATATTAGTTTTTTTATAAGCAATATGGTTTCATATTGTGTATAATTCATGTTTTCTTCATTGTTTCTCTAGTCTATTAGTTTAAGTGTTGACTCTCAAATTTTGGATATTTGCATTTTTTAATATTAAACTTTTAAAATCTACAATACCATCACTAATTTTTTTAATTCATTTTTATTATGGTCAATATCCATTGGTGTTGCTAAAAAGGTTGATACGAAACATTAAAGTTATATTTTTTCCCCTAAAAATTCTATGTTTCTTATACTTAAGATTGGCATTGATAACTCTTTTTTCGTAATTTTTTGTCGTTGTTTAGTAGTTTCTTTGATTGAAAAGATTATTGAACTATCAACTAATTGTATTCATTTTTCTTTATTTTCATTGGTTCAAGTTCGTTGAAAAACCTTGCAATTCCTTCAAACTCCAATAGAAATGAAGCCTTAAAACTTTATGATTTAGCACTATCAATCATTGGATCAATTTAAAATTAAATTATATTAGAGTTATGATCAAATAAGACCTTCCTACCGTTAGAATTGATTGATGACCGCTCATTTAATTAGAAGCTCGCCAAGACCAAGATAGATAGCTTTCATTTTTTCTTATTATTTCTCTTATTTTTATTTGTTTCTTTACTTACTTTTGTTTTTGTTTATTGTTTACTGCTATTAGTGATTATAGATTACGATAGAATGAGATTGGTGATGGTGGCTCGGGCTTGATCTAGTCGTTGATGGTGGTTGTGACTTGTAACTGTGATATTTGTGACTTTGATGAAATGATTGTGATGAATAGCTTAGAGATCATGAAAATACGATGAAACTTTTGAGTATAGTAAGTGATTGTTTGTTTACTTCAGAATGATTAAGTGTTGAATGATTCAGAGGCTCTGTATAAATTAGCTCTGAATGCGACATGCTGTTTGATAATGACTCTGAATCATTCAGAATGTACTTTGATGTTGAATCATTCAACACTATTTTGCTGAATCAGTCAGTACTGAATCATCCAGAGGAGCGAAACAAACATGTTGAATGATGAACGGTTCAACATTCAACATTCAACGCTGAATGGTTTCATTCAGAGCCAAACAAACAACCCCTAAGTGTTATGTTTAAAGACAATAAAAAATCGGAAGAATATCAAACAATAACGAAGTATGCAAAAGGGTTTCGATGACATTACGACAACTACCTACTAGTATGAGAAACTTTAGGTTTTTAGGGGAAGAATATGCCTTTATCATTCCACGTTTATATTTTATAACATCAATTAACGATAGTGAATTTAATGAAAGTAAATTAAAATTTTGATGAACAGATACAAATGCCCTAAATTCTAAAGACCATTTATATTTCTACCCTTATTTTTATTACATATGATACAATTGTGAGAATTATTAAATGCTTACGAACCCCTATTTTATATAGATAATATGAAAATAAATTTTAAAATTAAGTAAACGTTCGGATTATTTATAAATTTATTTTATTTTAGACTTTGAAAACTTTATTTCATAAAATAAAACAATAAAGTAATTTTTTCATTACACGAAAAAAGTATTTACTTGATTAGTTTAATTATCTTTTTACCAAAAAAATTATTTCATAAAATAGTATTTAAAATTGTAAACTCTAATTTAATTTATTTATTTTTATCTTTTTAAACAATAATTTCAACCTAAAAATATAGATATTGTCAACAATTTCACAAATAAAATAATAGGGTGTAGTGGTTAAGAGTGAGAATTTTTTTCTCAAAAATCCGAGTTTGATTTTTAGATCAGATGTTATTGTTTTATTTTCACACCACGGTCAATTATATCATGACTTAAGTGATTTAATATATATATATATATATATATATATATATATATATATATTCCTAATCTAGAGGACCAAGTGTGACTTTTTTCTTTAATTATTGCACCCTTAAACTACGTTTATAAATTTTAATATATTCACATAAAATTGAATTTACTAAAAAATTAATATTACTTTTTGGTACAGAGTATCCAAGGGATGATCATGGTGAAGAAGTCGACACTGTAGCTGCATTTACTTAAATATGTTTATGTTATTAAAAAAATA
The DNA here is from genome assembly GCF_006381635.1 of Hibiscus syriacus. Classification (NCBI taxonomy): domain Eukaryota; kingdom Viridiplantae; phylum Streptophyta; class Magnoliopsida; order Malvales; family Malvaceae; genus Hibiscus; species Hibiscus syriacus. The sequence goes on along the minus strand of NW_024062612.1, from coordinate 3,147,311 downwards.
TTTTATTAATAAAAGGAATTATTGTTCCAGAAGAAAAGTCCAAATAAGTTTGTTGATCGGATAATAATACATTGTATATGAAAATTGACAAGTCTAATATAATGCAACATCGGCCCCATAATAAGTAGATTTTCTTCTTAACGGTGTTAGATGGATACAAATGGATGGTCCAATGTCATCTAAACAAATGAAAATGATATTATACGGAATAATTGTTTCAAATATTCATTTTCTAAAAAAGGGAGTAAAAGACAATAAATAAAAATAAAATAAGAGGGTGTTACTGAGAATAAAATTTGAAGAATTTAAAAAATTATATATTAATTTAAATATTTAAATTAATAAAATTATAAGCTATTTTGAGTTGGGTCATTTGAGTATAATACAGTATCAATTAATCATTTGAGTTATTAAACGTTATAAAATAACCACATATCATTGATTTTTAGACAATAATGACAATAATAATTAATAACATTTACAAAATAACAAATGAGTCCTTATTACATATTGTTATAACTTTATCCTAACTCTTAAACTTTAGCTTTCACTATTTAAATGTTATGCTAATTTATTCTCTCATATAATCCATTTTTTATTTCTTCTCCCCAGCACCATTTTCTTCCATCGTTTGCTATAAAATGAGTTATAACGTGAATGAAATTTGTATAATATTTAAATATTAAAAGTTAAAATTTTAGAATTAAGATCAAATTATAAGAATATTTAAAGACTAAGGACTAAATTTATCACTATACTAACATTATAACTGTCACGTCATCTTTCATCTAAAAATTAATGGTTGGTGACCATTTTATAATTTATGATAACTCAAGTGACCCAACTAAAATACCCTCATATCAAAGGATTATCTATATAGTTTATCCATCGGAAATTAAACTACAACTGATTTAAATTTTTGCATCTCTCCCATGGACCCCCCCCCCCCCCCAAAAAAATTTTTTTAAGGCAACTTGAGGCTAAAAATCCTATAGGGAAATAGGCCCTATAGCCTAGTTAACATTGATGGTGAGAAATATGAGGGAACATGTAGTTGCACCGCTTTCCTTAGCCAAACAATTTTTATTAACAAAATCCTCCTCTTTCGGAGTCTTTCCAACTATAGAATATCTTGTAGCACATTCTCATCCTAGGGAACATTTTAAAATTGTGTACAAATAATTATTTATAATATGGGTGTTTAATATTCGGTTTTAATTAAATTAACCGATCAAATTAAATTAGTTATGTTAATTCAGTTTAAAATCGATTAATTAACCGAATTAAACAAAATTATCAAATATTAAATATATTATATATATTAAATCTATATTTTAAGCTTAAACCCATTAAAAATTAACATCCAATTATTTTTTAATCACACTAAATTCATTAAATTATCAATACCTAATTAAATTTTAACCCAAATAAAAATATATATTTATTATAATCAAACTAATCTAATTAAAAAATTATAAAAAATTGATTAATTCAGATAACCAACCGAAATAACCGAACTTTGTTCGGTTTGGTTAATATTTTCAAAAAAAAGTTCAATTCGGTAAACGGTTAATTTTTTTTTGTTAATGGTCATTCGATTCGGTCGGTAGCTGAATTAACCTTTTGAACACCCCTAATTTATAATAATAACAGTCCCACAAATCGAGTGTCCTCAGTCGTAAGCGAATTATTATTATTTTTGAGATTTCAAATTCGAACACCATGAATGTGAGGTTTGAGTATTCAATATCAAATTATTGAAAGCTATCTTTAAACAGATGTTGTCATGTATTTATCTCAAATTAATAAAAAAATAATAATAACAACAATCAAAATATTAAGTAATTTTAATCAAATATGTTTTTAATCATTACTGTGGCGTGATATTTATTTATCAAAATAAAATTTAAATCATAAATGTGTGTTCATATTTTTGTATATGTTATTTTTTATAAAAATTGTAACAGATTCAAAAATAGATGTTATTTTTAAAACAAGTATACATAAATATCGTGTTTAAAAATAATATTTTTAGATATTTTAAAATTATTATAAAATAATATTTATTTATATATTTTTTAATAAATTAACAATATATACTCTACAACACTACTATAATTGCTTGAATATAATATTTTATGTTACTATTAAAGTCAATTAATGAGTCGTTAAAAATAAATTTTTTTGATAGTGGTACATTAATATAAAGAACATATCAGCTTAGCATTTAGGGGGTGTTTGGTTCAAGGAATGTGGGATTCCCATGGGATGGGAATCCCACATTCCCATGTTTGGTTGGTCGGGAATCTCATTCCCGGTAATGTTTTATTACCAATAGTAGATTTTTTGGGGTATATTACCGGGAATGTCATTACCTCCCTTCCCTTAGGTATTGTAACATTACCGGCGTTTTGGACTAAAATGCCCTTAAATTTTTATTTTTTTCAAAAATATCCTTCTTCTGTCATTAAATAATAAAAATTCTACGAATGTTAAATTACAAATTTATCCTTAAATTATTTTAGATTTACAAAAAAAGTCTATAATTAAAATTTTATATGAAATTTAGGGGTTAAATTTTTTTTTACCCTTTCATTAAACATTTTTTATATTTTTAATTTTGTAAAAAAATTATATAAATATTATGAATTTAATTTTTTAAAGAAAATATATAAATATTTTACAATTTGTAATATTATACAAATATATAATAAGGACAATTTGGTCAAATATACATTCCAATAATCTTTTATTCCTTTGACCAAATACGGTAATCTTACATTCCTGCTAAACCAACCAAACACAAAATACAACATTCCCAGTAATCCTATTCCCTGGTAATCTTTTATTCCCACTGGTAATCTTATATTCCGTGAACCAAACGCACCCTTATGGTACTGTGAGGGTAGTACCTAGAGCTTTTTAGGGATTAGGGTCTAGAAAGGAAAAGTGTATCCATTGAAATCTGTGTAAGGGCATAATCTCTCTTTTCATGATTATGGGTTTGATTAACAACAATTTCATTTCCTTTATGCAATTCCATACTGATCAAAGACCTTACTTCATCATGTTCCAAGTGGCAGCTTGTCACATGTTTGTAAAATTCAGTAGGTTCAAGTTGAGTTAAATCTTAAATCCCAAAAATATCCAAACACAACCGAACTGAAAAGCTTGTTCAGTAAAATGAAGCATATATAAATCTGATTTCAGTTGGTTATGAGTACTGTAAATAATAGACAAAGAATTTTTGTTACCATGACCGGGATCCATGAATGCAGCTCAACTCAATCCTTTGTGAGTCGAAGCCATTCTTGTACAGCATATCTTAAGCCATTGACTTTAATGAACACCCCACTTTCAAATATATTTAGAACTGGTCTCTTTCTTGAGATGTTAAGCAATGAATGTTGTTTCACGACTGACAATTTTCTCTTCAAAGTTGGCCAGCTGTTATTTAATGTTGGTTATGGTTTAAGTGACCATTGTGCAAGATGTTATAGTTTCGGCTTATGGTCCAGTCAAGGCTGTAAAGGCAAGAGAATAACTTTTTGATGGGTTAGGGACCCTTTACGGTTAGAAACTTGTCTATAGATTGGTAAAGCATTGCGACCGCCTCTGCCTTGGTGGCCTAACGCCTGCCTTAGGGCCACTTGAATTCCTGTTCAGTAAAATCTCAGAGATAAGTTTGGGATTTTCAATAATAACTCATGCTCCATTTGATAGGTCAAAACTTTATGGATTTAAGTCACGTTCTTGGCTGATGATTTATTTTTAAATTTTCAAGTTGTTTTCGTTTGACCTTTTACTGTTGGTTTTAAGTGTGTTCAGAGACTAGTTGGCAGCTTGTCAGCTGAATTTGCTGCAACATAATTGAACTTTTGTGGTAAATACTAAAACAGGCCTGCTGACATTCCAAACCATAAATATTGTTTAGGCTAGGTCCATTAATGATCGATTGTTTATAATTTCTGCCATTCAGCCCCCTTGGGTTAAAGGACTATCCTTTGCATTAAGGTTTTTGGATGACATCTGTAAGACTATATTTTTTTTATTAATTTACATAAGTATATCTTGTTTTTTTCCCACCACATTTCAGTTTTAGGTATATACAGAAAAAGATTGCATTTACCATGTGTATCACGCTCTCAATTGGATATCTTGAAAAATACAGAAATTTTCGGGTATATTTGCTTTTCTTATTTTCTGTTAACTAACTTTTAACTGTTGCCGGTAAGATACGTACATGATTTTTTTACCTCTCTTATCTCCTCTTACTGTATTGTTATAACTTTGCTACAAGTTCCATTATTTTCATAAATTTGGAGGAAGACTGTGTAGATCTTACGGTTGAGATGACAGTTATCAGATCTATCTGTAGTATGATTGATTGATGATAATATTTCTCTGTCCCTAGGATTTTTTTTTGCAGGTGCCGTGCAAATGGAGACCAGAAAAAGGTTACGTCGGCTACGCTTCAGACTTGTTTTTTCATCTCAATTAAGGTTTTTGTATTATTTATTTTAACTAATTACGGATTAAGTCCATAAAGTTAATTTATTTATCTGTGATTGGTAACTTGTACTGCTGCTGTTGTTGAAGTGTACAATGTTCGGAACTGAAATCGAAACCTTATGGGGCCACCAATATGTATTACCTTAGAAAGTTTTTTAATATGATAAGCCAATTTATTTTGATGCTAAACTTGTACTTTATTTCTACAAACAAATGTTAGCTCCCCAACAAATACAAATTTGGCATTTTCATCTTTGTTTGCGGTTTGCACTGTATACTTTATAATTTGTCATAGATATATAAATATGAGATGATGATTGGGGTTGGGTTTGCATGACCATGGATGAAAGGCAAACCCAACCAGTTACTAATCTAATCTAAAGCAAGCAAGAAGAAACTCATAATGGGCCTTACATGTCCCAAGAAGGAACCCATGAAACATACGAGCGTTGTTTTCCATCTTTGATGGGTCGGTAATCTTGTTTCAGTTCAGAACTTTGAATCACTTGATTTCCATCTTTATTGGTCTAATAATTCAGAATCTGGTTCAACTGTTGATAGCAACCCCGCAAGGTGAAAGCTAGGGAAGTGATCTTCTTTGGACATGAATCTGAAGCAGTAGTTGATGCTGGAGAAGATGGAGACAACAATGATAATGGGGGGTATGGACAAGGGGAGGAGGAAGAAGAAGACCCTTCTTACGGCCAAGATGATGTGAACAATTCAAATGACCCAAATCTTTTGAACTTTATAATTTTTTGTTACCCTAAACTATTAACAAAGTTTTTTGTTTATATTTTTTAAGGAACGAGTTCATATATTCTAATCTAATAACCCTCGGAAATTGATATTCTTCAAATATTGCTTAACTATGAAACCAAATAATTTCCTGCATTACAAGGTATTCACATAAAGCTCTTAACAAGCAATATATGAAGCAATGTATCAAATGATTAGCAGTAACGCAAATAAAATCCGGTTTAAATAATTATAGGATTGCCACAAAATCAATCTAAAGAGGAGACCGTTGGTACCTCTCCTATATAGTTGTTCAACATTCACATCTAGAGACTGCATTCTTCTATTGCTAATATTTATATTTAGGTAACATCAGTTTGATGCTTTCAGGTACGACGGTATTAATGCTTGAGCTATGAACCACGTAATCTAGTTCATTCTATCTAGCAGAAAAGCTAACCCAAAATTTAGAGCTATCACTCGTGTATTCAGATTCTCAAGTCAGACATTAAAGATTATCATTCCAGGACAAAGAAATATATGTAAAGCTATTGAAAGTACAACTTAGCTCGTGTCACATGAAATTTTTCTCCACGATCTTTATCAACTCCTCCAGCTTTTGGATTATCTTTGGATTCATCAAATCTCTAGCTTCCCTTAAGAGAGTGCCTTCTTGGCTGAAATTATAAGCATCCACCACAGCTCTCATCATGGTATGGAGCTTCTCCGGGGTCCTGAAATTTCATTATGATGAGTTAAACAAAGGCACATAATTATCCAACAACGAGGATAATACAAAAATCAAGCGATATTATGTTTACGTAAATGGCAAGCAACCCGTTATTAATGCCATCAATTTCAGGGGTTAGTACCAACCCAACTTATGATTTGCACTTGAATATTAATGAATCATTCCACATTTTCCCTTGGAAAAAACAATTTAAAAACTCTCGCAAGGTGAGTTTCTTTAAAAGAAAAAAGAACAGGGCACCGAAGGTGGAAAACTGACTTGGAAGATTAGGCCAATGCATTGCAAAGCCCAATTCCTAGATGGTACTAAATTTTGACAAAAATTAAGTCAGAGCAAGAGACATACGTGTAAAGGTTGTCCACATCCACCCCTTCAAGTTCTTCTCCGGGTGTAAACGCATCATTTAACGCACACAGTCGCTCCTCGGGATCCTCAATCGTAAGAAGATACTTCACAATCCTAATCTCTTTTGGTAGGAGCCTCTGTAGATTACCCCTAGCAGTCATATACAAGTGGTACAATATGTCTTTTACCTGGAATTGAGAAAATAGGTGTCATAAGATATTTTAAAGCATTGATCTGAGATACGTGCTAATTTATCATAACATTCAATTTTTTTCAAAAACTATTGGCTGCAAGTGCTCAAATGAGCAATCCTATCGAAAATTTGAATGCACAACACAGAAAACAAAAAGAAAAATAAGAGGGTAAAGGTTCATAATTCAGGCAGCCAATATTGCTTTTCAAAAGTTATACATCAGTTGGCTTCCCACAAATGACTATATGATTCCACCTCCTGAAACCAATTAAGCTTTTTATCGATCTCCCATTTTCTTTAAGATAGAGTGAATAAAAAACTAAAATTATTGGCCATTGGAGAATTTTCTTCCCTGAATCTGATTGTCATTCCATTAATTTATAAGATCATCACAGGGTTCTTTCTTTGTGCAGTCACGAAGTCATAAAAAAACACTACATATGGTTCATTCATCCTAAGATTATACAGAAGCAGGAGGGTTTTTCCTCCCTGAAATCAGCAACAGTACCTCGTCTTTTGTCATGTTAGATTCCTTGACAGCTGACCAAGCTTTAGTGATCATTAGCATCAATGCTGAATCTAGTTGATTTTTCTCAGCCAAACTATCAATTTTTCTGCAAGCAACATCTATAGAAGGAGAATTGATAATATCTTGGAATTTCAACTCTGCTGCATTAATTGCCTCAATGTTTTCAGCAGCAGTATCATAAGCTTGTACAGCAGCCAAGCAAGTGTTCCCAAGCTTTGCCACAGCTATCATATATAAACAAATAAATTAAAAAGCAAGCTCTGGAAGGCATAAGGTAACAAGTACATTAACCAAATACTCCGATCTCAGGCCATAAAAACCCACCACACAGCTTATTTTCAGGCATATAAATTTATACCGACACACACTAAAAATCTGTACTACTAATTATCAATTAGTTTGGTTAACTAAATGATTTGATCATACGGCCTTACCATTTTGTTCAGTTGGATTGTCATAATATGATTCTGCTACAGTATGGATATGTACAAAGAATTCTTTCGTAAAATCTTTACGACGTTTGGCAACAATTTCATTAATCTCCAACGGTGCACCCATGATCACTTCAAGAAGTTCATTGTGTCTTTGCACATCTTCATCAATCTGTATAAAAGGAATCGCCAAGACATCATCACCAACTTGAAAATAAGAGCAGTATGCATCAGACCTGCCTCGATTATTAACTATTGCAAATATATCTATGTAGAATTAACATTCCATCCAAAGGTATAAGAAGTTTGATTCCTAGGAATCTTCATTGCACATGTATATGCTGATATGCTCAGCATGTGAGAACTGTAGAAGCAGGCAGATTTCTCTCCCTCATTGCTTCTCTCTATAAGTCCAAATGTAGGAGGGTGTTAACCAGAAAGTTTAAATACAAATAATCGATCTAGAATCAGCAATGTGCAGCTGCACAATTCTCCAGATACAATATCTCATACAAAAATCTACAATAACAGAACTTTTTTTTTTTGAAAACAGGTACTGCCTGAAAAAGATCATTATAAATCAAATAACCGACCTCTTTTAATTTTCTTCCAAGTCGAAGAAGCTTATGCTTCATTCCGGGATCACCTTCAAGCTCAGCTCGATCCTGACAACGTTGAAAGAAATGAGGTTGGATGTTGTTCCATTCCATACTAAAAGTAAGTAATCTTCTCCAATCTGTTGGTGTGGGCTTGTCAACCAAGAAAACCTCAATTAACTTGTCACAAACTCTGATCATTTTATTGATATCAGACCCCTCAACACTACCTTCACTCTCACTGTCCCCATCTCTGGTGACCTCATCATTAATAGGCAAGGAACCAGCAGAATCCGGGCTTGAAACCTTCTTTTCATCACAATTATCTGACACCACAGTTTTGTCGCCTACAACAGCGGCAAGAGAGAACTGCTGCCTCCGCCTCACCAGATTAACACCCAATGCAGCGCAACCTGCTATTTATCAGTTAATACAATTATCCTAAAAATAATATATGTATCTTTACAAGAAACAATGCTTTCCCAAATCATCATCTAACAAAAGTTCCCAATTTTCTTACTTGAAACTTTTAAACTAAAAGGACTTAAACAAAATAAAAAGAAACTTGATATAAGTTAAAAAAACCAAAACATACCCAATAAGACCAGGGACTATACAAATGAACAAACAAAAACATCGAGCTAATCATCATAGAATACTTCAGCTTTAGCACTTAATTACCACTATTATTAATGTTTCAAGGTTTAACCATCATTTACACAGGACAACGCAAGAAAGAGAGATAAAAACAGATAAGGAATCATTATATTAATAATATTCAGTTGCAAATTATAAGTAAAAGAATTAACTTACTTGAGAACGTTGAAGAGAGACAACGAATCCGAGATGAATTTGAACTTTTACCGGAAGAAAGTGATGCTAAAGAAGATCCATGACTTGTAGCTTTAGAAGATTTTAATCTCACAGGACACAAAGAAGAAGCTTGAAAATTTAAACAAGCCAATTCCATGGGAAAATAATTAACGGGGATAATTTGTGAAGGTTTTGGGAGGGTTCTGGAATAAGGTTTTAGACCGGCAAAAGAAGAGTGATATTTGAAAGACTTCGTTGTTGTAACTTGCAAGCTATAAATTTTGGGATAAACTATTCTACTGACCACCCAACTATAGCCTCTTTTCATTTTGACCATCATTTTTAAATTTTTGTCAATTGTGCTATCTAATTGTTGAGTCAATCGAACCAATTTTTTATGGAAGCCTTTTGCAAGAAAATGAAAAATTAGACACAAGAAATTTTAGAGTGGTTCAACTTCCTCAATAAAGTTTATATCCACTACCTTAGCTTCCACACTAACGATTTCAACAAATTCACTAATTTGTTCAAACCTTTTAGGACATGGTGTAACTTTACAACACACTTAGATTTATACCCAAAGTCTAAGGTTACCATTCCTAAGAAGAAATTCCAAATAGCAAACTTAGAAAAACGCTCACTAGGAATGTGTTGCATAATTCAAGAACAAAAATATCACTTAACAAATAAAACAAAGGAGTACACAAGTGTTCTTTGAAAGAAAAAAGAATATTCAAGAATGTTGACTTGATTTTTGGCTCAATTTGATTGCTTTGGCTTTCTCTATATTCTATTGTCTTCACATATGACTTGAAATCTTGTTTTTATACCCTTTTATTCAATTCTAGTCGTTTGGGTTGTTGTGAAAATTAATAGAGTTGTTGGAAAGAATTTTCTCGTAATAAATGTTGCTTAGAAGTCTTGAGTGCCAGTACTAGGGTTTGGAGTATTTGTACTTTCTGCATTAATTACAAAAATATAATCGTTGAGAAGAGGAGAGTATTGATACTTCAGCTAGAGTATTGATACCCGTACCGATACTCATAGAGTATCGGTACGAAAATAACTTATTGGAATTTGTTTTGTCAAAAATGTAAAGGGAGTATCGGTACTGTAATGTATTTTTACACATTGGTATCAGTATCTATATCGGTACTACATGAACAATATCGATATTGTTCTTGCAGTATCAATACTTTGTTATGAAAAATTGATTTTTGACTCGCTTAGGATCCGAAACTCTTTGTAAAAACCTTTGAAAATTATTTCCAGTAAATGACTTGAGTTTTTCAAAATATTAAGGAGTAAAAATAGAGTATTTGACTTTAAAAGAAATTTTTATATTCAAATGGTTGAATCGAATATCAACTTGAAAATCATATTAAAATTAATCTTAAAAATTCTTTAAAATTATTTTGGTAAATCAAAATCTTAAAGCATGATTCAACACTACTATTTAAATGCATTCAATCAGGTCACTTGTCGTTAACGGTTAATGAAAGTGTTGATGTGCAATTAGTAAAATTGGTATAATTATATATTTGATCACTCTTACTTATATATTATATCAAATTGGTCCTAATTTTAATAAATTAAAATAAAATTAACCTTCCAATGAGATGATGCCATTTGTCACCTTCAATTTGATGATTAAATTTATTCTATTTTAATTGATTTATTTTAATTTAATATATTTATTTTCTATCAATTAAAGGGTGACACATGTCACATTCAAGTGGAAAGAAAAATAAAGCACAAAGAAGAGGGGATAAGAATCAAAACCATGTCGCTTAGGTGAGAAGAAGGAAGATAACCAATCGGCCAAACTAATAGTTTGGTTCAAAGTATACTACATAAAATATATATCTTATATCTTAGGTCAAGAAAGTTAAAGCTAATTGTTTGGAATCGAACCCAAGCTAACATTGAAAAATAAATTTTATTTTAATCTTAAATTCACATATTAAATTTAATCCTCATCTTAACATTAAATATATATATCTTAAATCCATATATTTAAAATATATTTTTTATTTTTATATATTTTTATATATTTAAATATATTTTATCTTAACATTAAAAAATTAGGACCATCAAATTGAATTAAAATAAATTTATAAAAATTAGGATTAAATTGATAGAATATATAAGTAAAAGTTACCAAATATGTAATTATACTAATTTTATTAACTGTCACGTCAGTACTTCCGTTAACAACAAGTGACCTAATTAAATGCATTTAAATAGTTGAGTGACCCGATTGACAAAAGTTCAAAAACAATGGTCAAAATAAAAAGGACTATAGTTGATGGTCAATAGTATAGTTTACCCAAAGTTTTGTTGAGAGAATGGATTAAATAGACAGTACAATTTGAATAGAAGTGAATGGCCCTCTATTTTTTATTATTAAATTTTATTTTCACTTTCCAATTTGGCAAAGATGAAGGGATTAGTTAACAAATAAGTAATACTAAAAACACTTAAAAACAATTAAACCTTTTTACACCACCCGTTTGCACCCGAGTTCTAAAAAATTACGTCATTCCTTCTCAATTTTCTTTGATCTCCATTTTTGCGGTCAGGTCGTGACAAGAAGGCAAAAGATTTAGCCAATATTTTCTTTGACGGTGATTCTACCTCAACTAACACTCTTTCAATGGCCTCCCTTTTCCTCCATTTAGAGTTCATTTCATTTTTCGACTTTAAAAAACGAGTCCAAACTCAGAAACACCAAAAATCCATCCCAATTTTCTTGTTTTCCATCCAAAGATTCATGTTTTTACCCGAATTCGATAATTTAACCAATGTTTCAACTTCCCATGAAAGCTCAAATGCAGATTTTGTTGAATATTTGGCATGCACCAAAAGTAGCATGCAAATGTTGAAAGAAAAAAATTAATTAATCCACCAAATACAATTGTCAAAAAGGCAGTACACAATTGTTGAATTTGGACAATGGTTAAATCTCAATTTTAGTCATTTTAATTTAGGGTATTTATAAATTAGTCCTTAAGCTTTAACTATAAATACCATAACTCATTTAGCTTCAAAACCATCCCAAATCATTCTAGCTTTCTCCCAATACTAGAGAATTTAGAGAGTTTCTTGAGAGTTGTTTTCTCATTTTTATGAAGAGAGAATTATCATTGTTTTCTCCTTGGTAGATCGAGAGAAGTAGTAATTCCTATTTTCTCATAGTGAAATTCTTCTATCGTTGCCCGTGGTTTTTACCCTATATTATTTAGGGGTTTTCCACGTAAATTTTGTGTCTCTTTTATCTTCATTTTTATTTTCTCAAATTATCAATTGTGATTTTGCTATATCCGATAGCCGTCTTCCGCAACAAATGGTATCAGAGCCAAATTTGAGTGTGTAATATCTTCTTATTGTCTTTTTGGTTGCCACCAAAAGGTGGATCCTCCAACATAAGAAAGTAAGAAGGTATTACTCATTCTTTGAAGGTTCCAAAGAACTATCCACGATAGTGAAATAGTGGGAGATATCTGTAACAGAAGCTATGGCAACGAAATTTGATATTGAAAAATTCAATGGGAGAAATTTCACATTGTGGAATTTGAAGATGAAGGTTATCCTGAGGAAAGACGGTTGTCTAGTAGCTATCAGTGAAAGGCCGGTAGATTTCACAGATAACAACAAATGGATCGAGATGGACGGGAATGTTATGGCAAACTTTCATCTAGCATTAGCAGATGAAATATTGTCAATCATCGAGGAGAATAAGACAGCTAAGGAGATATGAGACCATCTCACCAAATTGTACGAGGCCACATCGTTGCACAATAAAATTTCCCTTAAGAGGAAATTGTACACTTTCCGTATGCCAGAATCTACTTCAGTGACAGAGCATTTAAACACACTGAACACTTTATTTTCTCAGCTTACATCCTTAAGATGTACAATAGGAGAACAAGAACGTGTTGAACTTCTACTTCAAAGTCTACCTGATTCGTATGATCAATTCATCATCAACTTGACAAACAGTAATGTCACCAGTCTAGTCTTCGATGACGTTGCAGTTGTTGTTCTACAAGAAGAAAATCAGCTCAAAAACAAAGAAGACAAACAAGTAAATATGCAACAAGCAGAAATGTTGACAACGATGAGAGGGAGATCAACGAAACGTGGCCAAAGCAACAGTCACAAACATTATATATCAAAGTCGAGAAGCAAGAAGAATTTAAAGTGCTATAACTATGGAAAGAAATATCACTTGAAGAATGATTGTTGGAGTCTAAATAAAAACTCCAATCCACAAGGTAATACCGCAAACACTTCAGATGATGGAGATGCTCTATGCTGTGAAGCGTCAACCACCGTGGAAGGTAGAAAGAGATATGCAGATATATGGCTCATTGATTCGGGAGCAACATATCACTTGACCTCGAGAAGAGAATGATTCCATCATTATGAACATATCTTAGGAGGATTTGTGTATAATTGCAATGATCATTCCTTAGAGATCGTTAGCGTGGGAACTATCAAATTGAAGATGTATGATGTAACAATTAAAGTTGTTCGAGATGTGCGGCACGTGAAAGGCCTGAAAAATTTTTTATTATCCTACGGATTACTGGATAATAATGCAAGCAAGATTGAAACACGGAAAAACATCATGAAGGTGTTCCGTGGAGCGCTTGTGGTGCTGAAAGGCGAAAAGATAGCAACAAACTTTTACATGCTAAAGGGAGAGACTGTGTTAGAAGCAGAAGCCTCTGTTGCCTCATGTAGTTCAGATTCTGAAATGTTATGGCATTAGAAACTTGGACACATGTCAGAACAAGAAATGAAATTCCTTGTGGAGCAAAAGCTACTTCCAGGCTTAACAAATGCATCACTTCATTTGTGTGAGCATTGCATAACAAGTAAGCAACACCAGTTGAAATTCAATACGTCAAATTCTAGAGGCAAAAGTGTTCTAGAATTAGTTCACTCTGACGTATGGCAAGCACCAGTTACATCCTTAGGCAGAGCAAAATACTTTGTCTAATTTATTGATGACTACTCTAGGAGATGTTGGGTGTACCCTATTAAGAAGAAGTCAGATGTGTTTTCAACTTTCAAAAACTTCAAAGCGCGGGTGGAACTTGATTATGGAAATACGATCAAGTGTTTCAGAACATATAATGGAGGAGAATACACAAGCGAAGAATTTGATGACTTTTACAGGAAAGAAGGCATCAAAAGATAGTTCACAGTGGCGAACACTCCTCAACAAAATGGAGTGGCAGAGCGGATGAACATAACCTGGTTAGAAAGAACAAGAGCAATGTCGAGGAATGCAGGCCTAGAAAAATCATTCTGGGCAAAAGCAGTCAATACTGCCTTTTATTTGGTGAATCGAGCTCCATCAACTGCAATAGAGTTAAAGACACCAATAGAGATGTGGACTGGTAAACCAGCTGATTATTCAAGCCTCCATATATTTGGAAGTATTTTGTACGTGATGTACAACTCCCAAGAAATTTCAAAGTTGGATCCAAAATCCAGGAAATGCAAATTCTTGGGGTATGCTGATGGTGTAAAGGGGTATCATTTGTGGGATCCCACTGCCCGCAAAGTGATCATCAACAGAGATGTTATCTTTGTAGAAGATAAACTACAAAGAAAAGAAGACAATGATAGTGCTAAAAAGTCAGAGACTACACAGATACATGTGGAAAAGGAGGTTGAATAAGGAGATTCTTCTGAAGCAGAACCATCACATGATGAACAAGAACCAGAGAGTTCTGAAGCTCCAATAACTCGTCAATCAGATCATGTGAGAAGACATCCCAATTGGCACTCAAATTATGTTATAGAAGAAAATGTTGCATACTGCCTTTTAACATAGGACGGTGAGCCATCAACATACCACAAGGCAATAAACAACTCAGATGCTTCATTGTGGATGATGGCAATACAAGAAGAAATTGAAGCCCTTCATAAAAATAATACATGGGACCTTGTGCCACTATCACAATAAAGGAAGCCAATTGGTAACAAATGAGTCTTTAAAATCAAGCGAAATGGTGACGATCAAGTGGAGAGATATCATGCAAGACTAGTAGTCAAAGGATATGCTCAAAAAGAAGGTATTGATTTTAATAAAATATTTTCTCTTGTGGTTCGACTAATAACAGTTTGACTAGTTTTGGCAATGTGTGCTACATTGAACTTACATCTAGAGCAGCTAGATGTTAAAATATCTTTTCTTCATGGAAATATTGAAGAAGAGATTTACATGCTCCAACCTGAAGGTTTTGAAGAAAAAGAAAAGAAGAACTTGGTTTGCAGGTTGAATAAATCTTTGTACGGTCTAAAGAAGGCGCCGAGGTGTTGGTATAAGAGATTTGATTCCTTCATTACGTGCCTTGGATACAACAGACTTAATGCAGACCCTTGTGCTTATTTCAAGAGGTCTGGTGATAACGATTTTGTTATATTGTTGTTGTATGTGGATGACATGTTGGTTGCAGGACCCAACAAAGATCATATTGAAGAATTAAAGGCACAACTGGCTAGGTAATTTAAAATGAAGGACTTGAGACCATCAAACAAGATTCTAGGGATGCAAATTCACCGAGACAGAAGTAATATGAAGATTTGGCTTTCACAAAAGAATTACTTGAAGAAGATCTTGTCACGATTCAACATACAAGATTGTAAGCCAATTTCTACCCCTCTTCCTATTAACTTCAAATTATCCTCCAGTATGTGTCCTAGTAGTAAAGAAGAGAGGATGAAGATGTCTCAAGTACCGTATGCATCAGCAATGGGAAGTTTAATGTTCGCTATGATATGCACAAGACCAGATATTGCACAAGCAGTGGGAGTGGTTAGTCGGTACATGGTGAATCCAGGCAAAGAGCATTGGAATACAATAAAGAGGATCTTGAGATACATCAAAGGGACCTCAAATGTTGCATTATGTTACGGAGGATCAAACTTACTAATTAATGAGTATGTAGATTCTGACTATGCAGGGGATTTGGATAAAAGCAAATCTACTACAAGATATGTGTTCAAAGTTTCCAGTGGAGCTGTAAGCTGGGTTTCAAAAGTGCAGTCAGTTATGGCTACGTCCACAACAAAAGTAGAATATGTAGTAGCTACACAAGCAAATAAAGAAGCAATTTGGTTGAAGATGCTATTGGAGGAGCTTGGGCACAATCAAGAGTATGTATCTCTGTTTTGTGACAATCAATACGCCTTGCATCTAGCAAGGAATCCAACATTTCATTCAAGGACAAAGCATATACAAGTTCAGTACCATTTCATTCGTGAAAAGGTGGAAGAAGGGACAATAGATATGTAGAAGATCTATACCAAAAACAACATATCAGATTTTATGACGAAGGCGATCAATGTTGATAAATTTACTTGGTGTCGATCTTCTTGTGGCCTGTCAGAGAGGTAAGCAACATGATGGTACAAGGTAGAAAGAATGGTGTGAAGATATGATTATTCCAATCAAATCTTCAAGTGGGAGATTGTTGAATATTTAGCATGCACCGAAAGTAGCATACAAAAGTTGAAAGAAAAAAAAATTAATTAATCCACCGAATACAATTGTCAAAAAGGTAGTATACAATTGTTGAATTTGGACAATGATTAAATCTCAATTTTAGTCATTGTAATTTAGGGTATTTAAAAATTAGTCCTTAAGCTTCAACTATAAATACCCTAGCTCATTTAGCTTCAAAACCATCCTAAATCATTCTAGCTTTCTCCCAATACTAGAGAATTTAGAGAGTTTCTTGAGAGTTGTTTTCTCCTTTTTATCAAGAGAGAATTATCATTGTTTTCTCATTGGTAGATCGAGAGAAGTTGTAATTCCTATTTTCTCATAGTGAAATTCTTATACCGTTGCTCGTGGATTTTACCCTATATTGTTGAGTTAATCGATCGATGAAATCGGCCAAGAAGGGGGTGAATTGGCAATAAAAATTTTGGTGGAAGCTTTTGCAGAAAATTGAAAGTAATTGCACAGTGATTTACAGTGATTCGACTTTATCAACCAAAGTTTACGTCTACTACCTTAGCTATCCACACTAAGGATTTTCCAACAAATTCACTAATTTGTTCTTTCTTTTGAGGCCAAAGAGATAACCTTACAACTCCCTCAAGAATTATACCCCAATTCTTGAGAACACTCTTTCTCAAAGAGAAGATTACAAATTTCGCAAACTTACAAGAAAAACCTCACAAGTAAGATGTTTGCACATTTCTAGAATAAAGAAAGAACACTCAAGAATAAATATAATTGAGCACAATAAGTGTTCTTGAAAGCAAAATGAATATTGAATGAAAAATAGGCTTGAAATGCTCAAACTTGAGGTTTGATGCTTTCTCTTTGATTCTCTCTTGATTCTAGTTGCTTGATGTTTCTTGTTATTGATCAATGACTTCTAAGCTTGCTTAAATACACCTTGAATCACTTCTGAATGTTGGGGATCATTAATGAAGTTATTGGAGCCGTTTAAGTGTGAAAACAATTAATATTTCTGCTTGAAGCGTGGGGGGAATCGGTTCTCCCTCATAGGGAATCTGTTCCCTAAGTGTAAAGTTTAAATATTTCGACCGTTGATCAGGGGAATCGGTACCCCCTTGGAGGGGGAATCGGTTCCCTCCGAGCATACTGGAATTTATCGGAGCCAAACCATTCAGGGGGGGAATCGGTACCCCCTTGGGGGGAATCGGTTCCCTCTGGACATACTGGAATTTTTGGCTTTGAAATGGTACGAAATACTTTGTAAAATTATTTTGAAATTATTTTAAGATTAAAACTTAATTTTACACTTGAGTAAGGATTAAAAATGACTTTTGAAAGATTTGGAGTAATATTTTGATATTCGAATAATTATATCGAATATACTTAGAAAATCTTTAGAAAAGTCTTAAAATTCATTTATCTTAATTTGTTATATCAAAATATCAAAATGTATTCAACAATCTCCCCCTTTTTGATATAACAAAACATTGTGGTAATTTTAAGATTTTGAAATCAAGTTTTGAATTTACTCCCCCTTACTCTAACACTACTCCTCTTTAAAACGCTTTTAACATTTCTCCCTCTTTTTGTTAAATCAAAAAGACTCGTAAAAGATTTTAAACAAGGTTCTGAAATCATTTAGCCAATTGATTATATATATATATATATATATATATATCTTAAGTTGGTAAGATCACAATCAAGAGAAACGTTAGCCATTAGTTTCATAATCAATATTCATAAACATGTAATGGATAATTGGTCATATATGTCTAAAGATGCAAAATAAACACGAAATCCAAATCAAATGTATTAAACATAAGTTCGAACAACCAAAAATAAACAATCCAAAAGCATTCAAAATGTTTTAACAATACTACAAATATCCAAGTTCAATCCAAACAAGCAAAGCAAAGATCAAAGTTCAAGCATCCGTAGGAGGATCGGGAGGAGGGAAATGAGCTCGCATAGCTTCCATTTCATGAGTTAGTGCATTAATACGAGCGTTGGTTGCTTCATTGTTTGCACGCATCTCCCGGAGAATTTCCAATTGTTGAGCTTCCATAGTCGAGAAGTGAGATTCTATGGAAGTGAAGCGAGAATCCAAGGATGCATAATGGAAATCAAATGTTTCCATAAATGATTAAAAATATGGAGGCACTTGATATTCTTGCTGAGCTTGTTCCTCGTGCTGCTCTGGCTCATCGTCGACTTCGTCAATATCTTGCATTAATTGTTCAAGCTCGGGATCGTTGTCAGCTTCTGGTGGAGCTTGTGAAGAACTAGCTCCCGGAGTATTCTCAGAAGATCGAACCCATTCACTGGTTTCTTTATTCTTTATCCATCCCGCTCTCGTTAAGGAAAGAAGATTAATTTGTTTTTTTGAGAGGAAAGACAAAATCTAGACCAACTTTAAGCCCGACTTTAGAAAATAGATTACTCAGAATGCAACCGCAAACTAGAGATGAACAGAGTTTCTTATTAGGAACAAGATTTACGGTTTCAACAATTTCAGCAAAAATAATATGAGGTAGGTTTATTTTAATATTGTTTTGGAAACAATGTAACCACCAAAGATCCAAGGTTCTAAGAGTTGAGTAACGACCTCCGGATGGTCGAAACCACCAAGAAATCATTAGATGAAGAAAACAATCATGAAGATCTAAGACACTCGCACTATCCCTTCTTTTATAACGAGAACCTAAAAACTATTTTTCATTTGATATACCATCATTATCTAATCCTAATTTATTGGCTATGTAAGCCAAGTCAAGATGGAAGAATTGTCCTAGGAGATAGGAACGAACTCCTATGGTTTTGGTTTGAGCTCGATTTTTAATACAAATGGCATTAGAATAGAAGATGCGAACAAGTTGATGGTAAACTATAGGTTCAAGGTCACAAAGTTTATCAAATTTTCACTCTTGTAAAAGAGGAAGATATCTAAAATTGATATCTATCATAGCTTGAAGAGATGGGATACGTTCTTCTCTAATTTTGTAAGAGTCAAAATACTGATAATACCAAAAACGATGATTTCTAGGACCAGGATGATTGAAGCACGAGTTTTGGATAGTCATATTAGGATCAACGAGATTAGGAATAGGAATTTCAGGAATAGGAGGAGGATTTGGAGGTGGATTTGGTTGTTGGTTTGAACGACTAGATGAAAACCTAACACGTTTAGGATTTGACATGGTTTAAGAAAATAGGAATAGAATGAATAACCTGCAATTATAAAACACATGTACGCAATGCAATCAATCCCAAAACTCAATTGAGTCCTCAATAATTCAAGGTTCTCTAAACCAATCCTAATGGAAAAAGTTTTTTGAAAAACTTATTGAAAAATAAGGTTTTGAAAATCAATATATGTATAGTTTTCATAACAACAACATAATTCAATCAACACACAATAATTTGAAAAACAATTTTTTTTATTTCGAAAATTTCAAAGAATTTTGGAAAATTCTTGTGTTTTTGATGAAATTAGTTGTAAAATCTAGTTTCTAATCACTAAAAAATCAATGCCCAATCACTATTTCAATCTAGAACTAATTAAAACTAGTTGTATGTTTAAAATTTGATAAAATAGAAGTTTTAGAAAAATATCTTGAAGATTTTTGGATTTTGTGAGAATGTGATGATTTTTGCACTAATTTGATGATTCCAACAGGTTTAGGAGAAGATATTTGAAGTAATTCCGATAATAAGCGTTGTTTTTTGAATCAAAGTGATGATTTGGGAGAGAGAAGAGGAGAACAGCGAAGAGAAGATATGGTTTGAGAGTAGAGAAAAAAAAATTTGGTGTTTAAAACCAGAACCCGTGGGGGGTATCGATTCCCCTTCAAAGTGGGAATCGGTTCCCCTTCAAGGGGGTATCGATTCCCTCTGCCCTATAATTCAAAAATCTATATTTTAAACACTCAAAATGCTAAATTAATCTTCTCTAGTGGTATTGGCAACTCATATATCAAAAATTAATTATGTTCAATCAATCAAATTAATCCTTAAACTACATTTGAACATAAAGTTAATTTTTCATCAAGAATCATAAACTCCCCCTAACTAATAGCAATGAATGTAATCAGAAATTACTATTATAAGCATTTTTCATTTATTCTTTAAAGTGCTAAAATTATTTTAAACACTTAGTGAAGATAGGTCAGTTAAACCTAATTCTCTCCTAAGTGTCCAAAAGCGTTCCTTGTCTAAAGGTTTTGTAAAGATATCCGCTAATTGATGAAAAATATCAAAAAATTCTAGAACTACATCTTCCTTAGTGACATGGTCTCTAATGAAGTGATGTCTTATTTCAATGTGCTTAGTTCTAGAGTGTTGGATGGGATTTTTAGTGAGACAAATAACACTAGTATTGTCACACTTGATAGGAATGGTACCTACTTCAATTCCATAATCAAAAAGTTGTTGTTTTATCCATAAAACTTGTGCACAACAACTACCAGCTGAAATGTATTCGTCTTCAGTGGTAGATAATGCAACACAATTTTGTTTCTTTGAAAACCATGAAATCATCATATTTCCAAGGAATTGGCAAGTACCGGAGGTGCTTTTCCTATCTAATTTGCATCCTCCATAATCCGCATTAGAAAAGGCATGCAAGCTAAAGCTAGACTCTCTGGGATACCAAAGTCCTAAACTAGGAGTGTCCTTAAGATATCTAAAGATTCTCTTAATAGCTAGTAAATGTGATTCCTTAGGGCATGATTGAAATATAGCACATAAGCAAACACTAAACATAATGTCCGGTCTACTTGCAGTTAGATAAAGTAAAGATCCAATTATTGACCTATATAATTTAACATCTACACATTTACCTCATTCATCTAAGTCAAGCTTTGTTGAAGAGCTCATTGGAGTGTCGTGAGGCTTGCCATTTTCCAGTCCAAATTTCTTGAGCATATCTTTGACGTACTTAGCTTGATTGATGAAGATGCAATCTTTTCTTTGCTTGATTTGGAGTCCCAAGAAAAATGAGAGTTCCCCCATCATGCTCATTTCGAATTCGCTTTGCATTAGCTTAGAAAATTCTTGGCAAAGAACATCATTAGTAGAACCAAATATTATATCATCAACATAAATTTGAACTACTAATAAATCTTTACCTTTATGCTTTAAAAACAATGTAGTGTCAACCTTTCCTTTCGAAAAACCTTTTTCAATTAAAAAATTTGACAATCTTTCATACCAAGCACTAGGAGCTTGTTTTAAACCATAAAGTGCTTTTGTCAATTTAAGAACATGATCCGGAAATTTTGAATCTTCAAAACCTGGAGGTTGTTCCACATACACTTCTTCTTTTATAAAACCATTTAAAAATGCACTTTTAACATCCATATAATTTAAATTCATGAAAACATGCAAATGCTAATAACATTCTAATTGCTTCTATCATAGCTACGGGAGCGTATGTTTCATCATAGTCTATGCCCTCTTCTTGAGTATACCCTTGAGCAACAAGTCTAGCCTTGTTTCTCACTATATTACCACTCTCATCAAGCTTATTCCTAAATACCCATCTAGTACCTACAGTAGATTTATTACTAGGCCTTTCAACTAATGTCCATACTTTACTTCTCTCAAATTGATTTAACTCTTCTTGCATAGCCATAATCCAATGTTCATCATTTAATGATTCTTTAATATTCTTAGGCTCTATGCATGAGATAAATTCAACATAATTACAAATATTTCTAAGAGAAGATCGAGTAGTTACCCCTTTGGATGGATCACCTATAATCTCACCATCATTGACATAGTTGTACTCTCTTGGATAAGATACTTCCCTTTCTTCAATGGTTGGATTCTCAAGAGGATCATGAGTTTCCTCGCCTTTCGTTTCTTTCTTTGATGATGATTCTCCAACGTCATGTCTAACGTCATTTGCTTGTACAATACCTATATCATCATTAACACAAGAATCCTTCCTCGGAAGGAGATTATCATCTAAAACAACATGTATAGACTCTTCTACAACTAAAGTTCTTTTATTAAATACTCGATAAGCTTTAGAATTTAAGGAATAACCCAGAAAAATTCCTTCATCACTTTTAGCATCAAATTTGCCAAGGTTTTCTTTACTGTTGTTTAAAACAAAACATTTACATCCAAAAGGATGAAAATAGCTAATGTTAGGCTTTTTATTTTTGAAAATTTCATATGGAGTTTTCCTTAAAATTGGCCTAATCATTACTTGATTTACAACATAACAAGCGGTATTTGTGGCTTCCGCCCAAAAATATTTTGGCAAATTATTTTCACAAAGCATGGTTCTATCCATTTCTTCTAAAGTTCGATTTTTCCTCTTAACAACTCCATTTTGTTGAGGGGTTCTACGTGCTGAAAAATTATGGCTAATACCATTAGAATTACAAAACTCATTAAATCCAAGATTTTCAAATTCAGTGCCATGATCACTTCTAACACTAGTAATAGAGTAACCTTTTTCGTTTTGGATTACTTTTGAAAATGTGATGAAGTTTTCTAATGCTTCATCTTTAGTACTTAAGAATAGAACCCAAGTATATCTAGAATAGTCATCTACCAAGACAAATGCATATTGTTTTCCACCCAAGTTAGTAGTCCTAGTTGGCCCAAAAAGATCTATATAGATCAATTGTAATACTCTACTAGTTGATACGTCATTAATGGATTTAAAAGAAATTCAATTTTGTTTTCCTTTAGCACAAGCATCACAGATTTTATTATTATCAAATTTAAGCTTAGGCAACCCTCTTACTAAGTCTCATTGAATTAGCCGTTACAAAACACTCATACTAGCATGTCCTAGTCTCCTATGCCATAACCAATTATCATGTTCATCCTTAGCAACTAGGCACAAATTAGTCATATCAATAGAATCTAAATGCACCATGTATATGTTTCATATTCTATGACCAACAAGTATAATCCTATTAGATGCAATATCAATGACTTTACAACCATTAATTTCAAACATGACATTGAATCCCTTATCGCATAATTGAATAATACTCAATAGATTATGCTTTAATCCATTCACATATAACACATTTTTAATTTGTATGGAAGATGTATTACCTATAGTACCAATACCTTCAATGTGACCTTTTGAATTATCACCAAAAGTCACTTCTCCTCCATTTTTGGCGTTAAGCTCTATGAACCGGCTTTTGTCTCCGGTCATGTGTCTCGAGCATCCACTATCAAGGTACCATGAATTTGGATTTGTTTCCCGTGCCTTGTAGCAATGTTCCTTTTCCTACAAACATAGATTAATTTCTAATTTTTGGTACCCAAATTTCTTTTGGGTCCATATTCATTAGTTTCTAAAATCCTTGTCCCCTTTGGTATCCATTTATGAAGGACATCCTTATCTTTAGTAGTAATGAATTCTTTAGGAACCCATATACTCCTAACAATTTTACCATTCAAGGTTCGTTGAGGACTTCTATGATTGTAGCTTCTAAAACTTTTCTTAACAAAGTTGGATTTTAAATTCTCACCTTTATCAAAACTTTTTGTTTCAACCTTATTAAAAGTAGTTTTAAGATCATCAATCTTCTTTTGATGATCATCATGAACTTTTGAAAGTAAGTTATGCAAATCAGTATTTTTCTTTTCAAAATCATTAATTTTGATTTGCAATTCTTTGATCTTACTTTCAAGCTCATTGTTGGTCTTGGATATAAGACTATTTTCGTTTTTCAATTTTGAAATATCATTTTTGTATTTTCAAAATAGAGTCTTATAATCCGAAGCCAACCCATTGTAATCCTCTAATAACTCATCATAAGATAATTCATCCAAATCGAATGAGTTAGAGGTTACCTTAGAATCTTCCCCGATAGCCATCAAGCACAAGTTTGCAACTTCTTGTTCCTCTTCATCGGAACCTTCTTCATCGCTCCATGTAGCTACATGAGCCTTGTGCTTCTTTTTGGATTGACTCTTTTTCTTCAATTGTGGGCAATCATATTTGACATGCCCCGGCTTTTTGCATTTATAGCAAATGATCGGGTCTTTCTCATTCGATTCAGTTTTGAAGCCTTCATGACGTTTGAATTTTCTTCCTCGATTGGGTATCATCAACTTTCTGAATCGTTTGGCAAATAATGCCATTTCCTCGTCATCATCATCGTCATTCGAATCACTCTCATCTTTTGTGGATTTGAGAGCAACTCCAATGTTTTTCTTCTTCTCATTCTCCTTTGGTGTCTCGTCAATATTATCGAGGTCCACTTCATCTTCAAGCATCATTTCATGAGTGAGAAGGGAACCAATTAGTTCTTCAAGAGTTAAGGACGTTAGGTCCTTAGACTCGATGATTGTCGTCTTCTTTGATTGCCACGATTTTGGAAGGGAGTAGATTAACTTCCTCACAAGCTTTTCATTTGAAATGATCTCTCCATATGATTTGAGACCATTGACAATCGTTGAAAATATATCCGTTATAGCTTTGATATCTTCATTTGGTTTCATCCTGAAATTTCATAGCTATGCGTTATAATACAAATTTTAGATTTATTTACCTCATCGGTACCTTCATGAGTGACTTGAAGTTTGTCCCATATTTCTTTGGCGATTGTACAAGATGAAACTCTTCCGTATTCATCTAGTCCAAGAGCACAAAATATGATATGAATGGCTTTGGAGTTGAGCTGTAACATTCTTGTCTCTCCTTCACTCCACAATCTTGGATGAGTGAGAGACTTGATGTATCATTCTTCTACGGCATTCCATGCTCCCATGTCACTTGCTTGAATGAAGTACATCATCCTATTTTTCCAATAGGCATAGTTAGCCCCATTGAAGAAATGAGGCTTGTTGACGGGCATCAAATCGAGACCGGAGTCGAAGTTTGAAGTAGATGCCATTGATGACTTTGATTATCGATGTAACTCTTTCCGAATCGACTCAAGAGGCGATTAAACCTTCAAATAAGTTAGGCTCTGATACCAATTGTTGAGTTAATTGATCGATGAAATCGGCCAAGAGGGGGTGAATTGGCAATAAAAATTTTGGTGGAAGCTTTTGTAGAAAATTGAAAGTAATTGCACATCGATTTACAGTGGTTCGACTTTATCAACCAAAGTCTACGTCCACTACCTTAGCTATCCACACTAAGGATTTTCCAATAAATTCACTAATTTGTTCTTTCTTTTGAGGCCAAAGAGATAACCTTACAACTCCCTCAAGAATTATACCCAATTCTTGAGAACACTCTTTCTCAAAGAGAAGATTAAAAATTTCACAAACTTACAAGAAAAACCTCACAAGGTAAGATGTTTGCACAATTCTAGAATAAAGAAAGAACACTCAAGAATAAATATAATTGAGCACAATAAGTGTTCTTGAAAGCAAAATGAATATTGAATGAAAAATAGGCTTGAAATGTTCAAACTTGAGGTTTGATGCTTTCTCTTTGATTCTCTCTTGATTCTAGTTGCTTGATGTTTCTTGGTATTGATCAATGGCTTCTAAGATTGCTTAAATACACCTTGAATCACTTTTGACTGTTGGGGATCATTAATGAAGTTATTGGAGCTTTTTAAGTGTGAAAATAATTAATATTTCTTCTTGGAGCGTGGGAGGAATCGGTTCTCCCTCATAGGGAATCGGTTCCCTAAGTGTAAAATTCAAATATTTCGACCGTTGATCAGGGGGAATCGGTACCCCCTTGGGGGGGAATCGGTTCCCTCCGAGCATACTGGAATTTCTCGGAGCCAAACCATTCAGGGGGAATCGGTACCCCCTTGGGGGGGGGGAATTGGTTCCCTCTGGACATACTGGAATTTTTGGCTTTGAAATGGTTTGAAATACTTTGTAAAATTATTTTGAAACTATTTTAAGATTAAAACTTAATTTTACACTTGAGTAAGGATTAAAAATGACTTTTGAAAGATTTGGAGTAATATTTTGATATTCGAATAATTATATCGAATATACTTAGAAAATCTTTAGGAAAATCTTAAAATTCATTTATCTTAATTTGTTATATCGAAATATCAAAATGTATTCAACATATATTATTTAGGGGTTTTCTACGTAAATTTTGTGTCTCTTATATCTTCAATTTTATATTCTCAAATTATCAGTTGCGATTTTGCTATATTCAATAGCCGTTTTCCGCAACAGATTTCACGAACATAAGTCCATTGTCAGTTAGTCGAAGTGTCGGTTCCAATGAGCTGACATATTTGCTTCAATCTTGTAGTAATGCCAGACATGTTAGGAGAGTCCATGTTGTTGTTTTGAAGCGTTTAAATTACCAGAGACATACGTTGAGAATAATTTGATAAGTTCGTATGTAAGATTTGGGTAGTTAGTGGAAGCTCGAAAGGTGTTTGATAAAGTGGTTGAAAGAAATGTTGTCAGTTGGACGTCAGTGATTAATGGGTACTCGAAGTTAGGTTCTGATGATGAAGCTTTGAGGTTGTTTAGAGATTCAATCTCAAGTGGGGTTCAAGGAAATATGAAGATGTTTGTTTGTGTGATGAATTTATGTAGTAGATTTTGAGTTAGGGAGATAAATTCATGGGTGTATCTTGAAAGCGAATTTGAGAAACTTGATTGTGGATAGTGCTGTTATTTATTTTTACACACAATGTGGTGGTTGTCCAAGGCTTTTCGGGTGTTGGAAGGCCATGATCATGGGTTATGCAAGGAATGGACTATGTCAAAAAGCTTTGCAGCTCATGTATCAAATGGAAGTTGAAGGTTTTGAGGTGGATGATTACATCCTCGCTACCATACTTGGTGCATGTGGAGATATTGAGTTGGATGAAGACCCTTCCTCGAAAATATTAATGGTGCCCTTATTGTCTATGAAGGCACAGAGTTACATATGTAATGAACAAGGAAAACTGAAGTTAAAAAGATCACTATACTCTAAAATTATTTTTTTTGTTGACGTGACATCACATGTGAGCCTATCACTTCAATAGGAAACATTGATCGTTAGTCAACTAGGGATTTTCATCCAATTATAGGACATTTTGCACCCAAATGAAACATTGGGATTAACATGCTAAAAAATTGATAGAGGACAAAGTGACAATTAGTGCAAACGTTAGGGATAATTTTATTATGTTAACTACCGATTACTCATTCAGCTCTATTATCAAATACATGTAAAGTTTATATTTCTTAACAATAATAGCCTAAATCAAGGCATAAAAATGATTAATGACAACTTCAATCACTTAAAAACATTCAAATCATAGAAAGATGACTTAGGGCTTGTTTATTTACTTCAGAATGATTAAGCGCTGAATTATTCGAATGCTGAATGATTCAGAGGCTCTGTATGAATTAGCTCTGAATGTGACATGCTATTTGATAATGACTCTGAATCATTCAGAATGTACTTATGTGCTGAACCATTCAACATTGTTTTGCTGAATCAGTCAGCACTGAATCATTCAGAGGTGCAAAACAAACGGGCTGAATGATAAACGGTTCAACATTCAGCGCTGAATGATTCTATTCAGAGCCAAACAAATAGCCCCTTAGACAATAAACACTCATCATAACCTTCTTGAACTATTACAAGATCTCAACATCCACGTAGTATCCTCAATCCCAATCTAGTGGTCATAGTAATTTCAAAATTATATATATATATATATATATATATATATTAGCTGACCCTATTCCCATATGTAATGGGGTAAGGGGAAGGTAGGGTAGTAGGCTGCCCCCAACTCCAGGTTGAGAGCAGCTTCCGTGGAAGACCTTCGTTATGAATATTCAGAATGTACTTATGTGCCGAATCATTTAACACTGTTTTGCTGAATCAGCTAGTACTGAATCATTCAGAGGTGCGAAACAAAGGCGCTGAATGATAAACAGTTCAACATTCAACGCTGAATGATAAACAGTTCAACATTCAGCGTTGAATGGTTGTATTAAGAGCCAAACAAACATCCCCTTAGACAATAAACACTCATCATAAATCCACGTAGTATCCTCAATCCCAATCTAGTGGTCATAGTAATTTAAAAAGTCTACCTTAATAGCAAGTCAACCTTTTTTTCGTTGTCTTTCTCGTGGAATAAATGATTTCCTAAACAATTATGATAATATCAGTTATATAACACCCAAACACAAAATTGGTTTGATTAGGTAACAATGTATCATGACAAACATGGTTTCAGTTTATTAACAATCGCCTGCCACTACTGTGTAGAGAACAATACAAAGACTGATGGAACGAATTTCTTTAATAACTTGAAGCTATTCCACCTTCGGAACAAGAACTAGCAGCGCTTTATTAAACTATAAGTCCACCGAAAATTGGGTAGATTTATAAACATGGAAACAGTAAGGGGTCGTTTGCAAATAAATCAGAAGTGTTGGGTCTCCAATGCTGACAAAGAAGATAAGGATGTCCTCAAAATTAAAAAGAAGGAAAAAAAAAAAAACAGAAAGAAAAGACAAGCCCACGGAATTCCCGCTTGTCCCGCCCGCCCGTTCCTCTGTAAATCATCCGCCCCACTTTTTATTTCTCGACTTTCCTTTTAAAACATAAAATTCGTAACTCCAAAATTTATGTTTTCACTGATTACTTTTGTTTTGTAACTCTCTCCTGCAAATTTTTCCTCCTCTTCTCTCCGTTAACTGTTTCTCCAGTCTCTCTCTAGATCTGTAAGCTCTCTTCTTATCTCTTTAATTTTCAGTTTTCATCCTTTATCTTACGGTTAACTTGCGATATCCATTGATGATTTTCCAGGGTTTATTAATCCTTTTCTCTTTTTTGGAGTGTTAAGCAGGGTTAATTAAATGAGAACTTAATCCAAGTGTTCAGGACTTAAATTTGTTATATTTTTGTTATTTGATTTTGAAATATCTGAAGTCGAACAAACTAAATTCTTTGGTATTTAGTCTTTACCATTGTCACAGATGCATTTGTCTGCGCTGCTATGGTTTTTTGTTCTTTGAAGTTCATGCCTTTGAACTGTAGGCAGAGATATAACTGCTTCTTACATCATGGGGGATTTAGGTTGACCGGTTTGTTAGACTACGAATTGTCGAAAACTAAAGCTTCAGGTTTTGATTTGACTTACTTGACCGCATCAAATGCTTTGTGTGAATTTCTTATTAAGAGTTGCATCCAGCGTTTCTGTTAAATATGTCAGATTATGTTTATGTTTCTGAAAATCAATGAATATGAACCTATAACCCTGATTTTAATGCTGATATTTGCCCCAGTTTTTGAAAGATGTTTCCCTTTTGTTTGAAATGAACCATTGTGAAACTGTTTAGACAGCTAAAAAGTGAAAATTGATATTCCGTTATTGTTTGTCGAGCAGTTTTGATATTGTTGTCTATTTTCAAATATGACCCGGCATATGACGCTATATTATTATATTCAATTTTTACCCATAATGGAATTGATCACCTGTTGCATTTGGCCACATGTAAAATTATTGCAGGAATCTGTGAAGCGATCATTGATGAAAAGGTTTCAGGGTAATGTTTTCGCAAGTTGAATGACAATATTTAATTTTTTCCGACATTACGAAAAAGGGTAACTCCTGTTACAAAAATATAATAGATTCTCTAATGGATGAGACACTAAAGGAAAATACTAAACTGTATTCACAAAGAAGATCAGGGAAAACCTGTTGAGGAGATGCAAAGTATGAACATCAGCAAGGACAATTTTATTAAGTTAGAGGAGAGTAATAGACAAGACAGCTCAGTTGACCATGTGGATCATAATATAGTCTCAGAATCTAGAGCTGTAGGGTACAACTTAGACATCGATGACAAACATGTAGAGCAGGGTGATAAGATGAATAAGCATGGGGATTTGGATTTCAAAGCTAAAGAAGAAATGAACGAGACTACAAAAGATCTTGTTGAGGAGGAGCCAGAACCTATCTTTGATGGCACAGAGGTTCCTGGGATGCAGGCTAATCGGAATTCATCAACTCGTTCCTTGGATCCTGATCTAGAGGAAGAGGGATCTTTGTGGCCTGAAAAAGCAGTGGCACTTAAGCATTTTGTTAAGGAAAAGGGTGCTGCAGTGACCAGTGTCCTGCGTCGTCTTTCTTTCAAAAGAGATGGAGTTGAACAAGCCATTGTTGATGTATATTGGAATGATAATTTGCACACTGAAAGAAGTACTGCAGAACTTGTATATATTCAGCTGAGATATGGTACTCGTTTATATACACAAGCACAAGCCTCATATAAGCAGTTAACACCAACTGCATTGCTAACTAACTAACAGCTGACTCATTCAGCAAATGCCACGTGCATGACTTAGTTACAATCTGTTACAATCAGCTGCACACTCACTTACATTAGACTGCTAACATTTTCCCTACTTCTTGTTTTCTTTGTTCAATGGAGTACACACATACTTTGGATCTAAACTCCTCAAACGCAGCTCGCGCTAATGGTTTGGTGAATCCATCAGCAATTTGATGCATTGCAGGAACATAGCTAACTTGCAATTGACCAGCTGCCACCTTCTCCCGAACAAAGTGCACATCAAGGTCCACATGCTTGGACTGAGCGTGGTAAACTGGATTGGCACTCATAGCCACTGTGCTGGTATTGTCACACCAGACAATCGGTTTTCGATCTTGTTGAATACCAAGATCAGTTAGGAGAGCATTCACCCAAGCTATGTCTGCAGTTGCATCAGCTACACTCTTGTATTCGGCCTCCATTGTCGATCGAGAGACCGTCTTTTGTTTCTTTGAGCACCAAGTAACTAAGCATTTGCCCAAGAACACGCCATACCCCGTTATGGATCTTCGATCATCAATACTAGCTCCCCAATCAGCATCGGCAAAAGCAACTATGTTCTGTCCACTTTCAACAGGTGAAAAGAATAGGCCAAAATTTAGAGTAGCACGTAGGTAGCGAAGTATTCTTTTAACAGCAACAAAGTGATCTTCACGTGGAGCGTGCATGTATTGTGCAACTTGTCCCACACTAAACGATATGTCTGGTCTCGTGTGACAGACATACAACAATGAGCCTACAATACTCCTGTAATCACTTGCATTGTTTAACAGATCTCCTGTTGCATTGGAAAGTTTAGACGCAGCTACCATAGGTGAAGCACATTCTGCAGCTGCCATCATTCCTGTTTTTTCAAGCAACTCAAGGATATATTTCTTCTGACTCAACAGAATCGAGCCATTAACACGATGAACCTCGATGCCCAGAAAAAAACTTAAGTTCCCCAAATCTTTAAGAGAGAAACGAGCTTGTAGTAGTGACACGGTCTCTTCAATTAGTGTAGACGATTGTCCTGTTATAACTATATCGTCTACGTACACTAGTACATACATGTATCCGTTGCTAGATTGTTTAACGAACAAGGAAGAATCTGCACGAGATACTGTAAACCCAAGTTGTAGCAAACTCTCTTTGAGTTTTATATGCCAATTACGAGGCGCCTGTCGAAGACCATACAAAGCCTTTAGAAGCTTGCACACAAGAGGTTTGCCATTCTCGTCAGTTTGCTCAAATCCAGGAGGTTGCTGCATATAAACGTCTTCATTTAAATCTCCATGCAGGAATGCATTGTTTATATCAACGTGTCGAAGTTCCCAGCCTTTAGAAACAGCAATCGATAGAACAGTGTTGAATGTAGAGAAACGAACTACTGGACTGAATGTGTCTCCAAAATCAAAACCGGGTGTTTGAGAAAACCCTTTAGCAACTAAACGGGCTTTATATCGAAGTACAGTCCCATCCGGATTTCTTTTGATTCGAAATATCCATTTGCATCCAACAGTGGTTCTTCCTTCTGGGAGCTTTACTAAAGACCAAGTGCCATTCTTCTGTAAGGCATTGTATTCTTCATGTACAGCAGTAGACCAATGTGGTGATTTTAGTGCTGCATTTATTGTAGTTGGAACATCCTCCTCTTCAGCAGTAAAGAATACTTTGGGTTTAAAAATTCCACACCTGCTACGTGTCATCATAGGATGAACACGCATTGGAGGTCCTGTAGTACTGGAATCGAGAACAATGTCTTGACGATGATTATCAGTATCAGGTTCAGCAGGACTGCTACTCGCATCTGTTGCTTCATCAATATTGGGTTCAGCAGGGCTGCTGCACACATCTGTTGCTGGCTCAATACTTCCAGATTCTGCAGCGGCACTAGTACTTTCATGAGCATCATCAACTTCAGTGTTATTCGTACCAGTATTGACTCTGTTAGAGTCTGGAGATCCAACGCTTCCTGTTGCAGCATCACTAGAGCCAAAACTGAGTCCATCATTTACAGTAGGTTGTTCAACAGCAGATGGCATATTTCGAGCAACAACCCTTAGTGGTTGAGAGGACCAACGTACTGATTTTGTAGACTCAAGTGATTTCAAGGATTCACAAGCTGCTTGTCCTGCAAAAGGAAAAATGAATTCATTAAATACAACGTGCCTAGAGATATAAACTTTCCCATCTGATGCCAAGCATTGGAATCCTTTATGTCGAGGGCTGATGCCAAGATAAGTACAGATTTGAGATCTGAATGCGAGCTTGTGTTTCTGAAATAACCTCAGGTGAGGAAAGCATTGGCAACCGAAAACCCTCATCATAGTGTAGTCCGGTTTCTTGCCATAAAGTCTCTCAAAAGGAGATACACCTTGTAGCACAGCAGTAGGAAGACGATTTATTAAATGGACTGCTGAAACAACAGCATATGACCAATATTTGACTGGCAAAGATGCTTGAGCTAATAAAACAAGTGCTAGCTCAATAACGTGGCGATGTTTACGCTCAACAACCCCATTCTGTTCAGACGTGTGGGGACACGTTAATCGGTGCAAGATTCCTTCACTGGCTAGCATGGGTGACAAGGTACGAAATTCACCTCCCCAGTCAGTCTGCAAGGCTTTAATGGAGCTGCCAAACTGATTTGCCACCAGTTTTTGAAACATACGAAATGCCAGCACAGCTTCTCCTTTTGTTTTTAACAAATATATCCACGTATGTCTTGTGAAGGCATCTACAAATGAAACATAAAAGCGAAATCCATTTGATGTCATATGAGGTGGCCCCCATAAGTCAGAGTACACAAGATTGAAAGGAGAATCAACTGATGTATTGATTCAACAAAGGGAAGTCTATGACTTTTTCCCATATGACACGCTACACAGGTCTTATTTACATTAGAATGTATCTTGATGCCTATTTCTTTAGCTATCTTCACTAATGTTTCAGTAGCTGGGTGACCAAGTCGCCTGTGCCAAAGGTCTTCTAAAGAGTACGAAACTGAGCTAGTATTGACTTCAGCAAGATTCACTCCCAAGGAGTTGTTATTCATGGAAAACGAATATAGACCTTCATGCTCATCACCTTGAAGTAGAATATTTCTGGTTTTCTCATCACGGACATAGCACTTATTTGCATGAAACTCTAGAAAAACGTCGTTGTCCCTAGCAAGCTTGGACACAGACAGTAGGTTCTTGGTTATTTGAGGAACAAGCAGTAGATTATTCAGCAAAAGTATGCGTGAATTAGCACAAACATGAGAGTGACCAGTAGAAGTTACAGTAAGTGGCATACCGTTACCGACTAGCAGTTTACCTGGGCCAAGAAATTCAGTCGCATTTAATACGTTGTTGGAATCTGAGGTGACATGGTGCGTGGCACCAGTGTCTACAATCCAACGGTCAGAGGACATGGAGGAGGTATGAGCTTGTGGTTGCCCAGCCACAGTTAAGCCAGACTTATGCTTGGCGCAGTGCTCACACCCAGCATCAGAAGATGACTTACGGTCCGAGTGACTGGATCCTCGATCAGTGGTAGCACAAGAGAAATTTTCATCGAATCTATGCCAACATCGATCAACGAGATGACCAATCTTCCCACAAAGTTGGCATTGCAAGCGTGACCTACCACGACCCCGGCCACCAGTTCGATTTCCAGGGCGATGATCATAGCCTGAGTTCGATATTGCAGAATTTTGATTCTCCCCTTGGGCAACATTGGCACTCATAGGTAAGGTCTCCAACTGGTCATCAAAGCTCGCAAGTTGAGTCTCAGCATCAAGAAGCATTGTGTAGATGTTATCTAGGGATAACGTTTCCCTCATAGAGGTTATAACTGCCATGAAGGGCTGGTATTCTCGAGGGAGACCTTTCAAAATGCTTGCTATGTGTTCAACTTGAGGAACAACACTGCCACAAGAAGCTAAGGCATCACATACCTCTTTTACACGGGTAAGGTAAGTACGCATACTATCACCTCCTTTCTTTAATGACTGAAGCTTGTAATGGAGACTCATTACTGCAGTCGTGGAGCGATTGGCAAAGAACTGAAGAACTGTGTTCCATACGGCTGCTGCAGTTTCAGCCCCAACAAACTGAGGGAGCAAGTGATTGCTGATGGTGGATAACAACCATGAGGCAATTGCGCTATCTTGTGCAACAAAATTTTCATAGGCGTCATTGACTCGGGTGATACCAGCATCATCAACAATAATTTCTGGTGGAGTTGTCACGGCACCGGTAATAAACCGTTCCAAACGGTGGCTCCGAATGGTGAGCAAAATCTGCTGCTTCCAAAGGAGAAAATTCATCTCATCAAGAACAACATTAATTTTCTTGTGAGTGAACGATTTGGCGTTGGTGTTGAACTCCATCAAGAAAGGCTTTAAGCAGCGAAAGAAAGCACCCCAAGATCTATGGCGATTGATACCATATTGGAATGATAATTTGCACACTGAAAGAAGTACTGCAGAACTTGTATATATTCAGCTGAGATATGGTACTCGTTTATATACACAAGCACAAGCCTCATATAAGCAGTTAACACCAACTGCATTGCTAACTAACTAACAGCTGACTCATTCAGCAAATGCCACGTGCATGACTTAGTTACAATCTGTTACAATCAGCTGCACACTCACTTACATTAGACTGCTAACAATGTAGATAAGGAAAGTTCAGATTCTGCTAAACTTGGAGAGCAAACTGCAATGTCTCCAACGACTGCTGAAAGATCTCTTTGGAATCCCTTAAACTACATTAAGGTTTCATGTGATACTGATTTAGAAAGCAAAGCTGAGCAGGGTAAGAATTTCTTTGAAGAATCACTCCAACCTATTGTCACAAAAGGAAGAATTATATTGTATACAAGGTTAGGATGCCAAGATTGCAGAGAAGTTAGGTTATTTCTGCAAAGGAAAAGGCTTATGCATGTTGAGATCAACATAGATGTATATCCCAGTAGAAAGTTGGAGCTAGAGAAGTTCTCCAGGTCTTTTACCGTTCCTAAGGTCTTCTTTAATGAAGTATTGATTGGAGGCTTGAGTGAACTAAAAGACTTAGATGAGTCTGGAAAGCTTGATGAGAAGATTGATTTTTTGGTTGCTGAAGCACCATCAACTGAAGCTCCTTTACCACCTCTTTCTGGTGAAGATGATGTGTCCAATGATGGTTCTGTTGATGAACTAGCTCTAATTGTTCAAAAAATGAAAGCAACTATTGTTGTTAAGGATCGGTTATACAAGATGCGTAGATTCACCAATTGTTTTCTAGGTTCTGAAGCAGTAGATTTTCTATCTGAAGATCAGTACCTTGAAAGGGAAGAGGTTAGTTTGGATTTTTTTATGTTTTTTGAGACTGCTACTAGTTTCCCATTATAGTAGATGGTTTTCAATTTAATCCTAGCATATTAAAATGTACTCTAGACTCTCGAGTATAACTTTTACGGATGTTATTCCAATCTGTTTAGAAGATCCATATTTTGGATGCCAATTTATCCTTGGCATGAATTCTTATGGTATCACATCCAGGGACGGAGCTATGTTATTGGGATATTTACTTATCTGGACCCCAATTTTAATTTGTTTAGACTTTGGCTCCCCTCAGCTTGATTTTTAACTCCGTTCCTGACGAAATCATAACATTTTTCAGAAAATAGTAATACATATTGCTATTTCAAACTTCTCTTTCTTGTGGTTCTATTTCAAATGTTGGTTTTGGTAGATTTTATCTATTGCATATTTTTGACTTTTCACTGGTTTAACCAGAGGACCACTGGTTTTTGAGTTATAATTTGTGTGCTTGCTTTGTTTGTACGTATTTGGATGTGGTTATATCACCGTTAACTTCCCTTTGCCCTTTTCTTTGTTCTTGTATTGTGGTTCAGGCTGTTGAATTTGGGCAAAAGCTTGCCAGTGAGCTCTTCTTTCGACACGTTCTTGAGTGAGTCCTTTTCCTCCCAGTTTATTTTATTTTCTTTTGTAACCCTTTAATCTGTTTTAGAATGTAGAAAATCCTTCTCATTTTTTTTATCTGAGATGCTTTATAATAGTGAGAATCTGTTTGAGGATGGTGACCACTTGTATCGATTCTTGGACCATGATCCTACTGTGTCATCTCATTGTCACAACATTCCAAGTGGTATAATTGAACTGAAGCCAAAGCCTATTGCTGAAATTGCGTCAAGGCTGAGAGTTTTGTCCTATGCTATTTTGAAGCCTATGCATCAAAAGATGGAAGACATGTTGATTATAAAAGTATTAATGGAAGTGAGGAATTTGCAAGGTTTGATCCAATGATGTTGCTCGCCTTAATATCTTCTAAATTTATTCACTTCTTTTAAATGATCAAGTACTCATTATTGATGGCAAAAAAAATTTAGGTACTTAAGAATAGTTCAAGAGCTCCAGCGAGTAAAAGTGCAGGACATGCCAAGGGAGGAGAAACTTGCCTTCTTCATAAATTTGTACAATATGATGGCCATTCATGCAATATTAGCATGGGGTCATCCTGCTGGTCCCTTGGAACGAAGGAAGCTGTTGGAGACTTCAAGTATGTTGGTGGGTGTACATACTCGCTTTCATCTATTCAGAATGGCATTTAAGGGGAAATCAAAGGCCACCATACAATCTTCTGAAACCATTTGGTGTAAAAGATAAACGATCTCAGGTAAGACAGTAAAATTGATACTTATTGTTGCATAATGATTCTATGCATTGTTTTGGATGCTTGCATTTCTGGGTTAGCTTATTTAGAGTTTTAAGTGTTAATTATGCAAACTGGTGAAAATACAAGCTTTTATTTGTTGGCTTCAGAATCTGTGGACTATATTTCTCATTCCTTAAAATTTGGTGCTCTTCTAAATTCTTCCTTTTTTTCAGAAGGATGAACCAAAGTTGTGCATAAAGTGGCCTCACAATGTGCTGTGGGGTTATTGATTTTTGACTTCACCTTGCAATTCCCCCCCCCCCCCCCCTTCAAGTGAATTAGGTTGACAACTGACTTATAAGGGTGTAACCTGAATGAGTTTTGTTAAAACATCACATTATCTTGTATACCCAAAACGGAAATATATCCTCAAGAGTTGAATGCTTCGTGTGGAAATTCAGAGTAGCTCATTCTTTGTTATATATTTTTTCAGGTGGCTCTACCCTATCCTGAGCCTCTAGTTCACTTTGCGCTAGTTTCTGGTGCCCGATCAGGGCCTGCTCTTCGGTGCTATTCTCCCGGAAACATTGATAAAGAGCTGATGGATGCCGCACGGGATTTCTTAAGAGCTGGTGGGCTTATTGTTGATTTGAACGGCAAGGTTGCATATGCTAGTAAGATCCTCAAATGGTAAGTTAATTCAAGCAACTTCTTGGTGCAAAAAGTTCATATTTCTTCCCTAGACCTATATTTACTGTTATGGAATTCAAAATCAGATTCTGGAATTTTCTCCAAACACTTGCATCGCACACTAAAAGACATGCACAGCCACACTAACATAAGCATTCATGCACTCTAAAACTCATTAGCATTTGGAAACGGAACTTCTAGAGATTGCTGCTTTCTTTTCAGCTTATTTAACCCTATAGAAATTCTTACCAATGTGGCCTTATCGATTCGACAGAAGAAATCAATTATAGACACTAATACAATATCATCTTCTCTGTATAGACAAACTTGGGATTTGCAATCCCAGGTAAGATTGGTTCAAGATCATGGGATCCTTCTCTATTGGATTGGAAGGGTTAATGAATCAACCAAGTCTTGGTTTCCAAAGTTGGATTCAGAAGCAACATAAATGCAGGACAATTGGTTTTGACGCTTCAAGCAATGATTAGTGCTAAAGTTACAGCACGCATAATGCTTAATTTCCAGTTGCCTATTGCACCCTTCTATACATAGGGAATAGTAATAATAAGATGGATGCTTTGTTTAGTTGACATATTACCTAAATGACACCAATGTTATTGTCTTATTTAACATTTTGGTAAGGTTCAAACTTGAGTTGGTAATAGCAGGTACCAGTTATAACCTCTCGTTATATAAAAATATAGGTGATGTTCACTTCGACAATACACAAAAGATATGCAAGACAGCCATGGACTTTGCTCCAAACACCAAGCTGTAGTAAATTGATATTTCTTTAGTAGAAGATAGATGATGCAGTAAGCTTGGTTCATATACTTGTTCTGGGAAATTAACTTGTGTTGCTTGCTATTAATCAACGGACAGGTTTAGTGTTGATTTTGGCAAGACTGTGTTAGAGGTATTGAAACATGCCTCCAATTACTTGGAGCCATCCGAGTCTGAAGCTTTGCTGGAGATGATTGCTGATGGTGAGTTGAAGGTGATATACCAGCCATATGATTGGAGATTGAACTGCTAGGGTTTGACTCCTTTTTCCTACTCTGCTTATACTTGATCGATGATCATAAAGGTCTCCCTGATTTACATGATTTTAATGCGGCTAATATTATTATATCGTACAAACTTGAAGATAAATACAACATTATATGTCAGTCAGGTTACAGTTTTTATCAAATAAAATACCAAAGTGGATTAGAGGTTATAGTGTTGAATATTTAATTCAAATACGATTACTTTTACCTATGCTTTCTGGGTTTTTTATGATTCAGTACTTATCATGTGTAAAAATATATATAAATTCTAAAACTACAGTTGATGAACAGCGTCTTAGTTATAGTAATGGTTAGGAAAAATCTGGTAGGCTGAAGCGAGTAATTGTTCACGAATTAGTTGGTAGATGCAACTCACCAGTAGCTATGCTTTCTATTTTCATTAGCTGATAGCAAATAGCGAGACTGAATCAACGTATACCGTAATAAATAATATTTGTAATTATTATTAGGTTTAATATAAAAATAATGTTCAAACTATACTTTTTTTTAAGTGGTGACAAATTTTTTTTTCGATTCATTCATGTGCTTAATGTTATCACTTTAGGTGTTTGGTCTGTAAAGTTCGTTAAAAAAATTTAGTTATACGACATGTGTTACATTTATAAAATTTCAAAATTTTTATTTAAAAAAACTTAAAAATTCTTTTTTTAAGAAAACACCATAATTATCTTAAATCTAAAAAAAAACCTCAAAAGCAATAATTTCAATCCCTAAATCTGCAGGGGTTATTGCCCTTGTCGTCAGTTGAACCTCCACTTGATTGCACCTCCCTCGACGACTAGTTACCTGACAACCAACCACCATAATAACAATCGATGAACCTTAAATTGATGAACCCTAAATTATCAAAAAGTTAGAAAATTAGAGTTCTTTTAAATATACTATTTTTTTTTAATATTTTAGAAAATAAATATTTTAAATTTATCAGAACGTGACATGTCTCACTTAACATGTTTTTTTAATGGTTGTTACGGATTAGGTACTTAAAGTGGTAACATTTGTAACATTAAACACATGAATGAATAAAAAAAGAATTAGATACCACTATGAGAAAAACAATATAGTTCGGATAATTTGTTTTGTATTAAGCCTTATTATTATTTTACAAAAAATATGGGTCTAAGAATGGAAAGATTATAAATGTTGATCAGTGGATCTTTTTGGTTGCATCTTTCAAGCTGGTCTTTTGCCTTTTCGATCAAGCCTTAATGTTACTATTTAAGAGATGAAGTATGCTTAACAAGTAACTATTAATCTCAGCCTGCAGGTTGGGAAAAAAAACCCAATTCAACCATGAGGAGTGTGCAAAAATTTTTGTGACAATCGGTTAGATATTGTGATTCAAATTTAGTTTGGTACAGTTTAAAATATTTACGGTATGATATGTTCGGTGAAGAAATAAATGAGAGAAGAAAATATAATTTTAAGTTTTCGTATAAGGATTAATATTAGGAGATGATTTTTTATTAACTTAAGTTGATTATAAAGTAATATATTTTCTAAATATTCTCAATCATTTTACAATGGACGTTCAATTATCCCATTGCAGTCATTGCCACTAGTGTTCGAACCCGTGACATTTAAGAATAACAACAATTCCTTTAACCACTGAAGTAAATTGATTCGTGTTAGAAGATGAATTTATAAAATTTTAAAAGATAAATAAATTATTATATATATATATACGAAAATTTAAATTTTCTGAAAATAATCGTCTCCGTGGATCCCCTCTCAGTCCATTTTTATGTCGATACATTAATAAATATGTAAGTAGAGTTTTTAGGTTGATGTGAATCCACTTTGTATGTACTGTGACGTGTTTGCTGTACTTTCTTATAGTGTCTTAGGTGTTTTAATATCGATATGATGATATTTTTCCTTTATAATTTCTTGCATATTTATGTATTTCTTTATCGATTATAATTCAATAAATATTTTATCCTTGAGGCAAAGCATTCTTTATCCTTGTATCCAGAATGATATACCATTTCCGACTACCCTACACAAAATTAATGAGTAGAAAATATCATTTACATTACATTGCAATCATCAAACCTCATCATCGTGATCCAGAAAAGTATACGATAAAGTATACGACCCCCCATCTGATTTCTTTTACCAAATAATCTAATCCCTTTGGCATCAACTCTTACTATTAGGGTTGTAAACGAGCCGGACCGAGATGAATTTGAGTATTGTTGAATTAGACTCGACTCGAAAAATCTAAAATGAAGCTTAAATCGACTCGAAAACTCACGAGACTAAAATTTTTAAGTTCGAACTTGAAATCATGAACTAAAACTCGTAAAAGCTCAAAGAGA
Source organism: Hibiscus syriacus (assembly GCF_006381635.1). Lineage (NCBI taxonomy): Eukaryota > Viridiplantae > Streptophyta > Magnoliopsida > Malvales > Malvaceae > Hibiscus > Hibiscus syriacus. Next base: position 3,105,939 of record NW_024062612.1, on the reverse strand, counting down.
CGCGAAATGATTTTTTTTAAAACTTAACTCGATTGAAGCCTTTAACTTAAACCTGAACCTTAAATACACAAAAATTTTATACTACATCTTTTTTTAAAAAAAAAACCAACACATAAATGTTAACACTATTAATAATTTGTTCTTTTTTAAATAAAATATGTCGCGATCGTCTTTTGGCTGGGCCCGAAATTGGGCTTCGACTTGAATAATTGGGTTAGAGTCGCCACCGATCATTTTAAAAATGTTTAGGTAGATCAGACACCATCTTATATGATCTGCGTTTTACCAGAAATGTATCGGGTTCGGGAGTCGGTTATGGTCAATGAAGGATTAGCACCCTTGAACCGCCATTTCGGTACCAATTAATTTACTGGTTGTCTTTAATTGCGAAAATTTAAAAATTAAATTTAAAAGTATTCGATTCGAATTATTTACCTTTGATTGGTTAAAAATCTAAAAAAAAAGTCGAAAATGTCAAAAAAATAATAACAATAAATAAAAATTAAATACATCCAAAAAGAAAATAATAATAATAGTAATAAATAAATAAAATACCAAAATAATAAATCAAAAAGGAAAGAGAAAAAGAGAAAATAAAAAGTCAAAAAGGAAAAATATAAAATAAATAATAAAATAATAAAATAAATAGAGATAAAAAATAATAATAAAAATACAATAAAACAAACCAAAATAAATTGGAATAAAAAATAAAATGAAATAAAAATTAAATACTGAAAAATGAAAAAATTATTATGAAAAATTAACAAAAAAGAAACCAAATATATATATATAAATAAATAAAAGGGACTAATATGTAAAATTAATAAATTCGAAATCCAAATTAAAAGTATTGAAAATTTAATTCAGTGACCAAAACATAAAACGTACAACTTATAGGACAGGTGGAACAGTTTACCCGTGCGTAAAAAATGTGCAGAAGGCCCCTCCTCAAAATGGTGACGTTTGGGGAGGGATATAAATACCCATAACTTGGCCCAAATGGACTTCATCCCTCTCATTTTCCAATTTCTTTCTCTCTAAGAGAGAGAAAGTCTGATTTCTCTCTGTTCTCTCTCTAGAGTATTCTCGCCGGTGGGGAACCTGGTCACCGTGCCATCGCCACTGACTGTCACTCCAGCGGCCGGAAAAATCTAAAAATACCCATGTTGTTATCCTCAACCCCATAATACCAAATCCAGCCTTGAAACAACGAGATAACGTCTAGATTTGTGTAAATCTAGCCAAGAAGTTATAGCTCCTCACATTTTTCCGTCGGCTCTTCACCTTCCGACGACTGTTGGTTTCGGCTTTTGGCCCTTTGTTGTGTATTTCCTCGCCTTGTGCGTTGTTTGGTTGTTTACTTTTGTCATTTTTTTTGTGTTTGGTTCGATCGGTGTTCTTTGTTTTTGTTGGCAGTGCTTGTTCACTGTTTGGTTTTTTGTGACTGTTGGTACTGTGGGTTCGATGATAGTACTTGTTATGTTTGGCCGTGTAGGTCGTGTTTCGAATGTTGTTGTTGGTTTTTTGTTCTCGTCATGGTCCCCTATCACCGTGGCTTTGCAGGGCATTTATAGGCCTTTATCGGTCGTTGTGGTCCCAGAAATAACGGGATGTATGTTCTGTTGGTTGACCGATCATCCCGGGATGGGTCAATCCCGAGATCTTCGATCGGCCGTTTCTCCTTTTGACCGTTAGGTTCCCTCTGTGCGACGCCGTTGACATGCATGACTAGGGTTTCTAAACCCTAAACATTATCGGGCTGGATCAGGCCCAAACCTAGTTGGGCTGTTACTGGACTGTTTCATTGGACTCTATTTTGGACCTGGACCAAAACAAAACAAAATAAAATACACTAATAATAAAATAAAATAAACTATAAATTATATATATTTTAAAAATATTTTTAAAACTATATATTATATTTTTAAAAAAAGTTTTCAAAACTATATATTATATAAGTTTTCAAAATGATTTTAAAACTATATACTATATAATTTTTCAAAAATGTTTTTAAACTATATATATATAATTTTTCAAAAATGTTTTTTAAAACTATATTATATAAGTTTTCAAAAATGTTTTAAAAACTATATTATATAAGTTTTCAAAATGATTTCAAAACTATATATTATATAAGTTTTCAAAAATGTTTTAAAAATTATATATTATATATATTTTCAAAATGATTTCAAAACTATACATTATATAAGTTTTCAAAATGTTTTAAAAATCATATATTATATACTTTCAAAATGTATTTTTAAAAGACTATATATTATATAATTTCAAAATGACTTCTAACTATATAATATATATATATATAAATAAGAAAAAAAATGGACGAAAATGAGTGTCTACAACTGCCCCTCTTTGTCATTTTTTATGGAACGAAAAATAGGACAAAGACAAAAGGACACAAATTTTCGTTCGGTGGAGTTGAAAAATTGACTCCGATAATTCAATTAAGAATATATCCCTGTCGAATTAAGTTGCGGATGGCTCTTCCGTCGTGAAGTCGAGTCCATATTGAAATGATGTGGAATTGAAGCCGTAGTTCAGAATTTGAATCGGGATGCGACTTCTCGTTGCCCTTCAGTATTCTTCTCGATTTAAAGACCTTGGTTGGAAAATTCGACAGGAAAATAGTTCTTTGACTCCACCATGTGGTTGACAGGCCCTCGAGCTGAATGAAATCGAACTCGAAAAGTCTTCATTGACAGATAGCTTTTCTCGACTTAAGCTATGCTGTCGGAAAATGATTTCTTGTCACTAAGGCACGGCTAACCCATGTCTTCTTCTCGACTTGGAAGCCTTGACTGCAACCGGACATTAGTGTGATTGATGTGTCATCGAGCTGAACAAAATCAAACTCGATAACTTTTTTGGCAGATAACCCTTATTGCCTTGAGCTATGCTGTAAATTATGGTGCCTTTAAGCTGAGTGGAATCGAACTCGAAGGTCTTTGGCAGATAACCATTCTTACCTTGATCTATGCTGCAAATGATGGTGCCTTTGAGCTGAGTGGAGTCGAACTCGAAGGTCTTTGATATATAACCCTTCTAGCCTTGGGTTATGCTGTAAATGATGTGCCCTCGTAGCTGAGTGTAATCGAACTTGAGGGTCTTTTGCAGATAGCCCTTCTAGCCTTGAGCTATACTACAAATGATGTGCCGTTGAGCTGAGTGTAATCGAACTCAAAGGTTTTTGTTGACAGATAACTCTTCTAGCCTTGAGTTATGTTGTAAATGGTGTGCCCTCGAAGCTGAGTGTAATCGAACTCGAAGGTCTTTTGTTAGCAAATAACCCTTTTTGCTTTGAGCTATGTTGCAAATGATGTGCCTTGGAGCTGAGCGTAGCCGAACTCAAAGGTCTTTTGGTGGTAGATAACCCTTATAGCCTTGAGCTATGCTACAAATAATGTGCCTTGGAGCTGAGCATAGTCGAACTCGAAGGTCTTTTATTGGCAGATAACCCTTCTAGCCTTGAGTTATGCTTCAAATGATATGCCTTGGAGTTGAGCGTAGTCGAACTCGAAGGTCTTTTGGTGGCAAATAGCCCTTCTAGCCTCGAGTTATGCTGCAAATGATGTACCTTGGAGCTGAGCATAGTCGAACTCGAAGGTCTTTGGTTGGCAGATAACCCTTCTAGCCTTGAGTTATGCTGCAAATGATATGCCTTTGAGCTGAGCGTAGTCGATCTCGAAGGTTTTTTAGTGGCAGATAGCCCTTCTAGCCTTGAGCTATGCTACAAATGATGTGCCTTGGAGCTGAGCGTAGTCAAACTCGAAGGTCTTTGGTTGGCAGATAACCCTTCTAGCCTTGAGTTATGCTGGAAATGATATGTCTTTGAGCTGAACGTAGTCGAACTCGAAGGTATTTGGTTGGCAGATAACCCTTCTAGCCTTGAGTTATGCTGCAAATGATGTGTGTTTGAGCTGAGTGTAATCAAACTCGAAGGTCTTTGTTGACAGATAACCCTTATAGCCTTGAGTTATGCTGTAAATGATATGCCTCAGAGCTGAGCATAGTCAAAATCGAAGGTCTTTTGTTGGCAGATAGCCCTTCTCGCCTTGAGTTATGATGCAAATGTTGTGCCCTTGCACTGAGTGTAATCGAACTCGAAGGTCTTTGGTTGGCAGATAACCCTTCTCGAATTAAGCTATGCTGCAAATGATGTACCTTTGAGTTGAGTGGAATCGAACTCGAAGGTCTTTGATGACAGATAACCCTTCTAGCCTTGAGTTATGCTGTAAATGATGTGCCCTTGAGCTGAGTGTAATCGAACTCGAAGGTCTTTGGTTGGCAGATAGCCCTTCTCGACTTAAGCTATGCTACAAATGATGTGCCTTTGAGCTGAGTGTAATCGAACTCGAAGGACTTTGTTGACAGATACCCTTTTCGCCTTGAGTTATGCTGCAATAGTTTTTTTAAAAAATGGCTTTCCTCCAATGGTCTAAGCCGATCATAATTCTTTATGTGGTTCCTCTGAACGGGCCTGAACCAAGTGATATGATTTTTAGGTGATTCCCCTTTACGGTAAAACCCACTGATAAATTCTGTCAGCCGGATATATTCCGTCGTGGAATTGAAATATGGCTTGAAAATGTTAACTAGAAACCTTATACTCATTATTGAGTTAAACTGAGCTGGATCTGAAATTAATTCTGAGATCTGTAGATATGTCAAGTTGGTTGAGGTGTAGTTCTCACTGTTGAGTTAAACAACTACCAATGATCTTTGAAGGTGTTTTTGAATCGAGTATCATTCGTCATGAAGTCGAAACTGGTCTCTAAAAGCTGTAAAAATTATGTATGCAAAAAAAAATGATAGATATGATGTTCTTAAGTATGTCTAAGATACATGCAATGTGAATTGGTTCTGTTTAATGTTTTGGATGGAGCCTCATTCTGTCTGTCGTTCTTGTACTCGGAATCGACCATACCCCATTTCTTCTCGGGTTGCAGCCTTTCACAGTTGAGAATGTCCTGTTTGAAAATATTTTTCCCCTTTCTCTTATTTTAGGAGGAAAAAAAGATATGAGAATATAAAAATTCGGTAAAACATTGCCCCTCAATTCAGGCTCGCAACCGAATCAAATCATAAACATGAGTTTAAAGTATATCAAAAGAATCAATAGCTCTTTAATGCTTTTAGAGTTATAGTTTTTTGACAAATGTTCAAATGGATGAGTTGGCTTTAGGTTGACCTTCTATTTTCTAAGGTTCCAGCCATAAAAAATATCATTTTTTTCGGTCATTATAACATGTCTTTTTCTTGGCTTGGCATTTTAATTGGATAGCATGCGGACACAAATGACACAACTAGCATGATCAATTAATAGACCTTCTATTTCGATCCTCTGAAATCTTCCATTTTTTTCAAGATTCGTAGGCTCCTCTAACAAAGGCAGTGTAGAATATCGTTCTAAAAATGAAATTCTTGAGTGCTCGTGTGAGATTGACTATAATAGGTTTCCCTTAACTCCCTTAGTCCATCTTTACCGAAACTCCTTATTTAATTTACCATTGTCTGGCTAGCTGGATTCATAAAGCCGGGGCATTTAATCAATTGCTTTAGAGGGACAACTTAATATTATAAGCACATTTATCAGGCTAGCTGAATATTATCCATAAAGCCGGGGCGTTTAACCAATTGCTCTAGAGGGACAACTCAAGCTTTATTGTATATTATAATCGCCTTTATCAGGCTAGCTGAATCTTATCCATAAAGCCGGGGTGTTTAACCAATTGCTCTAGAGGGTCAGTTCAAGTTTTATTGTATACATATAATATTATAATCTGGGTATACGGATTCAATTTCTTAAGATTGTCAAGAAGAACATGTTATAGTCTAGGTGTTTTTTGAAGTCAAGGAATTTCATCTTTAGAGTTTAATTTCCAAGTAACTGAGCTAAACTAGATTCAACTACTCGACTATTCCATCCGTGAAGATTGTTATTATCACTGAATGTCTTAAACAAAAAGTATAGTAATGTCACATGCAAAAGATGCCCCATGTTGTCCGCACCTATGCACATCTAAATACCAAGCCTCTTTTTCATTCCCTTATGAGAGGAGAAGGCTATACTGGTTATTTGCAAGAGAAATATATGGTGTTCGGGCCTTTCAAGGTAAAGTCCTTGTTTTGTTACTTTGTCAAAGATCTGTAAACTCTGAATCATTTACAGAGTTTTTTTAATTTAGTTGATATTCAAAGAATTACAAGTTTGATTCGTTGCTCATCATCTATAAAGTAACATAAATGTCCTTACAAAAACTTGAGAAAAAAATGAAAAAACAAACTCAAACAAATAAAATGATGAAATGATATTCCTCACTTGGATGCCCCAAGTTGTTGAAGTCGATCTAGTTCTTGTTACGCATCTTCTGCACGATTCTCTTGAATGCGTAACAGTTCTCAATAGTATTCCTTGGGACATCGCCATGAAATTCACAATGAGCATTCTCATCATACCACGTGAGGGTATGGGGGCTTGGGTTCCACCGGATATGGTGACACTATGTGGGTGTCAAAAAGTTGTTGATAGAGCTCTTTGTATGTCATCGGAATAGGGTCAAAATGCTCCCTTTCCTTTCTAGGTTATCTGGAATCATGTTTAGAAGTACCTGGCGGTACTGATGCAGTTGATTTTGGGCTGGAGATTGTAACACCTTTACTGACATGTTTGATATTGTTAATATCTCCATCCATCTCCCTCATAGGAGGTTTCTTACTAGCCTTCCCATCCTTAATCTTGCCTTGCTTTATGGCTAACTCGATCATTTATTTGGCCATAACTAAGTCTGAAAAGCTTTATAATGTGATGAAAACAAGGTGTCCGAAGTATGGAGCCTTTAGGGTATGTACAAAAAGCTTCAGGGTTTCTTTCTCATCCAAGGGCGGATGAACTTTGTTGAGTTAATCAATTGATGAAATCAGCCAAGAGGGAGGTGAATTGGCAATTAAAATTGTGGTGGAAGCTTTTGCAGAAAATTGAAAATATTTACATAGTGATTTAGAGTGGTTCGACTTTCTCAACCAAAGTCTACATCCACTACCTTAGCTATCCACACTAAGGATTTTCCAATAAATTCATTAATTTGTTCTTTCTTTTGAGGCAAAAGAGATAACCTTACAACTCCCTCAAGAATATACCCCAATTCTTGAGAACACTCTTTCTCAAAGAGAAGATTACAAATTCGCAAAATTAATGAAAAACCTCACAAGGCAAATATGCTTGCACAATTCTAGAACAAAGAAAAAAACACTAAAAAATGAATACAATTGAGTACAAGAAGTGTTCTTGAAAGCAAAATTAATATTGAATGAAAAATAGGTTTGAATTGCTCAAACAATGAGTTTGATGCTTTCTCTTTGATTATCTCTTGATTCTAGTTGCTTGTTGTTTCTTGTTTTTTATCAATGTCTTCTAAGCTTGTTTAAATACACCTTCAAATGATTCTGAATGTTGGGGATGCTTAGTGGAGTTAATAGAGTCGTTTAAGTGTGAAAATAATTAATTAAAGCAGTTGGGAGCGTCAGTGCATCGATGCATACCCATGGTGCATCGGTGTAAAATTCAAATATTTTGAACGTTGGACCCTTAGTGCATCGATGCATAAAATGAATTCAATGTTTTGAAAAAGCATGAGTGCATCGATGCATGATCTTGTGCATCGATGCATCAAATGCACTGAGTGCATCGATGCATGGTATGTGCATCGATGCAAAATGCATTCGATGTTTGAAAAATTAATTGGTGCATCGATGCATGGATTGGTGCATCGGTGCATCTCTCTTAAAAATTGATTTTAGGCTTGATTTTGGTTCAAAATACTTTGTGAAAATTGCTTAAAAAATAGTTTAAGTATAAAACATAATTTTACACATTTAGTAAGGTTTAAAACTGATCTTGAAAGACTTGGAGTAATATTTTGATATTCGATTAATTAAATCAAATATTCTTAGAAAATCATTTGTAAAATCTTAAAATTAATTTAAACTTAATTTGTTATATCGAAACACCAAAATGTTTTCAACAATCTCCCCCTTTTTGATATAACAAAACATTTGTGTTATTTTAAGATTTTCTAAAATTTTGAAAAATTACTCCCCCTTGCTGTAACACTTCCCTTCTCCCCCTTTTTGTTAAATCAAAAAGACTTTAAAACTTTGTGAAACAAATTTTTGAAAAACATAGCCAATTGAATATAAGTAAATATATCTTAAGCTGCTAAGATCACAATCAAAAGAGAGATTAACCATTAGTTTCATAATCAATATTCATAAACAAATGTGAAATGACACAATTGGTCATATATGTCTAATATGTAAATGATGCAAAAAATAAACATTAAGCTCATAATGAAAATTCTACCCAAACCAAATATATATAAATTTCAAAATCCAATCATCCAAATTATAACAAATTCAAGCATCTAACAATCCAAAACAAACAATCCAAAAACATCAAAACAATCCAAGTTTGAAATAACAAAGAAAGCATGGAGAAAAAGGTCTAATCCATCGGAGGGTCAGGAGGAGGAGGATAATGAGCTCGAACTTCAAGAGTGAGCGTGTCCATACGTTCACGCATCTCCCGTTGAAACTCAGTAATCTGAGACTCCATAGAAGAAAAATCAGATCAAACGACTCCAAGAAAGATCGAAAATATGTTGGCATTTGACCTTCTTGCCGTGCTGGTTCCGGAGCAGGCTCATTGTCTGGTACGTGATCGTCGATATCTTGCATAAGCTGTTGAAACTCAGGATCATCATCAGCAGCCGGTGCCGGAGGAGGAGGAGGAGCACGAGAAGAGCTAGGTGCAGCTCGTGAAGAACTAGCTCCCGAAGTTTGCTTTCCAGGTCGGTAGACCCAAAGACCGGTTTCCTCATCTTGTTTCCAATCCACTTTCTTCAAGGAAGTAAGATTGATTTGATTTTGGAGTGGGATAGGATTGTCGAGAGAGACGTCTAGACTGAGTTTGATAATGAGGTTACTCAGAAGGCATCCATAAATCAATGTTTCAACATGTTTTGAAGGAACAATGTTTATGATGTCCACTAGTTGACTGAAAATAATATGGGGCAGATTTATTTTGATCTTATTTTTAATACAATACATCCACCATAAATCCCTAGTAAGAAGTGTGGAGTACCTACCTCCGGATGGTCTAAACCACCAAGAGATCATCAAATGGAGAAAACGATCGTGATGAGATCGTAGAGTACTAACACTAGAATTTGGAACATATGAATCTTCGAGTTTTTCAACTTTTTATCCTACTCTTATCATCAAATCGTACAAAACAACATCTCATTCTCATCAATCCGAAATTTTCAAGGTAATATTTCGAAAACCTCTATATTATTGATTTTTGATCTTAGGACTAGTTTTAATTAGTTATAGGATGAACATTATATCGGCCATTGAGAGAAGGGGACGAACGGCTATATAAAGAGAGATAAGGGTTTTGAGAGAATGAAGGAACCAAAAACCCAACGGATGCATCGATGCATGGCCTTGTGCATCGATGCACATTCAAGGTGTGCATCGGTACACCTTCGTGGTGAATCGATGCACATTCAAGGATGCATCGATGCACTGTTAAGTGTATCGATGCATGAAGCACAAAAAATGTAAAAAATATGTTTTAAACACTCAAAATGCTAAATTAATTAGCTCTAGTGGTATTGGCAACTCATATATTGAAAATTAATCATGTTCAATCAATCAAATTAATCCTTAAACTACTTTTGAACATAAAATTAATTTTCATCAAGCAACATAAACTCCCCCTAACTATTAGCAAAGAATGCAATAAAAAATTATCATTATAAGCATTTTTCATTTATTCTTAAAAGTGCTAAAATTATTTTTAAACACTAAGTGAAGATAGGTTAGTTAAACCTAATTCTCTCCTAAGTGTCCAAAATCTTTCCTTGTCTAAAGGTTTTGTAAAGATATCCGCTAATTGGTGCAAAGTATCAACAAATTCTAGAACTACATCTTCCTTAGCGACATGGTCTCTAATGAAGTGATGTCTAATTTCAATATGCTTAGTTCTAGAGTGTTGGATGAGATTTTTAGTGATACAAATAGCACTAGTATTGTCACACTCGATAGGAATGGTACCTACTTTAATTCCATAGTCAAAAAGTTGTTGTTTCATCCATAAAACTTGTGCACAATAACTACCAGCTGAAATGTATTCTGCTTCAGTGGTAGATAATGCTACACAATTTTTTTTCTTTGAAAACCATGAAATCAACATATTTCCAAGAAATTGGCAAGTACCGAAGGTGCTTTTCCTATCTAATTTGCATCCTCCATAATCTGCATCAGAAAAGGCATGCAAGCTAAAGGTAGAGTCTCTAGAATACCAAAGTCCTAAACTAGGAGTGTCCTTAAGGTATCTAAAGATTCTCTTAACAGCTAGTAAATGTGATTCCTTAGGGCATGATTGAAATCTACCACATAAGCAAACACTAAACATAATATCTGGTCTACTTGCAGTTAGATAAAGCAAAGAACCAATCATTGAACTATATAATTTAACATCCACACATTTACCTCCTTCATCTATGTCAAGCTTTGTTGATGAGCTCATTGGAGTGTCATAAGGTTTCCCATTTTCCAGTCCAAACTTCTTGAGCATATCTTTGACGTACTTAGCTTGATTGATGAAGATGCCATCTTTTCTTTGCTTGATTTGGAGTCCCAAGAAAAATGAGAGCTCCCCCATCATGCTCATCTCGAATTCACTTTGCATTAGCTTAGAAAATTCTTGGCAAAGAGCATCATTAGTAGAACCAAATATTATATCATCAACATAAATTTGAACTACTAATAAATCTTTACCTTTATGTTTTAAAAACAATGTAGTGTCAACCTTCCCTTTTGAAAAACCTTTTTCAATTAAAAGTTTGACAATCTTTCATACCAAGCTCTAGGAGCTTGTTTTAAACCATAAAGCATTTTTTGTCAATTTAAGAACATGATTTGGAAATTTTAAATCTTCAAAACCAGGAGGTTGTTCCACATACACTTCTTCCTTTATAAAACCATTTAAAGACACACTTTTAACATCCATTTGATATAATTTAAATTCATGAAAACATGCAAATGCTAATAACATTCTAATTGCTTCCATCCTAGCTACGGGAGTGTATGTTTCATCATAATCTATGCTCTCTTCTTGAGTATAGCCTTGAGCAACAAGTCTAGCCTTGTTTCTCACTATATTACCACTTTCATCAAGCTTATTCCTAAACACCCGTCTAGTACCTACAGTAGATTTATTACTAGACCTTTCAACTAAAGTTCATACTTTACTTCTCTCAAATTGATTTAACTCTTCTTGCATAGTTATAATCCAATGTTCATCTTTTAATGTTTCTTTAATATTCTTAGGCTCTATGCATGAGATAAATGCAACATAATTACAAATATTTCTAAGAGAATATCGAGTTGTTACCCCTTTGGATGGATCACCTATAATCTCACCATCCTTGACATAGTTGTACTCTCTTGGGTAAAATACTTCCCTTTCTTTAATGGTTGGATTCTCGAGAGGATCTTGAGTTTCCTCACTTTCGTTTTTTCCTTTGATGATGGTTCTCCAACGTCATCTTCAACGTCATTTATATTTATAATACCTACATCATCATTCAAAGAAGAATCCTTCCTCGGAAGGGGATTATCATCAAAAACAACATGTATAGACTCTTCTACAACTAAAGTTATTTTATTAAATACTCGATAAGCTTTAGAATTTAAGGAATAACCCAGAAAAATTCCTTCATCACTTTTAGCATCAAATTTGCCAAGATTGTCTTTACCATTGTTCAAAACAAAACATTTACATCCAAAAGGATGAAAATAGCTAATGTTACGCTTTTTATTTTTAAAAAGTTCATATGGAGTTTTCTTCAAAATATGCCTAATCATTACTCGATTAATAACATAACAAGCGGTATTTGTGGCTTCCGCCCAAAAATATTTTGGCAAATTATTTTCATAAAGCATGGTTCTAGCCATTTCTTCTAAAGTTCGATTTTTCCTCTCAACAACTCCATTTTGTTGAGGGGTTCTAGGTGCTGAAAAATTATGGCTAATACCATTATAATTACAAAACTCAGTAAATCCAAGATTTTCAAATTCAGTTCCATGATCACTCCTAACACTAGTTATAGAGTAACCTTTTTCGTTTTGGATTACTTTTGAAAACGTGATGAATTTTTCTAATGCTTCATCTTTAGTACTTAAGAATAGAACCCAAGTATATCTAGAATAGTCATCTACCAAGACAAATGTATATTGTTTTCCACCCAAGCTAGTAGTCCTAGCTGGCCCAAAAAGATCTATATGGATCAATTGTAATACTCTACTAGTTGATACATCGTTAATGGATTTAAAAGAAACTCGCTTCTGTTTTCCTTTAGCACAAGCATTACATATTTTATCATTATCAAATTTAAGCTTAAGCAAGCCTCAAACTAAATTTCCTTGAATTAGTCGTTGCAAATACTCATACTAGCATGTCCTAGTCTCCTATGCCATAACCAACTATCAAGGTACCATAAGTTTGAATTTGTTTTCCGTGCCTTGTAGCAATGCTCCTTTTTCTACAAACATAGATTAATTTCTAATTTTTGGTATCCAAATTCTTTTGGGTCCATATTTATTAGTCTCCAATATCCTAGTCCCCTTAGGTATCCATTTGTGTCGGATATCATTATCTTTAGTAGTAACGAGTCCTTTGGGAACCCATATACTTCTAACTATTTTTTCATTAGAGGTTCTTTGAGGACCTCTATGATTGTAGTTTTTAAAACTTTTTCTAACAAAGTTAGATTTTAAATTTTCTCCATTTTCAAAACGTTTTGTTCTTTATCAAAAGAAGCTTTAAGATCATCAATTTTATTTTGATGATCATCATTGACATTTGAAAGTAAATTTTTCAAATCCGAATTTTTCTTTTCAAACTCTGCTAGTTTGATTTGCAAATCTTTGATTTTACTTTCAAGATCGTTGTTAGTTTTGGATATGAGTTTATTTTCATTTTTCAATTTTGAAATATCATTTTTATATTTTAAAAACAATTTCTCATAATCCGAAGCCAACCCATTATATTCCTCTAATAACTCATCATAAGAAAAATCATCTAATTCAGATGAGTTAGAGGTTGCCTTAGAATCTTCCCCGAATGCCATCAAGCACAAGTTAGCTACTTCTTGTTCTTCTTCATCAGAACCTTCTTCATCGCTCCATGTAGCTACGTGAGCATTGTGCTTACTCTTTGATTGACCCTTTCTCTTCAATTGTGGGCAATCATATTTGACATGCCCCAACTTTTTGCATTCATATTAAATGATAGGGTCATTCTCTTTTGGTTCATTTTTGAGGCCTTCATTTCGTTTGAATTTTCTTCCTCGGCAAAGTCTCATCATTTTTCTCAACCGTTTGGCAAACAATGACATTTCCTTGTCATCATCATCTACATCTGAATCACTCTCATCTTTTGTGGATTTGAGAGCAACTCCAATGTTTTTCTTCTTCTCCTTCTCTTTTGGTGTCTCATCAATCTTATCAAGGTCCTCCTCATCTTCAAGAATCATTTCATGAGTGAGGAGGGAACCAATTAGCTCTTCAAGAGTTAAGGACTTTAGGTTCTTAGCCTCAATGATTGTCGTCTTCTTGGATTGCCACGATTTTGGAAGTGAGTAAACTAACTTTCTCACAAACTTTTCTTTTGGAATGATCTCTCCATATGATTTGAGACCATTGACAATTGTAGAGAATCTATCCGTCATAGCTTTGATATCTTCATTTGGTTTCATCCTAAAATTTTCATAGCTATGTGTTAGAAGACTAATTTTACATTCTTTTACCTCGTCGGTGCCTTCATGAGTGACTTGTAGTTTATCCCATATTTCTTTGGCGGTTGTACAAGATGAAACTCTTCCATATTCATCTGGTCCAAGAGCATAAAATATGATATGGATGGCTTTGGAGTTGAGCTGGAACATTCTTGTCTCTCCTCCACTCCACAATCTTGGATGAGTGAGAGGCTTGATATAACCGTCTTCTACAACATTCCATTCTCCCATGTCACTTGCTTGAATGAAATACATCTTCCTATTCTTCCAATAGGCATAGTTAGCTCCATTGAAGAAATGAGGCTTGTTGACGGGCATCGAATTGAGACCGGAGTCGACATTTAAAGTAGAGGCCATTGATGACTTGATAATCGATGTAACTCTTCCCGGATCGACTCAAGAGGCGATTAAACCTTCAAATGAGTGAGGCTCTAATACCAATTATTGAGTTAATCGATTGATGGAATCAGCCAAGAGGGGGTGAATTGGTAATTAAAATTTTGGTAGAAGCTTTTGCAGAAAATTGAAAAGATTTGCACAGCAATTTAGAGTGGTTCGACTTTCTCAACCAAAGTCTACATCCACTACCTTAGCTATCCACACTAAGGATTTTCCAACAAATTCACTAATTTTTTCTTTCTTTTGAGGCCAAAGATATAACCTTACAACTCCCTCAAGAATATACCTCAATTCTTGAGAACACTCTTTCTCAAAGAGAAGATTACAAATTCGCAAACTTAATGAAAAACCTCACAAGGAAAATGTGTTTGCACAATTCTAGAACAAAGAAAAGAACACTAAAAATGAATACAATTGAGTACAAGAAGTGTTCTTGAAAGCAAAATGAATATTGAATGAAAAATAGGCTTGAATTGCTCAAACAATGAGTTTGATGCTTTCTCTTTGATTCTCTCTTGATTCTAGTTGCTTGTTGTTTCTTGTTTTTGATCAATGGTTTCTAAGCTTGTTTAAATACACCTTCAAATGATTTGAATGTTGGGGATGCTTAGTGGAGTCAATAGAGCCGTTTAAGTGTGAAAACAATTAATTAAAACAGTTGGGAGCGTCAGTGCATCGATGCATACCCATGGTGCATCGGTGTAAAATTCAAATATTTTGACTGTTGGACCCTTAGTGCATCGGTGCACTAAGAGTTCATCGATGCATAAAATGCATTCGATGTTTTAAAAAAAGGCTAGTGCATCGATTCATGATCTTGTGCATCGATGCATCAAATGCACTGAGTGCATCGATGCATGGTATGTGCATCGATGCATAAAATGCATTCGATATTTGAAAAATTAATCGGTGCATCGATGCATGGATTGGTGTATCGGTGCATCGATGCATGGATTGGTGCATCGGTGCATCACTCTTAAAAATTGATTTTAGGCTTGATTTCGGTTCAAAATACTTTGTGAAAATTGCTTAAAAAATAGTTTAAGTATAAAACATAATTTTACACATTTAGTAAGGTTTAAAATTGATCTTGAAAGACTTGGAGTAATAATTTGATATTCGATTAATTAAATTAAATATTCTTAGAAAATCATTTGTAAAATCTTAAAATTCATTTAAACTTAATTTGTTATATCGAAACATCAAAATGTTTTCAACAAACTTGTATAGCCAAATCCCTTCATTTCTGTGCGTATTGCCTAAAATTCTCGTTACACTTCTTTTCATGCTTTGTAGCATAACTCGATCTGGCCTCATGTCATTGACGTGTTTGTATTGTTCCAGAAATGACTTAGCCAGGTCTTTCTAAATCTTGATATATGACCAGTTTAGTTGGTTGTACCACCGGGTGGCTGAGCCCGACAGACTCTCTTGGAAGCAGTGGATCAAGAGTTGGTTGTTTTCTCCATATCCTATCATCTTTCGGTAGAACATGGTGATATGAACGGATGGGCAGCTGTTTCCGTCAAACTTCTTAAATTCCGAGGACTTGAATTTCAGAGGAAAAACTAAGTCTGACTAGATTGAGTTATGCGGCATCGACTCCATGGTAATCATGGTCTCCTTTGATTACCCTCATTTGGTCATTCAACTGCTTGATTTTCTCCTTCATATTCTCTGTTTTGTTCTCTTCGTCCAAATCCGGTATAAGGTAATAACCCGGATTGTTCTTAGGGTTAGATACGACAGTCTGTATCTTTGTAGCAGATGGTGTCTTTACCTTTGCAGCGAATAGGTCCCCTTGAAGTTCGGGTAAGATTCCAGGTGTGATAACCACTTGCGGAGTAGGTGGCTTAGCTACCCCTTCCAATGAACCTGTCACAGGTGCACTCACTTGATGTAGACCAGATAACTTGGCCACAATTTGATCGACCAAGGACTCTTGGCTCTTCATGATTGTATCCAGAGTACTTAGACTACTCTGGTTTATCTTATTTTCTAACTCTTTCTGGAGCTTCAACATGTTCTCTTCGATCTGAGTAATTCTGGCTTCCATCATCTTCTTTTTCAAGTGGGTGTTATGCAGATGAGGTGTGTCCAATGGTTAGGTGGTGTATCCAGTATGTGTTCCTTTTGATGAGACATTTTTTTAGTTCATGTGAATGCAATGAAAAAGAAAGAAAAATTATGCGAAATATGCAAGAATGCATTATACATGAAATGTTCGAGGCATTGATCCAAAAATGTGTCTGTTATTATAAATAATTCTTATTGGGGACAAAAAGTGTTACGTCTTAGGAGACAAAAACATTTTAAAAGTATAGACCCCGAACAGCTACTGACAGATTAAGTTGAATACCCTGTTGAATCACTCCAGATTCTCTGGCTAAACCGTGCAGGTGACGAGCTGCTTTTGTACTTGTCCCAAGAAGTCTCGAATGGTTGCATCTCCAGTTTTCACTATCTGTTGAGTCTGTTCTCTAACGGAAACGCCATTGAAGCCTTCCATCTTTTAGAACTATTTGAAGTTCATTTGCTTGTTTCTTGAATTCGTCAGCAATGACATCCAACTCAACTAGGGTTTCACCATCTTGTTCTCTTAATCTTTGAAAGGACTCTCCGGGTCAATAACGTTTTTCTTGTCTTGCCCCTGCAACTTTAGCCATCCCTTTTGGAAAAGTTAACTTTTGACGTGCTTGGTGGAAACCTGATCCATTCCAAGTCTTTTTTGACCATAGCTGGACTTCTGAGCTTTTTATCTCTTGTATTATAACCCATTTGTCCATTAATGCATACTATTTACGTTTAACGAACACTTTTTGGTGGATCAACACCTTTTTTGAATGATACAAATGATGAAAATAAAATAAAAGAGAACAAAAATGAAAAGAGTTAGTGAGGTAAAGTTAATAATCAAAACAATCATGAAAATAAAAGACCTGCCCCACATGGTATCTACCCCACATGCTTAGTATTCCTACCCGGACATGATCTCTATCCCGCATGTTAATTTTAAACCAGTCCTAACCGCATAAAGTTCTAGTTCACCGCATAAAGTTCTAGGGTTTAAAATGAGGTTTTGGGGTAGGCTCTAATTCCCTGTCTCCCGGTTTAGCTTCTAAAAAAAGGTACCCGAGTTCTCCTTGCTGGTGCCCCATTGGGCTTGCCAGGCCCTTAGTCCTAAGCCCATTACAAACTTATGTGGACTAAGTTAAACTCGAGAGGATACATTCCATTATGCCCGTACGGTGAATAAATTCACACGAAGACATAAGGTATATGAATCCTGAAGGTTACTTGCTAGGCCCACACGGAGAATAATTCTCACGAAGGCGTCACTTTCACCCCCACTTAAAAAGTGTTCAAAGCTCCGGTATAGAGCCTGAGATGAAAATTTTGAAAATATAAAAATCATTGAAAACGTCAGTACAACTATTTATTTAAAAAATAATCAAAGATAAATGTCAAAAATAATAATAACAATAAATAAAAATTAAATACATCCAAAAAGAAAAAAATAATAATAGTAAATAAATAAATAAATAAAACAGCAAAACAATAAATCAAAAGGAAAGAGAAAAAAAGAAAATAAAAAAAAAGTCAAAAAGAAAACAATATTAAAAAATATAATAATAATAAAATAAATAAATATAGATAAAAAATAATAATGAAAATATGATTAAACAAACCAAAATAAATTTGGAATAAAAAATAAAATGAAATAAAAAATTAAATACTGAAAAATGAAAAAATTGTTATGAAAAATTAACAAAAAAGAAACCAAAAAATATATAAATATATATATAAATAAATAAAAGGGACTAATATGTAAAATTAATAAATTCGAAATCCAAATCAAAAGTATTGAAAATTTAATTCACTGACCAAAACGTAAAATGTATAACTTACATGATGTGTGGAACAGTTTACCCGTGCACAAAAAATGCGCAGAAGGCCTTTCCCCAAAACGGCGTCGTTTGGGGAGGGGTATAAATACCCATATATTGGCCCAAATGGCCTTCATCCCTCTCATTTTCCAATTTCTTTCTCTCTCTAAGAAAGAGAAAGTTGATTTCTCTCTGCCCTCTCTTTAGAGTATTCCTGTCGGTGGGGAACCCGACCTCCGCCGTGAGGCGGTGGCAAAAAAATCTAAAAATACCCACGTTGCTCTCCTCAACCCCCTAATACCGAATCTGGCCTCGAAACAACGAGATAATGTATGGGCTGTTTACTTTTGTCGTTTTTTTGTGTTTGGTTCGATCGGTGTTCTCTGTTTTTGTTGGCAGTGATTGCTCACTGTTTGGTTTTTTGTGACTGTTGGTATTGTGGGTTCGATGATGGTACTCGTTCTATTTGGCCGTGTAGGTCGTGTTTCGATTGTTGTTGTTAGTTTTCATTTCTCGTCGTGCTCCCCTCTCACCGTGGATTTGCAGGGCATTTATAGGCCCTCACCGGCCATTGTGGTCCCGGAAATAACGGGATGTATGAGCTGTTAGTTGACCGGTCATCCTGGGATAGTCCCGGGATCTTCAGCCGGTCGTTTCGCCTTTTGACCGTTGGGTTCCCTCTATGCGGCGCCGTTGACATGCATGACTAGGGTTTCTAAACCCTAAACCTTATCAAGATGGATCATGCACAAACCTGATTGGACTGTTACTAGACCGTTTCATTGGACTCTATTTTGGACTTGGACCAAAACAAAACAAAATAAAATAAATGAATAAAAAAATAAAATATACTAATAATAAAATAATATAAACTATAAATTATATATATTTCAAAAATATTTTTTTTAAACTATATATTATATTTTTTAAAAAAGTTTTCAAAACTATATATTGTATAAGTTTTCAAAATGATTTTAAAACTATATATATAATTTTTCAAAAATGTTTTTAAAACTATATATTATATAATTTTTCAAAATTTTTTTTTAAAGCTATATATTATATAAGTTTTCAAAAATGTTTTAAAAACAATATATTATATATATTTTCAAAATGATTTCAAAACTATATATTATATAAGTTTTCAAAAAAGTTTTAAAAACTATATATTATATATATTTTCAAAATGATTTCAAAACTATACATTATATAAGTTTTCAAAATGTTTTAAAAACCATATATTATATACTTTCAAAATGTTTTTTAAAAGACTATATATTATATAATTTCAAAATGACTTCTAACTATATATATATAAGAAAAAAGGGAGAAAATGAGTGTCTACAAAATCTTAATACATTTTTATTTTCGATCTGCTCACTAGATTTTCGAGTCAAGTATCAAGTAGCTCGTTTCAGCTCGTTAATAACTTGAGTCGAGCTTGAGCTCAAGTTGAGTATTTATTGAGTTTTGGTAGAGTCGATCTCGAGTAACTCACGTTATGTGTCGGTCCATTTACAGCCCTACTTATAGCAATTATCAATTTCATTTATTTCTTTCTTTGACTAGGTTTTGGTGGAGATACGAACAATAATTTTTTAAATGAATATCTTCTCATTTTCTATTGTTAATTTCTCCCATCCAATAATCTTAAAAAGATGTAAAACTGAAAGAATTTTACACAGTGTAGTTGGATCCTAGCCCATATATATATAGCTTAAGTATACAAAAGGTGCTCAACTTATGCCTTTTTTTCAGTTTAGTTCTTAACGTTTATTTCATTCCAGTTTGGTGCTTATGGTTTCATTGTTACTAAAAATGGGCCAAGCCGTGACGAACCATTAAATTTGGCTGTTAACCCATTAAAAATGATACCTGACATATTTTTTAATATTAAAAAATGATTTCTGAAAATAAAAAATGATTTCTGAAAATAAAAAAATTATTTCGTTCCAGTTTGGCGCCTAACGTTTATTTCGTTATAGTTTGGTGCCTAACGTTTCTTTCTCTCTCTTCCCCTTCTCCACCACAGGTCTAGACCCAGAGGCGTCGGTCTGGAGTTCTTCTAGTGAGCTTTTCGATGGATTTTAGGTTGCTCCATCGTTTGAACTCCCGATTACTACTGATGTGAGTTAATATGTTGTGCTAATTAGTGACATTTTTATGATTGGAAATGGGAAAATTCACGGCTTATTTTGATGGTTGATTAGTTTTTGTGTTGTAGTTTGATGGATTTCAAAAGGAAGCTATCTAAATGGTGAAACCTACTAAAGGAACCACCATGCTTACCTTTATCTTCAAGAAAGGTGTTATGGTTGCTGCTGATTCTAGAGCTAGCACGGGTGGATATATATGTATGTGGAAGATTGATTTAGGTTGCGTTTGGTTCACGGAATGTAAGATTACCAGTGAGAATAAAAGATTACATGGAATAAGATTACTAGGAATGTTGTATTTTGTGTTTGGTTGGTTTATCAGGAATGTAAGATTACCGTGTTTAGTTAAAGGAATAAAAGGTTATTGGAATGTATATTTGACCAAATTGTTCTTATTATATATTTGTTTTTTTAACAAGTTGGAAAATATTTATATATTTTCTTTAAAAAATTAAAATTCATAATATTTATATATTTTTTTTACAAAATTGAAAATATAAAACGGTTTAATGAAAGGGTAAAATTATTTTACCCTTGAACTTCATATAAAATTTTAATTATAGATTTATTTTATAAATCTAAAATAGTTTAAGGATAAATTTGTAATTTAACCTTCATAGAATTTTTATTATTCAATGAAAGAATAAAGATATTTTTGAAAGAAATTTTTTAAAGGCATTTTAGTCCAAAACGCCGGTAATCCAACAATACCTAAGGAAAGGGAGGTAATGACATTCCCGGTAATATACCCCAAAAAATCTACTATTGATAATGTAAGATTACCGGAAATGACATTCCCGGCCAACCAAACGGGGGAATGTGGATTTCATTCCCATGGGAATCTCATATTCCCCCAGCCAAACACACCCTAGGGTTCTTGAATTCAATTTGTAACGAAATAAACATTAGACACCAAACTGGAACGAAATAATTTCTTATTTTTAGAAATTATTTTTAATATTAAAAAATATGTCAAGTGGAATTTTTTATGAGTTAATGGCCAATTTAACGGTCTATCATGGCTTACTCATTTTTAATAACAAAATGAAATGTTAAACACCAAACTAGAACGAAATAAACGTTATTTAACAAGGAGTTAATGTCAACTTTTGATTCACGAGCTTCAACTTTGTCTTCCATGTACTGTTTTGAATTTAAATTCAATGAATCTATTTCTACCGTGGAAACGTGGGGAAGGAAGACTAGAAATTAAGAGTATTTTAAAATTGATTCATGAATCTTATTAGTATTTTAAATTCGATGAATATGTTCAAGTATATTTGTCTCTAATTTAGCGATTATAAGTAGTTATAAAAGAGACAGACATTATAAGTAGTTTAACGATTCTATTAAAAATAATACGTTAAACTGCATATATAATTAAAATTTAGGGTTGTATTGTTTATATTATTAAAATTTTAAATTTTATAAATTATAACACTAAATTTTGATTTCTGTTGTAGTTATACCACTTAATCGTAAAAATCTTTATGGTACTAATTTTGATTTCATGGAAAAACAATCATAGGAGAATAAATATGAGTGAAATGTAAATTCTTTGGTACTAATTTTGCTGCGAAAGATGACCAATGATTCACAATTGACTGTGACTGGAAAGTACGATGCCAAAAAGTAATTGCTTAAAAGTTTATGGTAAAACGTTATACCCCTAAAATTTAACGTTGACGTCATTTTGGGCATATGTAGTCATTTTTAAAATGATGTCGCTTTGTCCACACTATCATAATGACGAAAAGATATTCACTTCATTGCGCCGTTAAAGTTCAACGGTCCAATGCGTAACTGAAGCGAAAATTAAAATTTAGTGGTGTAAATGATACAAGGCTGGAAACTTAATTGCATGAGATGTAATTCATCCTAAAAATTTTAATGGACGCGAATGCACCTCAACATCTCCTATGTACATCCCTAGTGATCCTATAAAGACTCAAGTGGAAATTCATGCATATGTGGAAATTCTGCTTTAGTTGGAGGTTTTCATTGTTTTCAATCCCATGAGGTGGCTAGTCAAACACTTGAGTTGATATCTATATTAAATTCGATACATAATCCAAAACTATAAATGTAATTTGATTTTAATCATTTGAATCCATATCCGAATATTTATTGAATACTTGAATGAATAATTTAGGGATCAATCTTTGTAACTGTAGTTACACTTGGGTGGGTTAATGGTTACAAGTGTTAAAGTTGGAGAAATGGGGCAATTTGCATACAATCCAATTTCCCATTGTTGAACGAAATGTCAGCATCACAATGGGAAATCAAGTGTTCCATAAAGTTGGTCCACTCCTCTTAATTAGCAGCTGACGGAGTCATGTTGCTCTTTTTTTTGGTTATATGGTCTCATCACTGTTGCAAAGGGTAGACTTTATTGGTCTTCTTTTGTTCTTTTTGTTAGTTAAACTGACATTCATTAACGGGACATTGAAAACAGAGGCAAGTTCATGGAATTCATTCAGGGTTGAAGTTTTTGAATTGGAAGAGCATTTGGCTTTCACAATGCTCGTGGAAAATCATATTTGATGTCTATGTTCGGTATATATCCCCACTGAATGTAGTGGGTTTGTAGGTCTTGATTCTCTTAAAATAGTACGTTCAATGAATTACTCGTGAATTGTTTATATATTGTTAGTTTATTAAGCAAAATAAACGAGTATGAAGAAAAACATACCCATTTATTAAACAAAATCAATTTGTTTATTTTTGTGTAAAAACTCGTTTATTAACTCACTTGTTAATTCATTTTTATTAAACCATATGTTTTTACTATAAAAGATATTGTATTATTTTTTATTTATAATATAATTATTAATGTTTATGTTTGGTTAATTTATATCTAAAAATGAGAAATATATTCATTTACGGTTTGTTTATTTATTATTTATGAATAAGTTTTTAATTATTTGAGTACGTGATTGTTTAATGTTAGTTAATATGGTCGTTCGGTGTTTGTGAATATATTAAATGAATACGTTTGTGAAATCTAAACAAACATGTTCATTAATGTTAAATGAACGGATAGGAACACATATTTTAAATAAAGAAACACAAATATAACTTTAAAAATTTTTAACAAACATGCTTAAAATACACAAGCAAATATAAACAAAAATCTATTTTTTTTCAAGCTCAAATCATTTACCGGAAAATATACTTTCATGCAAACAATTGGGAAGCTAAATGGCTAAATGCATCCATAGAACTGTCATGCTCCAATATTAATAGTGTTACCGAAAAATAAAAATAGAAAACTTTGTATTGTGATGAAGGCTGGTGGCTTGAGCTGGTGGATCAGATGTTTTGTTTGTTTCCAGGAGCCTCCACGGAAAAATTCAGCTGCAAATCCACAAACTGAGATGGTCCCTGTTGTTTATTTGGTCACCCAATCAAGTATATATAAAATAGCGTAATTTGTATATGCCATCAATCCCATATTCAAACCCTTTACATTATCTGGTGAACCCAAATCTGAAAAACAACAATGTATTATTCCCAGTTTTTATCACACGTTTGCATGGCTCATGCAGGGTTATTATCACAACCTAAAAGTTGGAGAAGGTTATTAACTACATTAATCAAATGGTGCTTATATAGCATCATCTTTTAAATTCTTTGCTTTTCTTCTCGTTAATGTTAGCCAATATGTTTTGCATGGAACTTATTTATTTATTTTTACAGTTCAAAATCGAATGTCAGAATCAAAATTGGTGAGTATGATCACCTTAAACTTATTGTTTCTTAGTTCAAAATTCTTATAAATTATAATATGGGATACGAATATATGTCTACAGATATAAATGAGTAATTAACAAGAACGAATTTGATGTGATTGTAGTTCATTGCTCGAACGTTCCACGAAATGTGAACTTGGAAAAACTACGGAGCGGATACCTTTTTCCTGAGGTAAATTGGATCGTGCTCCTTGGTGCATCTATATTTAAGTTACTATGTCAATTTTTTTTTACCTTATTTGTCTTGTATGCTAACGTCTGCATGAAATGCAATAGTTTCAAATATGAGATAACGAGATCCTGTGATATATATTCTTGTTCGGACTCTTCAATGGCCTTTTCTTTGATATTTTTGTGATTCAGATATCCAGGCATGAGACTGAACACTTGCAGAAGAACCCGGATGCAAGATTGATAAGGCTAGGAATTGGTGATACAACACAGCCTATACCTGACACCATAACACAAGCAATGGCCGAGGTATAAAGTAACCAACTAGCCTTTGTTGCACTTAGAAAATACTTTCCCGTTTCTTCATCCTTTTCCTGGTTTAAAAAACAATTGCAGCATGTGCGTGGCCTATCGACGATTCAAGGTTATAGAGGATATGGAGCCGAACAAGGAAACATGGTATTATTAATCTTGTAGAGCATACTTACCCTGTGTCCTTTAAAAAGGCAAATGAAGAAAGATCTTCCTCACTTTTTTGCAGGAACTAAGGAAGGCGATTGCAGGAAAATTTTACCAGGATATGGGTATAAAAGCTAATGAGATTTTTGTATCGGACGGTGCACAGTGCGACATTTCTCGCCTTCAGGTAACAAGCGTTTCATGTTGTTTTATCAGGCTATCAGAAGATCAATACAAGTGATTTAACACCTTGTTCTCCATTTGGTTTTCATTATGTTAACTGATGTAGCTTTCTGCATTTGCAGCTGCTTCTAGGACCCAATGTTACAGTGGCTGTACAAGACCCATCCTTCCCTGTAAGCTTATCAAGGCTTTTCATTTTCCATATTTCAACCCTATATTAATCATTATGTAACCATTTTTTCCACCACATTGATGGATCAAATTTTGGGACAGGCTTATATTGATTCAAGTGTCATTGTTGGTCAAGCTGGTGAGTTAGAAGAGAAAACAGGCAAGTATAGGAACATTATCTATATGAACTGTGGGCCTGAGAATAATTTCTTCCCCGATGTATCAACAATTCCAAGGACAGATGTCATTTTCTTTTGTTCACCAAACAATCCCACGGGCCATGCTGCATCTCGGGAACAACTAAAGCAACTCGTAGAGTTTGCAAAGGCCAATGGGTTGATCATAGTTTATGACTCTGCATATGCTACTTATATCAGAGACGGAAGCCCCAGGTCGATCTTTGAAATTCCTGGTGCCCAAGAGGTTGGTTTGGTTGGTCAGTTTTGGTTTATTAGCTAAGATTTGCTGCAAATTTTAACCTGAAAAAGGGTTTCTTTTGTTTTGTTTCATTGCAGGTTGCCATTGAAGTTTCATCCTTCTCCAAATTTGCTGGTTTCACAGGCGTGAGACTTGGGTGGACAGTGGTCCCTGAAGACCTCAGATACTCTAACGGCTTCCCTGTTATAAAGGATTTCAACCGCATTGTTTGCACTTGTTTTAATGGCGCTTCAAATATTGCCCAGGCTGGAGGCCTTGCATGCCTTTCAACCGATGGCTACCAGGTAAGCATCGGATTATGATATTTAAACAAAAATACTTAAAAAACCAAACATAATACTATTCCCAGAAATTTTAATTTTTCTCCCATGGTTGCAGGCACTACGTAATGTCATTGATTATTACATGGAGAATGCCAAAATTCTGGTTGATGGATTTGAATCACTTGGTTTGAAAGTTTATGGTGGGAAGAATGCACCATATATGTGGGTACACTTTCCAGGATTGAGTTCGTGGAATGTATTCAGTGAAATCCTCAAGAAAACAAACATTGTGACTGTTCCAGGCAGGGGATTTGGTCCTGCAGGCGAAGAGTATATCAGGATCAGTGCCTTTGGTCCAAGACAACAAATTTTAGAGGCGTCCAGGCGGCTCAAATTTTATCTATAGATGGAATTTCATTTCCTTGGCCGAGAAGCAATAAATAAATAAAAGGAAGAAGGCAACCCCAATGTCTGTATTGCAACGATTTATCCACTAAATGTTCCTGTAAAACGATTTAAAGTGGATCAGCTCCCAAGTAGCTTACCCCTTTACCATGAAAATTTCGACCCATTAATAATTTTCTCATTTTTGAGGATCACATGTAACCTTACAATCTTAATATGTTTTTAATCCAATCAATATCTTTTTTCTTAAGTCAATACTTACTCTAAAAAAATAAAGATTTGAACAAATAATAAACCTTTAGTATATTAAATATTGCGATTTTGGCTCTCGCAAATTCAATATAACACTTAACTGAAAGAATGAATCAAAGCTCGCAAGTGCTTGAAAATACAAAAACAAAATATAAGAGAACATAAACTTTGATTGCTTTGGTTTATTGTTTTATGGCATCTTCAACTTGTATTTATATTATTTAATTAAACTCTAACGGTTGAATACTAATGAAGGGTAAGAATAATTGTTTGAAACATTAATTTTGTGCACCTCTACATATCGAGTCTCGAGGATGGAATAATCAACAAAGCGTTAAAGACTCATTTAATAAAATTCAAAAAATTAAACATAAAAAAAAAAAACTAAGATTTTAAGATTAGTGGGTAATATGTTTGAGATTGCATCAACTATCTCGACACTAAAGGAGTGATCTTGATCATGGTTTTCAGAACCGGACCGGTTAGCGAACAGGTCATGCTATCGGTTCACTGGTTCAATCGGTCGAACCGGTCCGACCGATCGGAAGAATCGGACGACGCCATAATTATTTAAAAAATTAAATAAAATACCAAAAATATTTAATAAAAAATAATTTTTTATATCACAAGTCATATTCAAAGCAAGTCATAACATATATAAGTTAAAAACCATAAAATCAAGTTAAACAAAATGATTCAAATTAACTACAACATAATATTTAAGGTAAAACATATTAATAATATAATTATATAACTATAATTAAAAAATAAATTTGGGGTTAAAAATCATAACAAAATGATATTGTTTGGTTTAATTTTTTTTAAAAAACAATCTCACATGTCTAAGAAACATAGAATAGCATCCCAAAAGTCTAAAGAGTAAAAATATGATAACAAAACAATCTCACATTGCTAAGAAACATAGAAGCGCATCACAACTAACTTCTATAAATAATAGAGGTAATTTGTCATTCAAAATCATGGAGTCTTTTAGTGAGCATTGAGTGAACTATTCTTTCACTTCAATCAAGCTCGAATTTTAGGCTTCAATCGAGCTTCTAATTTTTTTTTTGAGTTCAAGCCTTTTTGAGTTCAAGTTTCAATATTATATTTCGAGTTTGAGTTGAACTTGATAATTTTTAGCTTGTGAGTTTGAGTTGAGTTGAACTTACTTTTAAAGTTTTCAAGTTCGAGTCGAGCTCAGCAATACTCGAGTTTGACTTAGCTCGTTTAACAAACGACGTTATTTGGTTTAATTTTTTTTTAAAAAAAACAAAAATCCCGGTTTTCCCCGTTTTTTTTTTCGTTTTTTTTTTTAGCCGGTCCGGTTCGAACGGTTCAACGGTTCTGACCGATTCACTAATAACGGTTTCAACCGGTTTAGATTGAACCGGACTAAGCAACGATTCTCGATTGAACTGGTTGAACCGATCGGTCCGATTCAATTTTCAAAACAGAGATCTTGATACTTAACCTCTACCTCTGATCTCGAAATTAAAATATTTAAAAAAAGAGAGCAAAATTTAGCATGAATCTCAAGACTGACTTTTAGTCTCGAGATTAGACATGAGGTGCTATACTTTAAAAAAAATTGAGAATTGTCAAAATCCTTTTTAAATTTATAAATCACCTAAGTTCATATGAAATATATTTAATTTTTCTGTTGAAGATTTAGTATTTTTTAATACAGATCATGTTTGTTATATCAAATTTAAATTAATTTCAATCAAATAATATTTTAGATTTCGACATTAGTTATTGGTATAATCTTGTGTCATATCGATGATGAAATATATCAATTTTTTTTAAAATCACATTAATTTTATATAAAATTTAATGATTTAATCACCATTTTCAGTAAAAAAAGTTATTAGTTTAACAAATGAAGTTAAGACAATAAAGATATAAAAAATCAAATTCCTAAACTAATGGACTATAGATAAAATTAGTAAAACTAGCTGTAAAACTAGCGAAAAATAAAGGCAATTTTACCTAAAAATCACCCTAACAGTTAAATATTATCTGTCCTGTACGATTTCTCCAAATATTACATATCTAGTACTCTTTCTGATAAAGCGCGGACCATGAGGCTTGTCTTCGCAGGTTTTTGTTCGAGTTGGTACCACAGTGGAAAAGCGTGGATCATAATCTGTGCCTTCGTGGGTTCTATCTAGGGGTGTTCAGATCCAATCGGATAAAAAAAATAACCAAAAATCGATCCAAAAAATCGATAACCGAAAAAAACCGAAACCGATTTAGTGTGTTTGTTTTTTTTAAACCAATTGGTTCGGTTCAGTTTCGGTTTGGAAATCCGGAACCAATCCAAACTGAAATGAACCGATGAAATGGAGTATTGAATTTACAAGCTTGAAACAAACCCATCAAAAGCCCCACTAAATCTCACAAAACCCAGATACAAATACAGGTTAAGCTTTCCTCGACACGCACGTAACAATTTTGCTCCAGATTCTAGTCATCGATGCCAATGAAAAAAATGGTGCAATAAATGATAATAGCAAAGAAGGATATTATAGTCTTTTGGTATTTCCTCAGTTCTGAGGTAGAGAGAAAATTATCGGGCAAAACTTAGAAAATGTGCTGTTTTACTTTTATGGGTGATTTATTGACGAGAAACTGATTCATTTCTTGATTTGTTAAAATATATAGTCTCTGTGCTTTTGTAATACATAAGTTGTTTTTTTATGAAAAAAAATTCAAGAATTATTTTGAAAAATTAGAATCCAAAAACCGCACAATCCAAACCGAATCAAGCCACACTTAATTGGATTGGATCGGATCAGATTTTATTTTTAGAAACATCCAAACTGATCCAAATCACAAACATTTATACTTTCATATCAGATGAATTTTTAGCCAAAAACTGATCCAAACCGACCGCGAAAGTTCTATCTGAGCTGGAGCCATGGTGGTAAGCGCGGATCATGAAGCACACCTTTGCTGGGAATCAGACACATAGAGGAAGGCGCAAATCATAATTAGCGCATTGCATTTATATCCCAACCGTCTCGCCTTAAATACCGACCAACCCCCATCCCCTCCCCTATAAATACCCCCATCATCCAACACTCATATCACACAAAAACACTATATTTATTCATTTTATATATCGTTCTATCAAGTTTTAAGTAAGTATAGTTATCGTTTTTAGAAGCTAAATTTTTAATTATATTATAATCATTTAATAGTTTATTATGTTATTATATTTTATTGTACTAATTTTTTATTACTTTTTATATTGTTAGTTGGGATGGTTTAACCATGTGCATGATGGCTTGTCATATAATGTCGGAGTCCAAGTTGGGATAGTCCTAGTTGATCCCTCTAGCACATCATGTATGAGGACCTTTGTATATTGTTAGTTCTCATATGTTGTTTTTCCTCTTCCTCTTCGATACACAAACCATCCAGTTGCATCTGTTATCACGTTGGACACAATAGTCGACATACTTTTTGGTGGTTGATCGGCCGACTCTGGAGTGAACATAATTAAAAATTTTGATTTATAAATTGCAACCATCGCTTATTCTTTGGATGGAAACTCTATTCCAATATATAACTCACCATCATTGACTGACGAGTTAAATCCGTAGTCACCAACATTAAGCATATCCGTAAATTTTGGCTTGTATATTGCACTATAGTCAACTTCATACATGTGTGCTGGAGGTTTTGAGTGTATCGTGTTTGTGGGAACTTCATTTACATCATCATCATCGAAGTTCATGTTGAACTGCAGTGATTCTAGCTCAACGAATAATTCAATCTTATCACCACCTACACTGGCTCACGAAGAGTTTTTTTTTTTTGTGGAGATGAGAGTTCCTCTGTGATATCGATATTTAGGTCGAACAAGCTGGTAGTTGAATGCTTTCCCCTTAAACTGGAAGCGATGTTGCCATACGGATTGTTTGTAGAGTCACCTTGGTGGAGATCGTAACAAGTTGTTGATGAATGTCTCCCTATTGAACTTGATGGGATGGTACCAGGATGTGGATTTCCCATTAACGAGTTAAAATCATTACACATTACTTGAATTGGGCTATCAAATTAATCAGCTTGTTAAGCCAACCCATAGTAGGAGCATAATGACATACTACGAATCGCAAACACTTCAACCAGTGTGACATACATTTTTGTATCAGCGTCTAAATTTTGATTCAGATCATCAACCATCACAGCAACATCGTCATCGTTGGAGAGTTCGAATGTTGTATAAGTTAACAAAACTAGTGCAGTTGTAAATCTGTACTGAAGTGAGGACAGTCTTCTAGTACTTCCAACATAAAGCTTCCTTGAAATGTTAGTGATCAGCTCCTCAAGAGTGATGTTTCTCTTTAAGGATATTTTGACTAAATGATTTGATGCGAAGACAACGCCGTTTCATCTTCTCGAATTCCTCCATCATAGTAAACAATAGATGAAATACGCCTCATTTTGAGAGTGTGAGAGTTTGAAAGATTGAGAGTCATATATCTACAAAAATAATAGCTGAAATATACTTAATTAAATAAATAGTATACAAATTAAAATATAAACTAATACTAAAAAATAAAAAATATAACAATTTAAATAAAATAATTTAATATTTTTACCGTATCAATAAAAATATATCGAAATACGATATCACCTTCCATTTTACAACTACAAAAATAATACAAAATAATTAGTATAATAAAATTTGATTAAATAATTAAATAAAAAATAATATAATAAAAAATAATTTTACCTTCTAGAAACTATAACAAAATCTACTTAGCTTGTTAGAAGGAAGAATGTGAAAGTAATTTTGGTGTGATTTGATGTCTGCATTTGGGGTATTTATAGGGGAGATGGTGAGTGAATAACCGAAGAGTTAAGGCTCATGTAATAATGAAGTGCACAATAATTCAAAGTGAATAATGAAAGGTGCGTCTCATGATCCGCGCCTTTGCTACGTGGCAACAGCTCGGACAAAACCCTGCGAAGGCGCATCATGATCCGCGCTTTGTTAAAAAGGTGCTAGATTAGTAATATTTGAAAAATATGTCCCTGAAATATAATATTTCGTTGTTAGGGTGTTATTTGGATAAAATTGCCCAAAACAAAAGTGCCACGTCTTTGCTGACGCAAGCCAACTTCAGTTGACAATTAGTCCACGAAAAAAAGAAAGAAGAAATTCAACAAATGTCAGCCGGCCGGCCAGCAGGGTGGATTTCCTTGGAGAGCAAGTCAAACCCACAACGGCCCCACAACGGAAGTTTCGGCTACCTTCGGCTCCAACCCACAACGGCCTATAAATTTGCTACTTCCCATACTCCCTTAATACTTCGTTCCTTGACCATTCCTATTCCTAATCGTGTGCTTTCAAACACAAAGCCTATCTGAATATCTCATCTTCAACCTAATCAAGTTTTCTTCTTTAATCAGTCTATCAATGGCAACGGCTGGTCTTGGAGTTAGCTTCGCAGAAGCTTACGTGCTGCGCTCTTTACATAAACAGAAGATGAAGAAAATGGAAGAGCAGGAGGCAACTAAGAGCGATGATAAGG
This sequence comes from Hibiscus syriacus, assembly GCF_006381635.1. Classification (NCBI taxonomy): domain Eukaryota; kingdom Viridiplantae; phylum Streptophyta; class Magnoliopsida; order Malvales; family Malvaceae; genus Hibiscus; species Hibiscus syriacus. The sequence goes on along the minus strand of NW_024062612.1, from coordinate 3,073,971 downwards.
TGTTTGATGAAATGAAAATTCCTGCATCACCTGGCTGTTTCTCCTTCTGGGTGTCTAAGAAAAACCATTCCGCCAAGGTTTCTTCTTATAATTCTGCACAAAAACCTCTCTAGGAACCAAAATTGGGCTCGCAAAAGTTGTGCTGTCTTCTCCTTATGATTGGTTGATTGAATTGCATTTCTTTGATATTATTTTTAATTTTTTATAGTGTGATTAAAATATTTCGATATTCCAAAACTCCTAAATTGGGGGATTATGTACCCATCTTATTCATATTTGTAACAAAAATGGACGCATCGTAGAAAGTCTATTACTTGAATTTTTTTGTTTGTATATAAATATTTTAGTGTCCAAATGATAAATTTATGAGTTTATACTGAAATAATATTATTCAAGAGTTATTTACAAATGAAGATGGTGTGGGGTGGAGGGTATTCAATAAGAATGTCTAGGAAAGCATACTAATACAAGTTTAAAAGGAAAGGCATACTGATACAAATTTAAAAGGAAAGGCAATCGAAAATTTGAAAAGAAACTGAACAAAATATGTTTAGGAATACTGCAAATATTGAAATATATATAATATATTAAGTTACATGTATTTTAAAATAATTTAAAATGGCGTAACCTAGTAACTTATGTTGTCGGTAAGTATCGATAATTTTAAACAAATATCGATATATTTGAAATTGAATAACATTTCAGACCACAACATACTTTCAAGATAAAAACTTACTTTCTTAGTGAACATAACATTATTAAGTGTAACCAAATTTCTTAAGGTCAGTTTAGCAAGGCTTTTGGAAATTGACTTTTAAAAATGCGGTAGAAAAGAACTTTTAAAAGTGCGGTAGAAAAAAACTTTTAAAAGTGTTGTTTAAAAATGCAATTTAAAATTTAACTGTTTGGAATTGTTATTAAAATGTGAGTTTGAAAAATAAAATGTTCATTATAGACATTATGTTGTAAATTAAAAATATAGAATTTAAATTATATTTACACTTATTAATATTATAATATATAAAATATATTAACTTAAACTATAATAAAAATATACGAATATATTTTAAGATAACTCATTAATAATATTTTTATAAATGAAATATTTTATTAAAAAAAATATTATCAATACTTTTTAACACGCGGATATAAAAATTATTACTTTTAATAATAATTTTATAAATGAATTTTATTTACTTTAAGTAAATAAATAAATTATTAAGTAATAAATTATTTTTTAAAAATGTTAGTATTAAATTATTAAAATAAAATGTAAATATATAATTGAGTGGAGCTCATGCATTAATAAGGGTAAAATTGTTATTTGCTTCCAAACGTAAAGTAAAAAATGAAAAACTACAAATCCTAGCTTTTGCGATTGATTTGAAACACTGTTTCCATCACAATTTTTTTTCATTTTTTACTCGTTTGATATTGATTTTGCGGTTAAAAAGTATAAATTTTTTTAAAAAATCACGTCAAACGAGACCTTATAGATATTCATAACATATGTAGGTTTTAACTTATTTTGTTGTCTTGTGAATGACTAAGGTCACATCAACTTGTCAACTTAAAATCTGGTAACATTTTAAACCCAACCTTAAATATTAATTATGTTGATAACATTGATCTTAATAACTTATCTTCTTACCGTGACAAGGCTAACATTTTCAATTGCAACCAATATTGTTATCTAAATCGATTATTTTTCGGGTTCCGGATTATAACATTTTGCATTCTAAATTGTTTATACCTATATTCCCCCCAAAGATCAGTACTTTCAAAATTTAAAAAAGAAAAAGAAGAATGAGAAGACTGCAAAAGTATCAAACTTTTCCACAAATATCCATACATAGGGAAAATATTAAGTAATTATAGATAACATAGCCGATTTAAGAAAATGTCATATTATTTGAATAAGAAAAAAAGGGTTTTCTTCTCTAAAATATGTTTTCCATATGAACAATAGATATCGATACTACAGAGAAAGGGTGTGAACAAAACTGAAATCACAATTTGAAGAACAGAGAGGTATGTTCATGAAATCCTAGTTTGTAGTTTTTTTAATTAACGATTTGGGGTTTATGGATTAAAGTTTGGTTTTTAGGGAAATGTTATAATATTATGGATCGATTATTGTTATAGGTTGAATGAATGGAAAATATTTAGTTGTCTAACATTATCATTTGGGGTTAGTAAAACAAGTAGAATGCAACATTACAGGTTGAATGAAAAAGATTGAGTTGTAGATAACATTGTAAGTTGTAACTGAAATTGTAATGAAATAGAAAAATTATTCCTTTATATATAATCGGTTACTATAATAATCAAGTATGGGGAAACAATTGTATTGCTATAGTCGGTTATCATAAGCAATTACATAAGATAAACGATAATAAACATATATTGCTCAAATGTATATTGTAATAAATAAGAAAGTAGAAGAAGATGGGATCACTGGGGGAAATATCATGGGAGGAAAAAATAAATGATATGTTAATTACAATTCGAGAAGACGACTCTGATGATCAAGAGATTATTGAGACAGAATGAACGCGGAAGCAACCAATGCATGCATATATGCACTTTTTGTAGGTAACCATGTATTTTTCTAATACTTGTTTGAATGGTTATTGATTAAAATATTTAAGAAGTTTATATTGATGACAAGTTTAAATTGTTTACGGTTTGAGTGAATGTGAATGGTTATAGGGAGATGGCAAAAAAAAAAAAAGACTGGTTCGATATGTAAATTGAATTGAGAAGGTTAATGTAAAAGATGACAATTATAGAGAATGAGTATTATAAATATAATACATTATTGATAAAGAAACGTTAATTATAGGTGAGACAAGAAGTGTCTGCGAAATGGAAATTAATGAGTGAAGAGGAGAAATAACCTTATATAAAATTGTCGAATAAACATAAAAAATAGTATAATGCATGAAGGAGTTTATAAGAAAATAAGGTATTCCTTAGATTTTCCTGATTAAATTAGTAGTTGAACTTGTAAATTTTTTATAGAGGTTAACATTACATTTAAAAAATATATATATATAAGAAGTCTCGACAAGGTGTAGCTTGATAAGATTGTATGAATTGATGGAAGAGTTGAAAGGGAAAAAAGAAAATGTTGTTAGAGAAATAAGATTTGACCCTTTGATTGGAATAACAACACGGCCAATTTGTAGGGAGTTGTGTCATGAGTTGATAGAGAATTTTGATGTAGAAAACTCTATAATTAGGTTTAATGGATGTTCATTTCATCTAGGGGTTCAGGAAGTTGTAGCGATGTTGGGGCTAAAAAATGAAAGGATTTGTGTTGAAGAAGTGATTGAAAGGGAGGACTGGAAAAAACTTAGCATGATGTATAATATAAAGATTAATTTTACATACGCTCAACTCGAGGGAGAGATAAAAAAACAGTGATTATGATGGGGATCAATAGAAGGCGAGAGTGTTGTTGTACATAGTTGGAATATTTCTTTGTCCAAAGGGTGATACATGTCCGAGCAAGGACAATATGAAGTTTTTGTGTGCGTAGGCCATGAAAGGGTAACTAAATTGGGCGAAAATTTTCTTTGACAAATTGACAGATGAAATAGTTAGCTTTTAAAAGCTTGGAAAAACACATACATAAAAGGTTGCATTGCAATATTAGAGGTAAATGAGTATTAAAGATGTCTTTGGTTATAATACTTATTCGAATAAAGTGAATTGCAGCGATCAATTGATTAAATTCATTATTAATGCATGTTGTATTGTTTGATTTCTGGTTGAATTATGCAAGTGTTCTAACTGTAAAAAAACTCGAGTTGCCATGCATTCTTGCATGGGGCAAGTAAAATGTGGTTTGAATTATGGCAAAGTTGAAAGTAGAAAGACCCAAGAAGAAAGAAAAAATAATAAAAATAAGATTTCGTTATTAAGCATTGAACAACATCGTTTAATATTGTAATTTAATTTTGAAGCCTCTTCTCATGGAGGAAGATAATTTTGAAGAGAAAGATTTTGCTAAGAGGAGTGGTATGAATGAAACAGTGATGTAGAAACTTGAAATTTTTATGTTTGAGTTGGTGCAAATTAAATAAATTGTTTGAAGAGACAAAACAAAATTGAAGATGCAATTGAGACCCTCGAGTTTGATGGAAATGAATATGAAGAAAAAATTGATGAAAAATTGGATAGAGTGGTGAATGAGGGGTGAAATGAAGGAGGTGGAGAGTTGTGTTGGAGAAATTGAAAAACAAAATCTGTTCATGGGATTGATGAACTGAAAAAGGGTTTAGTGGTGAATGAAGTTGGTGAATTTAGGGTAGAAATGAATGAGATTAAGATTTATGTTGGATTATTTGAAAAGAAATTTAATGATTTGAAAAAAAAATCAATAAACAATTGTTAGATGGAATGAATGTGAAGGAGGAGGTAGATGAACTATCGAAAGGTAATCAGACTGGGGATGTGTCTAATTCTGAATTGGGGAGACCTAATATATTGATTGATGATGAACTTGGTTTTGATTGTCTTGCACCACAGAAAAAGCAAAGGTAATATGAATAAAATATATTGAAATTGATATTGTTTCTCGTAGTTTTGTAACTAATATAAATCTAAATCTAAATTGTAGGTTGAATGATCTTTAAAAAAGGTTAGTGGCAAGCAATTGTTTTTGGAGTGGAAAGATGAAAAATTCATAAGAAATTAAAATATCGAAGAAAAGGTTATTTTGAGACATGAATTATCAAAATATGATTTAATGTTTGTGTGAGAAATTGTATTTGTATTGTTGTTGAATATTTGTTTGCTACATAAATGGAAAGAATATTTGTTTGTTTGAGTATTTGTATTATTGATGAATATTTTTATTAATATTTTTATTTATAATGTCTCAAATTCAAATACCAGTGGAGATTGGGAAATATGAATATGTCATGTGTGATTATATATGGAATAATCCGTTATCAAATAATTAAGTAATATCAACCCTTGCAATGTCAGTGTTAAATAAGTTATGATTTGAAAAAAAATATAACCAAACATACTAGTGATGTAGCAAAGTTATTATCCAATTTGAGATATGACACATTATAGTACATCACACACACATTAAAAACAAATGAATGAGTTGGTGGAGGGGTTAGTACAGAACTGTAATTAATTTTTATTTTTTAAAGTGATATTGATATGCAATTACTAATTTATTTTTTTAATTATTTTTGTAAGCTTATTGATATGGCGGGTGGATGCTGGTGTGGAAATCTCATAAGAATAGATGTTCATCAAGGATTGTGTACTTTCCTTGCAACATATCAGTAAGTTAAATTAGTAAACGTATATATAAAATGAAGTGTTATGGGTAATCAATATGTAACGATTTGAAGGAGAATCACATCACATGATTTTAGAATCGAAAGTATCAAATAAGTATGTTAAGGAGGTTTATGGTCCCGTGTTCAATGACTATGCTCTCGTTAGCGATTGTGATAATATAAGAATAATTATTTTTGCAAATGTTACATCTAATTTATTATAAAGAAAAATTATATTTTGTTAAATTACGTATGACATGTAATTACATGGATCATGATGCCAATGAATAACAATGGTGTTGGATATGATTTTTGCGGGAAACAAGACTATATGATAGTCTATATGTTTAGCCAAGGGAAAAAAAGGAGAGTGCAAGATGCGAATAAATTGGTGATGAATGATATAAAATTAAATTTATATTGCATGTTATATTTTAGATAACGGTAGTAATCTAAGTTGATATATTTTAAAGCAGATGAGATTATTAGAAAAATCTTTTCAGGATCCATTTTTTAAGAAGGAATTTGGGATGACTAAGCAACCATTGAAAGATTTGAAATTAGTGGTGGAGAAAACGAAAGAGCAAGTGAATGGGTATTCATTTTGACAATTTAGAAACATCATTTGTCTAATACTTGTGAAAGTGGTGTAAATCGTATTTGACAATAAATATTATTGTACAAATATGATTGCAACATTTATGTGGTAAGGTGAATGGAAGCGTAATATAGGAGGATAATAGAGGAAGTGGTAAGTGGTTTGATAAAATATATTTTTATAAAATTTAAATACAATTTGAAATTGAATGATGTTGTAATGGACTGACAATTCAGATATAAGTTGTTGGAGAATGAGATCCTAAGAGACTATTAAGCAATCTCATGTCATGAAGGAAATGCAAAAAAACAAAAAATGGAATAACACATGTTAGCATAAGACATCAGTACGAGAAAGTGAAACATGCATATCAATACGGTGAACATGAAATAAATAATATTCCTACATAATTTCAAGTCTTCTTTGGCCCATGTAATGCCTTCAACTCACTTGAATTTCCGTGTCATGTTACATTTCACCTCCTCTTACTTCCAAAGATCCTCTTATTTCCTCTCTTCTACCTTTTTTGCTGGATTTTCTTCAAATTTTCATACCTTACATTTCGTGTCCTTGTGTTCATGCACTTCCCTTCTATAGAGAACCTCTTATTTTCTCTAATTTTCTTTTTCTTCTTTTTTTTGCTGGAATTTTTCTAATTTTCATACCTTTTGCTGGGGACATTTCGTGTCCTTTTGTTCATGCACTTCCCTTCTATATAGATCAGAGTTTGGGAATAAAGATCAAGCTAACACTATATATTTTAAAAAAATCTAATAAAAAGAGCATTCAATTGTTCAAATTAAAATTATTATTTTTTTGATTAATCCAGTGATAGTATTTATTTTAAAAATTCTCAATCAATTTGACGATGAACGCTCAAACACCATATAATTACTGGTGCTTGAACTTGAGACCTCTAAAGATAATAGTTATCCCTTCAACCATTAAAATCATTTGGTTTGTACAAAAGCAAATTATTTTTAAAACATTAGTTAAGAAGTAAACAAATTTTGATATCTACAAAATTATACGTGGCTTACCATTCTTTAAAGTGTTAAATAGATTTTAATTAATTATAATTTATTTTAACATCAAATCAAAACTATAAAAAATAATTTTTAAGGGATAGGAAGGTGGGTATCATATAACATCTAATATGATGGTTTATTATGATTTAATAGATTGCCTAACATAATGATTAAATCATGTACAATATACTAGATGGTTTGAAAGATAACCTAATAACATTCTCAAAATCAGATTTCTCTGCTGACTGCTGAGATCAAAAAATCTATTAATAGCTCTTCGAATAAACTTGACAGTCCCTCGATTATTTTGGGGGTAGGCTGTCCAACTCAAAACTTAATGGACTAGAAGTGTAACTTCACGCAAAACAAAACATGCCACGTCACTGATGACGCATGCCAACTTCCAAATAGTTGGTTTTTTCTTCTTCTCTTTTCACCAACCATGCAAGCACAATGGAATCTGGTTGAAGGAGTTAGAAATGTATTTCTCCTCCAAAGTTTGAATAATTCAAACTCTCCAAAGGCATGCCATGAAACTGCTGAAAACTACAGCTATAAACAACTAATGGTAATTTCCAACTTCTTTTTCGCCGAAAAATGCATTTTTGTTTCTAACTTTATTTTTAGGGTGTAATTCAATCATTTTTCTAGGGTTAACTATACGAATGATCACTTATGTTTTTGTTTTGTCAACTTTTCCTTATTGATTTTAAAAAATTTAATATATAATCATTTTCGCTTTTATTTAATTATGATGTGGTCACAAAGTTAACCGCCGTTAAATAATTTTGGTATAATCACACATTTGATATATATTATTTTAATTTAGTCTTACTTTCAAATAAAAATAAAAATAAAATATTTTTTTGAAATGATTTAATAATAAAATATTTTTAATATGATAAAAATATTTCTTAAAGTTAATATATATATATAATATTTTGAATTTAAGTTAAATATTTATATACTAAAATACAAAATATATACATCATATTGTCTATTTTAGACCAAACATTGGTATTGGCCCAATGGTTGGATATATGCTTGGTTTTCTAAGAGATCCATGTTTAATTGGATAATTAAATTTATTTTAATTTATTAAAAATATAACTAAATTAAAAGAATATATAAATAACAAAAATCAAATGTGTAATTCACGTCACCTAAGTAACCGCTATTAATGCCTCAAATAAAAACCACAGTAGACAAACATATCAGGTATTAACCCTTTTTTTATCATCATTATTGTTTCTTGTGAATTATAAAATTCAAATAATTTAGTCCCATAAAAGATTAACATGCTCAGAACATTTAAAAATTAAATAAATTCGACACGTTCTCAGAAATTACACCACAAAAAGGAGAAATTCGACAACGCCAGCCTATGGATTTCCTTGGCGACCAAGTCAAATTGAAAGGCTTACCGATTATCGACACCACTAATGAAGTTTCGCGCGTCTCCAACACTCCAACCCACAATGGCCTATAAATTTGCTACTTCCCAGGTCCCATGCTTGGCCAAAACGTTCATTCCATTCTTGCTCCCAATCGTGTGCTTTCAAAAACAAAGCCTACCAAAATATCTCATCTTCAATCTAATAAAGTTTTCTTTTTTAATCAGTGTATCAATGGCAACAGCTGGTCTTGGAGTCAGACTCGCAGAAGCTTACGTGATGCGCTCTCTACATAAGCAGAAGATGAAGAAAATGGAAGGGCAGGAAGCTAATAAGAGTGGTGATAAGATGTTTGATGAAATGGAAACCCCTCCAGCCGCTGGTTGTTTCTCCTTCTTGGTGCCTAGGAAAACCCATTCCGCCAAGGTTATAGTTCTACACAAAAATCTCTCTAGGAACCAAAAATGGGATCGCAAATGCTGCTTGAGGAGCACGTTGGGTTTTATTTTAGTGATGTTTGGTTCACTATTTTTTTGGTTCCTTACGGTTAATGGGCTGTTAGAGTCAGTTAAGTGGACTATAAAATATTGCACTGGGCTGTGAATCGAACAATGCAAAAAAAAAAAAAAAACGCTTTGTTCGTGAAATTCTAGAGCTCATTTGTTCATCTCATATCTTCTACTTCTTATGAAGAATTATTGTTATTCTTTAACACCTTGATCGTTTAGGTTGATATAAGTAGATGATTTGGAATTTATGTGGTGAAGAACTGAAGATTATGTACCCTTTTGATTCTTGTTTGTACCAAAATTGGACACAATATCAACTAGATTACTCCAATATTTTTGTTCATGTATATATATATATATATATAAATTAAGCACAAATAAGATTTATTTATTTAATTTTATGAGTTTATACTAAATATAATATAATACATTTGGTTTTAGACTTTTAATCCAAATAGTTTGGATTTTGTTTCAAGTTAATGTTTAAAAAAATATGATAGTTGTGAATGTTAATGAGAGTTTACTTTTAATGTAGATGGAAAATCACAAATTAGCGTAGTATGAGAGAATGATGATTACTTTTGGAAAGTAAAATAGAATTCTCGAGGAGGGGGAACCTTTATTTTGTTGAGGGAGAAGAATAATAGGGTTTTATTTCTAAAGTCATAAGTTTAAGAGTAAAATAAGTATTGATAGTGATAGATAAGATGTTTGGTGATGGAGGGAACATTTAATGAATCTTACTGATATATATTTATGAAGGATATAATACGTTGGTTTCTGACTTTTCTGAAGTAATGGCCAAGTGTTGGGGAGTTGGCCACATCACTGGACCGAACAGAGTTAAGGTTTTTGACCAGATTAATGCCGAGTCATGTTTTTGAAGATTGCTACACTTTGTTAAAATGAAAAAGTCACTATATATGTTATGTAGATAAGTACAACATTTCATTCATTCTCCCTAAATCTGTGTTTCATTCTTTTGCACCATACCTCTCTCTCTATCTACCCTTTATTGCCTTACCTGGGTTTGCCTTGTGCTTTCTTTTCTCGTCCCCAACTCTTTTTTTATTATTAATCATCCCCAACTTCACATGCCCCCCCTTTTTTGTCTTTTTAATTATTTCTGCTGCCACCAGAATTGGAATCCTGAAACATCGCAATGTTGAAAAATTGGCAATTTCAACAACAAATTTAACAGGAAGTGGCATCAGCAATCTCATTAGGCAGCTACAAGATTGTGCATAAACAGCTGCTTTTCTTTGGAGAATCATCCTCTTGTTTCTCTGCGGATAAAATTTCACGAGTTAAGACACACGGATGCGTCGAAATAGAATACATTATTAGCATGTTAAAATTCACCTAAACATATAACATCTTAAACAAGATCAAATGAGAGAAATGATAATTTTGGAAGCAATTCTTTTTGTTGAGTAAATGTTAATGCAGATGTTCATTTTGTCTTCAAATATAAAAACTCGACTCCTATGTCTTATTACAAGTTTTCTGTTTCTGCAAAGCTTCGCTAACCGAAAATACAACAGCAGGTATACATGAGTGTCGTCGATTACCGTTGCTTTTGTTTGACAAAGGAAGGCGAAGAACGACATGCATCGTGATTACACCGCCCGGAAGTTCACCAACCAGGAGACTGCAGTCAGCAACTGTACTGTTGTTTTCGAGTATTTTTCCACCATTAATTAGCTTCACATCTTGTATTGTGTTTGGGCAATTTTCTTTGTCTGCAAAACAGAGAAGAGTTTTCCATATGAAAACAGAATCCAATCATGTACCCCAAGCACAATTTTGAAGGTCATTCGAGATAAGGAAAAGGGTTGCAGATATACCTTCTGGTTAGGGTTTTCTAGGCTATATATAACAATAAAACAACACAATATATCAGATATAAATCACAGGTAAAATGTTTCTGATGAGCTTTAACCATTTGCCTTTGAGTTCCTATGGCATGGATCCAAGAATATCACACTTTTCAATTCACAAAACTATTTTGTAAGCATAAGGAACTATACAAGATTTTGTTTGAGACAGATCATTTTGAATTTCACAACAATGAATAACAAAAGGACACCTTACATGATAAAAGTGCAAAATCCATTGCGTACAATTGATAAACAGGTGAAAATGGAAATAAAAAGTTGAATAATTAACCTTGAGGCCACTGAGCAAGTATTTTCTCTTTGAGAGATGCCACAGTTGTAGTTGGACTGTACTTGCTTGGACCAATGTCAGTTCCATCAGTAAGCCTGAATTTGAGCTCCACCAATTCTTCTCCGGCCATAGGTGAAATATCTTACCTCAAACTCTCACCCTAATCTCAACAAAACCCAATTTTTGTTTTTCTTTATCCTCAATCAGATTAGCTGTTAAAAACCTCTTCCTTTTTCTGTGCTTCGAAGTTAAAAACTTTGCTTCTTCTGGAGGGAAACAAACGTTTGAGAAGAAACTACAAAAAAACCCAGATGATTCTTTTTGCTGAAAAAAAACAGTATGTTTTTAGTGGTTTGATATCTACCTAAGAGCTGGGACTGATTAGAATTCAGAAATGTAGATCGTAGAATGAACAGATGAGAGGATGAAGAAGGATCAGAAGCCTTTGCAATTTGGTGTTGAAAGAAACAATGATGAGACCACCCACATATGAACTTTTTTAAAGTGGCATTTTTTTACCTAAATCTAACAAAAAAAATCTAATGATATTATTATGTAGGATGTTAAACTTTCATTTTATCACCCTTAAGATACCCCACTAAGTTATACTCCATCAAATGAAAATATATGCAATATTAATTCATGTGGTGAATACAAAAATCATCTGTGTGAATGGGATGATGACATGTTTTACTCAGATTCTTATTCTTTTCCTTTTTTGACTTAGATATTGGATTTTATGTGAAGTGCAACTTTTGTAATGTATAAAAATTTGTAAAACAAGAAATTTCACTAGTTATGTAAAGTTTGTAATGTACAAAAATCAAAATAATGGAGAGATTATTATTGGTACTACTTATAATGATATTTGATCAACTGGATCTTGCTGACAGCAACAATAGAAGAAAATATGAATTATTTATGTGCAAGCCTGCCTTATCTGACTGGGTTTACCAGGACCACCACCACTAGTGGACTAAAGAAACCCGTAGGTTGGCACCAAGATTCATGTTGATTCACTGCCAGATTTGAAGGCCTTGAGCATAAGAATTTCATGTAAAGTTTGCAGCTATTGATGGTAAAGATAAAATCGGTGAAGGCAACTGTACACATGATTTCTGCCCGGAAAACAAAATCATACTTGAAAAACTAATAATATAGGAACGAAGAATCATTATCACAAAGATATAATTATGCATATGTCACCATTTCATGTTTAATTCCATACCTTTTACTTTATTTTAATATGAGGAGACGAAACTTGTGCAGATGCTTGGTGTTGACAGATGCTTTCGTTTTGGAACGGCAGCCACAATCCCACGTCACTAACTATGTTAACCGGATTTAAGTGTCACATTTGATATTCATATTTAAGTGTCCAAAACTGAGACCAATTCAGCTTTCTTATGTCAATGACGGATAGACTGGAAACAGTCAAAATTGAAGATTCCCGGCAAGATAACAGCAATCCTCCCCACCCCATGAACAAGGGACAGATGATGAAATTTGGCAGTCAAATTGGGAGGCGCTGTTGATTGAAGATATTAAAATGTCAAATTCTTTATCTACCATATACATTTTTTATTCCACATACCCATCTTCTGTTTGCAATTTCTTATAGGTGTTAAACTGAGAAATATGATACAAGTGCTGCTATGTCACAATATCATGCGCATCTGCTTATTTGTTTAAAAACTTATTTTTTTCCTTTGATTAATGACATATAAAAGATTCCAAAAAATTAGTGTTGAAAGAAAGACTATTCCTCGTAATCACGTTCCAATTTGTAGCTCTCAATTATTCTGTTTCTGATCAATATAACGTTGGGGTGTCAACAACTGATACATGATTGGAGAGTAGGCTAAGATTCTGTGGAAAAAAACATATGCTTTTTTGATAAGTTTTAGAGGATTTAGCATCTTTAATTACTTTGCATAATTGGAATTAGGTTCTATGACATTACAAGCTTCTACTTTCTCAACCCTTTCCCATTTATTTAACTACAAAGAATTCATCTCATAAGGATAAGAGCAAAAGTTCCATGAAACTGTAAATCAAATTTCTTTTGAGATTAGGAATATGTCTCACCCATTTCAGCTTTAAGGTAGTCTGGTTTGGCAACTTTAATCGGATGTCTCTTTTTTCGACGATCTTCAAGGTTTCATCATCAGCTAGATGAACCTTCCAAAATCACCACTGACATAGTTCTCCATGATTTCATGGCATGAGGTGGAGTGGAAAGATGCCCCTGAATCCAAGATCCATGATTCAATCAGACTGTTGACGCTTAGAATCATAGCATCGTCTGTCTCCTCTGTCATGTTGATAGATTCCTGTGCACCGGTATCTTTCTTCGGTGCTCGGCAATCTCTTTTAAAGTGACCCTTCTTGCCACAATTATAACAATTAAAATCTTTCTTTCCCGTTCTTGATTTTTCTCTTCTAGATTTCGATCTGTCACGATTTGGATTTCTTTCTGAAGTTCTCCCTCTCAACTCCGTGTGCAAGGCTGAGGAGCTTGATGCTTCACCCGATTCTCTTCGTCGATTTTCTTAACTCAATACCTGATCCCGAACATCGTCAAATTTAATTTATTGTTTCCCGACGAGCTGCTGACTGTTGTAACAGTAGCATTCCAACTGTTTGGTATAGATGATAAGAGAATTAAAGTTCGAACTTTATCATCGAATTCAATTTTCAAATAACTCAACTGGGTTGTGATTGTGTTGAGTTCATTTAGGTGTTGAGCCACTCATGCTCCTTCCGCCATCCACAAATTGAATAATCGTCTCATCAGGTGAAATTTGTTTAAGGCCGACGGCTTCTCAAACATACTGGAGAGAGCCGCTATAAGACCCGCCGTGGTCTTTTCCTTTGCTATGTTGAAAGCAACATTGCGGGATAACGTCAGTCGGATAACTCCAAGGGCTTGTCTGTCGAGAAGAGTCAAATCTTCATTTTTCATGCCCTCTGGTTGCTTTCCTGAGAGAGGTTGATATAGATTTTTCTGATACAAAAAATCTTCAATCTACATCTTCCAAAAGCCAAAATCCATACCATCGAACTTCTCAATTTTCATTTTTCCTTCGTCTGCAGCCATTGCTCCCACTCGAATCTGGCTTCTTTTGGATCATTTCTGACAATTCCTTCGAACCACTGTGTATTAGAACACCTCATTCGACAAACTCGTATTGCCGATCAAATTTTACTATTCACGAAATTTACTATTCATGTAAATAGTAACATCGCAGAAAAACCGACAAAATTAACTACAAAAAGCTCTTGATACCAATTGTTGGGAAATTAAACGAGTAATTTTCCTATAACCAGATTAGTGAGAATGCGAAATAAATGCAGAAAAATAATACCCGAAATTGATAACGGAGTTCGACCAATTATGTCTACGTCTCCAGGCTATTGCAGATCTGTTACTTAAGAGAAAAAATTTACAGGGGTTTACAAAGCACTCACAACTTACAAGAAAACTCTCTAAACTCTTTAGTATTGGGAGAAAGAAATGATTTGTGATGATTTTGAAGCTAAATGAGTTAGAATATTTATAGTTGAAGCTTAAGAACTAATCTTATAAATACTTTAAAATTCAGAGACTAATTTCAAATTTTACCCTCCCACTTTTCAATAATTACTCCACCAAAATTTTGACAATTTTTGTGCATTAATTTGCACTTTCGGTGCAGCCCTTTATTTGACTTTTAACAGAACTCACTGCTTAGACCGTCGGATTTTGGGTCAACATTTTCACGACTTTTTAGAGGAATAATTAACCAGCAAAACTTGTGTGTCAGCATCTCACCTCAAAAATATCCATGGAAATATATAAGCTCAAACTGATGAAGTGTTTTTCAGAAATAAATTCTGTAGGTTCTTTAATCAACGCAGCCAATAGTTTGCAAATTAGATACATATCCTCATAAATTATAAAATAAAAAAGTAGTACAAATTATTTATTGATTTCACAAGATGATATGTTAAATTTTTGAAATAATTTTCATAATTCAAACTTAATAAATTAAATTGAAGAATCGTCCCAAAAATTTTGTATCTATAGATTGAACCAACCAATTCGAAATTTCAATTTATAAAAAATATTAAAATATATGTTTTAAATAAGAAACAATATATTTATATTTAAATAGATTTAGATAATGTGAGCCCAGCAAAAAGGGAAAGTGTTATAGATGTCAAATGTGCTTTTAACTTTGTGTAGAAAATAAAATAAATAAAATAATATATAGATGGAATGTACAAAAATATTTTATAAGAAAAAAAATAAAAGAAAGGAAAAAAGTAATAGAGTTGTTCATGGACGGTTAACCGTATTTTTTTAACCTAAACTGTCGATTAACCGTTATAACTGTTATGAGATTTTTTAAAATGTAACCTAACTATTAAGAAACGGTTAACTGCTAATTTTTAACCGTTATTAACGGTTCGGTTACAGGTTAACCTACGGTTAACGTATTACAATTATTTGTCAAAAAAATTTAATAATTCATACTACAAAAAAATGTAGCACTTAACACTACACCGGTGTAAGTGAATAAAATAAACAAGTGTAGCACTTAACACATTCTTACACCGATGTAAGTGAATAAAATAAAAGTGTAACACTTAACACATACTACACTAGTGTAAGTGAATAAAATAAAAAAGTGTAGCACTTAATGCATACTTACACCGATGTAAGTATGTACATCTCTCAACATCTTAGTACCTAACAATAAACATATAATTATATTGGTGTAAGTATGTTTCTACATTTTCAAAGAAATAAAAAATAAAAAATAATAAAAATAAATATTAAGTTATTTGTATATAAATTTTATTAAAAATATATAATTTATAAATAATAGAAACTTATATTAAACTATTTATGTAAAAATATAATAAATTATAAATTTAATTATAAATTTAATTTTTTAACGATTAATTGTTTATCAAAATTCGTAATCGTAACCTTAACTGTTAACCATAATTTTTAGCAATTCGATTAACCAAAATCGTTTAATATTAACAGTTTGCTTAATTAATCTGTTAAGTATAACGTTTATACCGGTTAACGATTACGATTAACAGTTTCAGATTTTTCTGAACACCCTATATGTAATAGGAATTCAAAAATGAGAAAAATATATATTTCATCTCATATTATATATTGTTCCAATCAATGAACCAACAAGTTATTGTTCTCTTCTACTGATAAAAATTAGGATAAATTACACGTATAATATCTAAACTATTAGTTTTGATCTATTTTAGCACTTCAATTTTTATTTTTTTCAAAATTATACATAATGTTTAGTTTTTGTTTCATTTTAGTATCTCACTGTTAAAAACTTAACAACACTACATTTTTTATCAGTAAATTACATCATTCATCACTCATTTATCTTTTTACTCCTATTTTAGTACTAAAGTTAAAAAAATTCAATTTAACTACTCAACTTTCAAAATACTCCTATTTTAATCACTCTAATTTATTTTATTAATAACTTTTGTGACATGACATTTTTATTATTATTTTGTTAATATATAATTAAAAAGAAAAAAAATAAACTTTAAAGTTATAGTGGTTAAATTAGTAATAATTTGACAGTTAAGTAACTACATTTAAAAAAATAAATTTTAGTGAGTGAAAAGATAGTTAAGTGATGAATGATAGAATTTACCCATAAAAAAGGTGCCACATGCAAATCATATGTTAAGTTTTTAATGGTAATGTACTAAAATGAAACAAAAACTAAATATTGAGTATAATTTTAAAAACTTTAGAAATATATACACTAAAACAAACCAAAATGAAAATTTACATGCCATCTTATGTTTCGGACTAAAGGCCCGTAGCCTTAGCGATCCAAAGTCGTGAGGAAAAAAACTGCTGCTTCATTTAATTTTTCATATAAAGTCGTGAGGAAATTCAGATTATGCGTAGTTCAAAACATTAAAATTCGTTATTAGGTGTTAACGTCTTTTTATTGAGGATTTGGGTCGGGATTAAAGTAAAATCTAATTTTAAGTTTTATTTAAATTGTTGAATGTTTGGTAAGGAGGAGATTAATTAAAAGAGAAAATCGCCTCAGTGACCAAAAATACCTTATAATATATGATTTTAACCAACTTTTTTTGGATTTACCAAAATGACCAACAAAATCGCAACGCGAAATAAAAATCGCAACGCGATCCCCAGAATCGCAAATCAGTTTCCAAAATCGCAACGCGATTCTTGAAAATCGCAATGCGATAGTACAAATTCGCATTGCGATTTTCCAGAATCGCAACGCGAATATGAAAATCGCAACGCGAACACATAAATCGCAACGCGTATCCGTAAATCGCAACGCGTATCCGTAAATCGCAATGCGTATCCGTATATCGCAACGCGTATCCGTAAATCGCAACGATAATCCGTAAATCGCAACGAGAATCTGTAAATCGCAACGATAATCCGTAAATCGCAACGAGAATCTGTAAATCACAACACTGAAATTTTGGGTATATAACTACGAAACAGCAGCAAATCATAAACTAAATCCCTAAATCGCAACTCATTCCATCTCCATCTATCACTCTCTCCGGCGACATCCGTTCCTATATCCAACGACATCCTTCCCAATCCGGCAACAAGTTTTAGTTTCGCAGCTCGTCTGTTTAGTAAATTAATTTACAACCATGAAATCATCTAATGTTGATCATGTTTGGATAGATTTGTGTTTTGGAGGGTCATGGGATAATGTTCATGGTGTTTTACAATATATGCCTTTACCCATGAATCTTCAACTAAAATTGTCTTTACAAAAGTTAACTTATGAAACTCTAATGCTACGTGTTTCAAATAAATTGAATTTAGAGCCCCTAAGTGGATTTAGGCTATCTTATCAGAGAAATGGTAAAGTTTATTTGTTAACCGACAATGAAGATGTTGAACGATTCATTGCTTACATTAGTGTTTCACAAGATGATGTTACATTGTATGTTGTTGAACCTAGAAGTAGTATTGTTGGGTCAGTAGCGGGTAGTAATCAACTAAGTTTTTCTCAAAACCCACAACCTTTCTCTAATCCAAATCCCAATCAACTTTCAGCACCAAATTCCGGTTTTCGTATTGACCAGTTAGACGATGATGAGCCAACAGAAAAAATTGTGAGTACTAGTCAGTATTCAAAATTTGGTCTTGGTCAATATCCGGACTTTGATATTGGTCAATACACGGATTTTGATGATGTTTCAGAAGAAGAAACAGACCCTGCGTGTAATGATTTTGATATTGGTCAATACCCGAATTTTGATGATGAAACAGCCGTTGCCGAAGAATGTATTGTTGATGATAATGAGGAGGAAGTTACGACTGTGAATGAACATGTTGAACATCCATTCTGTAATTCATATAATCCTGAAGAAGAAAAGAAGAAGAAAAAGTCCCCGAAGAAAAGAAAATGCCACGGGCGTATAACTGGAATATGCCAGAATTACTTCAGATACCGGAAGAAGAGTTGGTAAAGAAAGCAGTTGATTGTTACACAAAAGTTATTCGTATCAAGAAAGATGATTGTTTTGATACAAGGAAGACTTGAAGATAGCTTTGTATACGAAATGTGTGGAAGATGGCTATCAACTAAAAGTTAACAAATCAAGCAAAGATCGTTTCGAAACAAGGTGTATGATTGACAAAAACTGTACGTGGCGTATGATTGCAAAGAGAATAAAAGATTGCGAAATGTTTCAAGTTAGGACTTTTATTGATAAACATACATGTTCAAGAACCCAAGTTTTTCCTCACCATAGACAGGCAAACAAAAAGGTGTTGGGTGGTTTTCTGGCTGAGTTAATGTTTTTGAATGGCAGGGTATATCGGGGACATGAAATTATGACTGACATGAATGCTCGGTTCAAGATTAGTATATCATATTCTCAAGCTTGGAGAGCCAAATGTTATGCCTTGGAATTGTTGAGGGGGTCGCCAGAAGCATCGTTTGCCCAACTGCCGGCTTATTGTCACAATTTAAAGCTGAAAAATCCTGGGTCGGTAACTCATATCAAAACAGATAGAGATGGACGCTTTGAGTTGCTGTTTATCGCCATTGGTGCTACGGTTAGTAAATCAATATAATTTTGTTGACTCATTTTTGTTAGTTACATGCATTTCACATTTAAATGATTATATTTCTTGTGTATATTATTTTGTAGATTCGTTCGTTTATTACTTGCATGCGCCCAGTTATTATAGTTGACGGAGCACATTTGAAAGGTCGATACCTTGGAGTAAACTTATTAGCAGTAGCCATGGATGCTAACAATGGGATATTGCCAATAGCTTACGGGGTTGGCAAATCTGAAACATCTGATTCATGGACATGGTTTATGGGGCATCTTAGGGATTGCATAGGTCCTATTAGCAATCTGACAATCATATCTGATAGGGCAAACTCAATTGACAACGCTGTTAGAAGGTGTTTCCCAGATGCTTTTCATGGACTTTGTGGTGTTCATTTGTATAGAAATCTAAAATCAAGGTCTGCTGGTATAAAAAAGCACAAATGGACATACTGGAAGGCTGTAAAAGCTTATCGGGAAGTGGATTTCAATAAGCATATAAATTGTTTAAGACGTGTTTTGCCTCAGTGTGCTCAAACACTAGAAGATGTCGGGTTTGAAAGATGGTCAAGAGTACATCAACTTGGAGCAAGATATGGTTTCATGACGTCTAATAGTGCAGAATCAATCAACGCTCTAAGTCGTCATTCCCGGAAATTACCCATTACTATGTTAATGGAGTTTTTTCGAGCCTCTATTCAACAGTGGTACTACAAGAAAAGAAACCATGCAGGTATTATTTCTTTGAATTCGTAACTTATCATATTTATATATTTTACTAAGTATTGTTTATTTAAATTTACAGGAACATTGGAACATCGTGTTACACCATGGACTGAAAAAAAGATAACGAAACGTGTTGTGAAGTCAACGTCATGGAGAGTTGAACCATGTTCAAACACTTTGTTTCAAGTACTGGATAATAACTTAAATGGGCTAGTCGATCTAAATGCAAAGACGTGCAGTTGTATGAAATGGCAAACATCTGGTTATCCGTGTGGCCATGTTATAAAAGTTGCTCTTCATTTAAACCAAGATGATTCAAGCGCATACGCTATGGATTGCTACACTACAGAAGTTTGTCGACAGACTTATGCCGAGATTGTCTACCCTATTCCACATCCTTCTGAGTGGGACATACCAGATGACTTACAAACAGTTTTGCCACCAGCCATGGACAGAAGGCTACCTGGCCGACCAAAAAGTCACGATCGTATACCGTCTAAGGGTGAAGAGAAGAAGAGATCGACATGTAGTCGGTGCAAGGAAAGTGGTCATACAAGGTTGACATGTGGATCACCAGTGCCATCAAAATCATCTTTTCCTCTACCAAAATATGGATCCTCATCAAAATCCAAAGCTCATATGGTGTCAAGCAAAAGGCAATCATCTTTAAAATCCCAATCACAATTGGCTTCACCTTTTGGGACTGTTAACTTAGGTGATTTTTAAATGCAAACGTTGTATTATGTGGATTTTATGTGTGAACTTTTAACATTTTCAGTTGAATTAATGACTCAGGCCAACCATTTTGACTTAACCAACTCTGTTATTCAGTTGTTATCACTTATTAGGCATGCATTTGACTATCGCAACACGGAAATTACAATCGCAACGAGAGAATCGCAATGCGAAATGAAAATCCCAACATGAAAATCGCAATGCGGAAATGAAAATCGCAATGCGAAATGAAAATCGCAACGAGAGAATCGCAATGCGGAAATGAAAATCGCAATGCGAAATGAAAATCGCAACGAGAGAATCGCAATGCGAAATGAAAATCGCAATGCGAAATGAAAATCGCAACGAGAGAATCGCAATGCGAAATTAAAATCGCATTGCGATTCTCTCGTTGTGATTTTCATTTCCGCATTGCGATTTTAATTTCGCATTGCGATTCTCTCGTTGCGATTTTCATTTCGCATTGCGATTTTCATTTCGCATTGCGATAGTCATTTTTGCCTTCAACATAATGCAGATTGAAATCAACAAAATCAACCATTACATTTCAATCAATTAAACAAGCACAAATAAGAATTATGTTCGCATCAATTACACAAATCAACTTTTACAAATCATCTTTTACAAATCAATTAAACAATAAAAAAATAAGCAATAATTCTTATTTCCGATCATCTACTATTGAATCAACTTTTACAAATCAATTAAACAATCAAAAAACAATCAATTAAACTATTGAATCAACTTTTGCAGCCATACATCATTTTCACGCAGTTCACTTCTGAGATTAACCTGCAGAAACCAAACATTTGCTCAAACAACACTTTCTACACATCTAAAACCTACAAACAGCAAATTATTGAATTCTAGGTACTTAACCAAACATTTTCAAACCAAAAGTCTATAAACTTACCAATTGTTTATGGACATTTTTATAACGCGGATGCAGGTAGACAGCGTCTCGTATATATCGATTTAGCCATATAATGCCGAAACCACAAGCCTACTGCAGCTCTATCTCTATCGGTGGGAGGTAGATACTTGGTGCTTCCCATCGTCAAACGCTCCAACGCCAAGCATACGAGAGGACCACAATCTCCTCTGGCTCCGCTCGTTTGTTGTGGCGCGGTCTCGTCTCTAATAACTGTAATATTGAGCTTCTTTGGCTTCTTGTTTCCAGAACGAGTCCAATAATTGATCGCATCCAAGAATTTAGCCAAATGAGAGCTCCATCCCTTAATAACATCTCTTAAATCAGCCAATGATATGTAATTTATCATGCTGTCATACACTATTGTCTTAAGGGATGGGAGCTGAAGCTCGACGAGAATCCAATGTTTACGTTCCAAAACAAGGATAAACACCTGCAATCATAAGTAATAATTCATTCATTTGCGCACTTATTTCATAAAACCTTTAAACTCAATCTAAAATAAATACTAACCTTATCGACCTCCCACCATGCAGGATAAAGTTTAGCTTGTCCATTGCCCAAATCAAATGATTCATCTCGTGCATTCTTCAAGTGAACGGCGTTAAAAGACGTCGGCATAATTGTATATCGTATATTTTTATTTTTCTTAAGTTTTCTTATTATTAGAAGACGTATCACCCACGCATCGATATGCTGTTTTACAAAAAAAGACATATATTAGTGACTTACATAAATTTAAAAAAAAATTAATCAAATTGAAATATAAGAAAAATATAAGACTTACCCCCCCATCGAAATAGCCATTGTCTTCGACCCCTAATAATACGCCCCACCAAGACCGATCAAGCAACAAATAGATATCATCGGTGAGCTTGCATATGTCAGTGAAACACCCCTGGCTCCGCTCATGTAGATAAAAATCAAATGCGGTCTTAGCCCAAAGGGTGTTATCCAGAATTATGTCCGGTAGTTGTTCCCTCTCCTCTTCAGATACCGGTATGGTACTGGCCGGTAACTCATACGAGAGCCAACTTGAATCCATCATGTCCGGCACGTCAGAGGGTTTCTCAAGAAGCCTACATATGACGCCATGTGAATCGGGCTCTTGAATGGTGGGAGGGACCTCTTCAATGATGACAGTGGCCTCTTGAACGGTGGGAGGGGACTCTCGAGAAATGATAGGGGGGGCCTCTTCAACGATAGGAGTGGACTCTTGAGGGATGACAGGCGAGTCGGGCTTCTTCTTGCGGTGTCTTCGCACTATTGGGGTGTACGGAGACTTAATAGCACGTGCACGCTGTCTGATGCGTGAACTCCGTCGTGCAAGCATAACCCGACGTAAAGCATCCACTCTATCGGGCCGCTAAATAATTAAATACAAAAATCAGTAAATAAACAGACATGATATTTAAACAGTGAAAACAAAGACAAATATGTTTCAAACTTGCATTGTATTCACCCAAGTCATTATTCTATCATAGTTCACAAAATGCATCAGATAACAAAGAAAAATATGTTTCAAACTAATACCCTGAAGTTAGTATTTGTCTTTGTTTTGTCTATTGGTTGAAGTAATGCAATCCATTCAAGTTTCATTTGCAGAAGAAGAAATAGTTTACTTTCGCAACACGAAACTTAAAATCGCAACGCGAAATGATAATCGCAACGAGAAACCAAAATCGCAACGCGAAACCAAAATCGCAACGCGAAATGAAAATCGCAACGACAGAATCGCAATACGAAATGAAAATCCCAACGAAAGAATCGCAACGCGAAATGAAAATCGCAATGCGATTTTGGTTTCGCGTTGCGATTTTGTCGTTGCGATTTTGGTTTCGCGTTGCGATTCTTTTGTTGCGATTTTCATTTCGCGTTGCGATTTTGGTTTCGCGTTGCGATTTTAAGTTTCGTGTTGCGAAAGTAAACTATTTCTTCTGCAAATTGAAACTTGAATGGATTGCATTACTTCAATCAAAAGACAAAACAAAGACAAATACTATTTCACAGTGTTAAAGAATACACAGTTTAGCAGAATTGGCAGCAACCGAACAAATTTACTTTCAACCAAAAGACAAAACAAACACAAATACTATTTCACAGTGTTAAAGAATACACAGTTTAGCAGAATTGGCAGCAACCGAATAAATTTACTAAGCAATCTAAGTGAAATGGCTAATCTAAGTGAAATTACGAGTAAATTTATCATTAAGTTAAATATGGAAAATCTTAAACTTACCTCGTTGCGTAGAGTATGAACCTCATTCTGCAACGATACTATCATCTCACGTAGAGCGGCAACCTCACCACGTAAAGTTTACACCTCCACACGCCATGCACCATCGTTATCGCGTAGAGTACCGATCTCCTCACGCAAGGCATTGACCTCATCACGTAACTCCCTTGACTCATCCCGTGTAGGTGGAGGTGGAGAACAGGGAGATAAGAGTCGTGGCATCTTTGCCGGTTGCCTATCATGAGGTGATGGTGGAGAAGAGGCTCGATGATGTGACGGGATAGGTGATGGCTCTCGTTCTAGAGGTATATAGTCGGGTCGATCGGGTGATGGCTCTAGGTGAGGTGATGGCTCTCGAATTGGAGGAAGTGGATGCTGCTCATCATCCGTGCCATCAAAAAAACTCTGACTAGCTTGCCACCAATCAGTGGCAAGCTCTTCCTCCGTGGGTGTCAGTCTTTGTAATGGAATGTTGGCCTCCTAAAATATAAAAACTCAAACAAAGTTAAACGTCTACTATTAATAACTTGTTTATATATTATATGAAAGTATTTGTGTTAACTTACATTATTTATTGTCGCATATGGTATTAAGTCTTCCCAATCCAACAGAGTTTTCCTCTTCCAGGAAATAGCCCTGGGAATATCATTTGACGTTTTTATTGCATATGTACGCATGCTGGGGAAAGCCTCGAATATCCAAATCTACAAACAATATAATAACAAAATTAGTAATTGTTAAATAATTAATTATAATTTTAGAAACATTATATAGAAATTCTTACCTTAAAGGCCCAAACAAAGCCTGACAAAGTGTATTTCGACCCATCGCCATGCAAACTTTTGCGGTCATCAAAGGCAGTAGACAACTTAGTCCAGGTAGCTTTCCATATATACGAACCCCACGGAAACAGATTCCATGCATTCAGGTCCTCTACCAATATTATTAGCTCCCGAGGAATAGGTTGTCTGGCCTCTCTGCCTAAAAAGCCAGCATACACAAGTAGTAGAAGGCATACTCGGACAACATCGACGTCATCCATCCGAGTGAAACCAGCTTTCTTATTAAACAATTTCTTCAGGTCGTCGACGTGTAGGTTCGGCTTCTCCATTGACTCATCCAGAAAAACCCGGGATAACCATGATGGGCGGGCGATATGACGAGTGTACCGGCCTACATCATCGTGTCCGAATCGTAGACCAGTGATTAAGCAGAACTCCTTCCGCCCAAAACAAGTATACGCTGGTGGAAAATGAAACTATATCTCTTCCTCACCACGTTGTATACTGTCGGGTAGATTTGATGTCATGGTCTGAAGCCACAAATGGGTCAAATTAGCATCTCCACCCGGATGCTGTACTCTCAGCCATGGCCCGAAGCAGGTTTCCTCAAACAATTGTCTTTGAGCAGGTGAAAGCTTCGAAGCAATTGTAGTGGCTAGGCTAACTTTATTCCTTAATGTCAATGAAGCCGAAAAAAATTTCTACAAAAACAATAAACATACCAAGTTAGATATACCAAAAACTACACTGTGAAGATATACCAAAAACAATAAACATAAAAAGTAGTAGTTTATTCTTGAAACTAAAATTTGCAACACTGTTTTGTCTTTTGGTTGAAATAAAAATCGCAACGAGAGAATGACTGTCGCAACGAGAGAAATGAAAATCGCAACGCGAAATGAAAATCGCAACGAGAGAATCGCAACGCGAAATGAAAATCGCAATGCGATTTTGGTTTCGCGTTGCGATTTTCATTTCGCGTTGCGATTCTCTCGTTGCGATTTTCATTTCTCTCGTTGCGACAGTCATTCTCTCGTTGCGATTTTCATTTATCTCGTTGCGACTCTTCTGCAAATTGAAACTTGAATGGATTGCATTACTTCAACCAAAAGACAGAACAAAGACAAAGACAAATACTAACTTGAAAATCGCAACGAGAGAATAGCAACGCGAAATGAAAATCGCAACGAGAGAATCGTAACGCGAAATGAAATCTAAGTGAAATGGTTAATCTATTATTGAAATGACCAGTAAACTTATCATCAGTTTCAATATGAAAAACCTACAATAATGCAAAAATTTCAAAATAAAAATAATTAAAAAAACTAACCCTCGGAGGTTGATTTTCCATTTCTGAATATTGTGAGGGATTTCTGACCGTGAATGGTTGTGAGGGATTTCGCCGGAGATGGGGACGGAAATCTTCGGAGATGGGGACGGATTTCGCCGTAGAGAGTGAGAGATGGAGATGGGACTGAGTTGTGATTTTAGGTTTTAGGTTATGAGTTGCGATTACGGGATTTTGTCTTAATATTCGTTTTTGTAATTTGAAAATAAAATACGCGTAGCGATTATAATGGCGCTTTAAATATCGCGTTGCGATTTACGGATTCTCGTTGCGATTTTATGTATTATCGTTGCGATTTACGGATACGCGTTGCGATATACGGATACGCATTGCGATTTACGGATACGCGTTGCGATTTACGGATACACGTTGCGATTTACGGATACGCGTTGCGATTTATGTGTTCGCGTTGCGATTTTCATATTCGCGTTGCGATTCTGGAAAATCGCAATGCGAATTTGTACTATCGCATTGCGATTTTCAAGAATCGCGTTGCGATTTTGGAAACTGATTTGCGATTCTGGGGATCGAGTTGCGATTTTTATTTCGCATTGCGATTTTGTTGGTCATTTTGGCAAATCCAAAAAAAGTTGGTTAAAATCGTATATTATAAGGCATTTTTGGTCACTGAGGCGATTTTCTCTAATTAAAACTAGTGTTTCACAATATTATCCGATATTTAAATTACTCAGAAGTTTTGGTAATGAAAAAGAGTTTTAATAAATTAGGTTAAAAGTGGGTTGAAAATGATACTTAACATTTATACTCCGCTAGTTCATTATCACCATATCCAATAAACATAAACAATTTCGGGTTGATTGAGGATCCTTTTGATCAATTTCCTTAATGTCTTTAGTATTCGTTCTCTTCAACTAGATGAAGGCAATAGAGGCACCTACGTATTTATGTAACTATATATATATAAAATTTATCCAACAATGATAAAAAATTGTATATATATATATTATATAAAGAGAAAATAACTTCAGTGACAAAAAATACCTTATAATATACGATTTTAACCAACCTTTTTTGGATTTGCGAAAATGACCAACAAATTCGCAACGCGAACTCCAATTTCGCAACTCAGTTTCCAAATTCGTAACGCGAATCTGTAAATCGCAACACATAAGTCAAATTCGCAACACAGAAGTCAAATTCGCAAAGCGCGTTTATTTTCGCAACGCGAATTTTATTTTCGAATTCGAAACACAATATTAATTTCGCAACACAAATGTAAACAATATAATCACAAATCATAACCTAAAACCCTAAATCACAACTCAGTCCCATCTCCATCTCTCACTCTCTACGGCGACATCCGTCCCCATCTCTAACGAAATACGTCCCTATCTCCGGTGAAATCTGTCTATCTCCATCTCTCAGAGCCACCCTCACAACCATTCACGGTCACAAATGGAAAATCAACCACCGATGGTTAGTTTTTTTAATTATTTTTATTTTGAAATTTTTGTGTTATTATTAGATTTTTCATATTTAAATTGATGATAAATTTACTGGTAATTTCAATAATAGATTAATCATTTCACTTAGATTGCTTAGTAAATTCATTCAGTTGCTGTCAATACTGCTAAACTGTTTAGTCTTTAACCCTGTGAAGTTAGTATTTGTTTTTATTTTGTCTTTTGGTTGAAGTAATGCAATTCATTCAAGTTTCAATTTGCAGAAGAATAGTTTTTGAAACTTAAATTCGCAACACGAAAATGAAAATCACAACGCAATTTTAGTTTTGCGTTGAGATTTTTATTTTTGCGTTGTAATTTTCATTTCGTGTTGCGATTTTCATTTCACGTTGCGATTTTAAGTTTCAGAAACTACTCTTCTTCTGCAAATTGAAACTTGAATGAATTGCGTTACTTCAACCAAAAAACAAAGACAAATACTAACTTCACAGTGTTGCGAATTTAAGTTTCAAAAATAAACTACTACTCTTTATGTTGTCCTTGAACCCGCACTAAAGCTATATGTTGTCCTTTTAAATGTTTATATAAGTTCTTACTTCTGGAATGTTATCTGATGCATTTTGTGAACTATGATAGAATAATGACTTCGGTGAATACCGTGCTAGTTTGAAACATATTTGGCTTTGTTTTCACTGTTTAATATCATGTCTATTTATAGTGTATAATTTGTAGTTTTTGGTATATCTAACTTGGTATGTTTATTGTTTTTGTTAGAAATTTTTTTCAGCTTCATTGACTCTAAGGAATAAATTAAGCCTAGCCACTACAATTACGTCGACACTTACACCTGTACAAAGAAAATTGTTTGAGGATACTTGCTTCGGACCATGGCTGAAAGTACAACATCCAAGTGGAGATGCTATGTTGACCCATTTATTTCTTCAGACCATGACTAAAGATCTACCCGAGAGGATACAACGTGGTGATGAAGAGATATGATTTCATTTTCCATCGGCGTATACTTGTTTTGGGCGGGAAGAGTTTTGCTTAATCACTGGTCTACGCTTCGGACCCAATGAAGTAGGTGGGTACACTAATCATATTGTCCGCTCATGGTTATCTCGGGTTTTTCCTGAGCTGGCAAAGGCGAAGCCCAGCTTACACGTCGACGACTTAAAAGATTACTTGTTAACGATGGTTTTACTCGGATGGATGACCTCGATGTTGTCCGAGTATGCCTTTTATTACTTTTGCATGCCGACTTTTTAGGCAAAGAGGCCAGACAACCTATTTCTGATGACCTAATATTATTGGTAGAGGACCTAAATGCATGGAACATGTTTCCGTGGGGTTCATATCTATGGAAAGCTATCTGAAAAAAGTTGTCGTCTGTCTTTGAGGACCGAAAAAGTTTGTGTGGCCATGGTTCTAAATAAACTTTGGCAGGCTTTATTTGGGCCTTTAAGGTAAGAATTTCTATATAATGTTTCCAAAATTATAATTAATTATTTAACAATTACTAATATTTGTGTATTATATTGTTTGTAGATTTGGATATTTGAGGCTTTTCCCAGCATGCAGACATGTGAAATAAAAAATTCAAATGATATTCCTAGGGCTATTTCCTGAAGGAGGATCCGACTGTTGGATTGGGAAGAGTTACTACCATATATGACGATGAATGATGTAAGTTAACACAAATACTACCATATATAAACAAGTTATTACTAGTAGATGTTTAACTTTGTTTGAGCTTTTATATTGTTAGGAGGCCAACTATCCATTACAGAGGCTGACACCTACAGAGGCTGAGCTTGCCACTGATTGGTGGCAAGCTAGTAAGCGTTTTTTTTATGACACGGATGATGAGCACCCCCCACTTTGAGAGCCATCACCTGATCGAGCCGATTATACACCTCCACAACGAGAGCCATCACCTTTTCCATCATATCATCAAGCCTCTTCTCCACCATCACCTCATGATAGGTGACCGACAAAGATGCCACGACATTTATCTCCTGTTCTCCACCTCCACGGGATGAGTTAGGGGAGTAACGTGATGAGGTCAGTGTTTTACGTGAGGAGGTCGGTACTTTACGTGAAGACAATGATGCATGGCGTGATGAGGTAGGGTCTTTACGTGGTAAGGTAGATGTTTTACACGATGACAATGGTGCTTTACGTGGTGAGGTATCTACTTTACGTGATGAGGTAGCCGCTCTACATGAGATTGTTGTATCGTTGCAGAATGAGGTTCATACTCTACGCAATGAGGTAAGTTTGTTTAATACTATACTAAAAATGCAAATAACCTTTTTTCGGCATTATTTATTTGTTTATTTACTGATTTATGTATTAATTTATTTTTAGCGGCCTGATAAGGTAGATGCTTTACGTTGGGTTTTTCTTGCACGATGGGGTTCACGCATCAGACGTCGTGCACGTACTATTACGTCTCCTTTCACCCCAATAATTCCAAGACTCCGTAAGAAGAAGCCTGATTCACCTATCATCGTCTAAGAGGCCCCCTATCTTTCAAGAGACCCCTCCCACCATTCAAGAGCCCGATTCACATGGCATATTATGTCGACATATTGATAAACCCCCTCACGTGCCCGATATGATGGATTCAAGTTGGCTTTCGTATCAGTTACCGGTTAGTACCATTCCGGTATCTGAAGTTGAGAGGAGAACACTAACGGACACAATTAAGAATAATACCCTTTGGGCTAAGACCACAGTTGATTTTTATCTACATGAGCAGAGCTAGGGGTATTACGCTGACATGTGCAAACTCGACGATGATATGCATTTGTTTCTTGATCGGTCTTGGTGGGGTGTTTTATTAGGGGTTGAAGACAATGGTTATTTTAAATGGGGGGTAAGTCTTATATTCTTCTTATATTGCATTTTGATTAATTTTTTTTAATTTATTAAATTCACTAATATATGTATTTTTTTATAAAACAACATATTGATGCATGGGTGTCACGTCTTCTGATAATAAGAAAATTGAAGAAAATAAAAAATATGCGATGAACTATTATACCTTCGTCTTTTCACGTAGCTCACATGAAGGATCATAGAGACGCTTCATATGTGTTGGGTAATGGAAAAACTAAACTTTATCCTGCGTAGTGGGAGGTCGATAAGGTTAGTATTTATTTTTGAATATTTTAAAGGTGTTCATAAATTTTATTTGATGTGCGCAATTGAATTATTATTTATGATTGCAGGTGTTTATCCCTGTTATGGAACGTCGCTATTGGCTTCTCGTCAAGCTTCAGCTCCCATCCCTGAAGACAATATTATATGACAACATGTTGAATTACATACCATTGTCTGATCTGAGAGATATTATTTGTAAGGGATGGAGCGCTCATTTGGCTAAATACTTGGATGCGATTGATTATTGTACTAATTCTGGAAACAAGAAGCCAAAAAAAGTTCAAAGTTACAATGATCAGAGACAAGACAACGCCACAACAAACGGAGGGAGCCAGAGGGGATTGTGGTCCTCTCGTATGCATGTGCTTGGAATGTTTGACGATAGGAAGTAAACATTTTCTACCTCCCACAGATCGAGATAGAGGTGCAGTAGGGTTGTGGTTTCGACATTTTATGGCTAGAGCGATATATGCGAGACGTTACCTACCTGCATCCGCGTGTTGAAAGTGTGCATAAACAACACAAATTGGTAAGTTTGAGCAAGTGTTGTTAACATATATACTCTTTGTTGGTTTGAAAATGTTTGGTTAAGTACCTAGATAATTTGCTGTTTGTTGGTTTTAGATGTGTAGAAAGTGTTATTTGAGCAAATGTTTGGTTTCTGCAGGTTAATCCTGAAGTGAGCTGCGTGAAATTGATGTATTTGTGCATAAACAACCAGCTGTTGATTTGTTTTTTTAGATGTGTAAATAAGAATTGTTTTTTGCTTGTTTAATTGATTTGTAAAAATTGATTTGTTGTTTAAGAAAATTTCAATCTGCATTATGTTGAAGGCAAAAAAGAGCTGTTGAAAGTACACTTTCGTAACGCAAAAGTCAAATTCGCGTTGCGAAAGTAAAATTCGCAACGCGAAAGTCAAATGCACATTGCGATTTTCGCGTTGCAAATTTTACTTTCACGTTTCGAATTTGATTTTCGCAACAATCGCAATGCGAATTTGACTTTCGCAACAATCGCAACAAAAAATCGCAACGTGAATTTGACTTTCGCGTTGCGAATTCAAGGAAAACACCTTCAAAAAGATAACAAACAATAATCTGATAAGTGATAATAACTAAACATATCATAGCAATGTTCAAACTCAAGTTACTAATGAATGTCTAACTTAAAATGTATGCGTTCATACATAAAATACACATAATACAACGTTTGCATTTAAAAATCACCTAAGTTAATAAGTCCCAAAAGGTGAAGTCGGTTGTGATTGGGATTTTGATTTTGATTGCGATTTTGATTTCCTTTTACTTGGCACCATATGAGTTTTGGATTTTGATGAGGATCCATATTTTGGTAGAGGAAAGAAGATTGTGATGGGACTGGTGATCCACAGGTCAACCTTGTATGACCACTTTCCTTGCACCGACTACATGTCGATATCCTCTTCTCTTCACCCTTAGACGGTATACGATCGTGATTTTTTTGTCGGCCAGGTAGTCTGCTGTCCATGACTGGTGGCAAAACTATTTGTAAGTCATCTGGTATGTCCCACTCAGAAGGATGTGGAATAGGGTATATAATCTCGGCATAAGTTTGTCGATATACTTCTGTCGTGTAGTAATCCATAGCGTATGCGCTTGAATCATCTTGGTTTAGATGAAGAGCAACTTTTATAATATGGCCACACGGATAACTAGATGTTTGCCATTTCATACAACTACACGTCTTTGCATTTAGATCGACAAGCCCATTTAAGTTATTATCCAATACTTCAAACAAAGTGTTTGAAAATGGTTCAACTCTCCATGACGTTGACTTCACAACACATTTCGTTATCTTTTTTTTAGTCCATGGTGTAACACGACGTTCCAATGTTCCTGTAAATTTAAATAAATAATACTTAGTAAAATATATAAATATGATAAGTTACGAATTTAAAGAAATAATACATTCATGGTTTCTTTTAGTACCACTGTTGAATAGAGGCTAAAAAAAACTCTATTAACATAGTAATGGGTAATTTCCGGGAATGACGACTTAGAGCGTTGATTGATTCTACACTAATAGACATCATGAAACCATATATTGCTCCAAGTTGATGTACTCTTGACCATCTTTCAAACCCGACATCTTCTAGTGTTTGAGCACATTGAGGCAAAACACGTCTTAAACAATTTATATGCTTATTAAAATCCACTTCTCGATAACTTTTACAGCCTTCCAGTATGTCCATTTGTGATTTTTTATACCAGCAGACATTGATTTTAGATTTCTGTACAAATGAACACCACAAAGTCCATGAAAAGCATATGGGAAACACCTTCTAACAACGTTGTCAATTGAGTTTTCCCTATCGGATATGATTTTTAGATTGCTAATAGGACCTATGCAATCCCTAAGATGCCCCATAAACCATGTCCATGAATCAAAGGTTTCAGATTTGCCAACACCGTAAGCTATTGGCAGTATCTCATTAGCATCTATAGCTACTGCTAATAAGTTTACTCCAAGGTATCGACCTTTCAAATGTGCTCCATCAACTATAATAATTGGGCGCATGCAAGTAATAAACGAACGAATCTACAAAATAATATATACAAGAAATATAATCATTTAAATGTGAAATGCATGTAACTAACAAAAATGAGTCAACAAAATTATATTGATTTACTAACCGCAACACCAATGGTGATAAACAACAACTCAAAACGTCAATCTCTATATGTTTTGATATGAGTTACCGACCCATGATTTTTCAGCTTTAAATTGTGACAATAAGCCGACAGTTGGGCAAACGATGCTTCTGGAGACCCCTTCAACAATTCTAAGGCATAACATTTGGCTCTCCAAGCTTGAGAATATGAGATACTAATCTTGAACCGAACATTCATGTCAGTCATAATTTCATGTCCCCGATATGCACTGCCATTCAAAAACATTAACTCAGCCAGAAAACCACCCAACACCTTTTTGTTGGTCTGTCTATGGCGAGGAAAAACTTGGGTTCTTGAACATGTATGTTTATCAATAAAAGTCCTAACTTGAAACATTTCGCAATCTTTTATCCTCTTTGTAATCATACGCCACGTACAGTTTTTGTCAATCAAACACTTTGTTTCGAAATGATATTTGCTTGATTTGTTAACTTTTAGTTGATAGCCATCTTCCACACATTTCATATACAAAGCTATCTTCAAGTCTTCCTTTGTATCAAAACAATCATCTTTCTTGATACAAATAACTTTTGTGTAACAATCAACTGATATCTTTACCAACTCTTCTTCCGGTATCTGAAGTAATTCTGGCATATTCCAATTATACTCCCGTGGCATTTTCTTCTTTTTCTTTTCTTCGGGGACTTCTTCTTTTTCTTTTTTCTTCTTCAGGGTTATATGAATTACAGAATGGATGTTCAACATGTTCATTCATAATCGTAACTTCCTCCTCATTATTATCAACGACATCTTCCTCGGCAGCGGCTGTTTCATCATCAAAATTCGGATATTGACCAATATCAAAATCATTACACGCAAGGTCTGTTTTTTCTTCTGAAACATCATAAAAATCCGAGTATTGACCAAGATCAAAGTTCAGGTATTGACCAAGATCAAATTTCGAATATTGACTAGTACTCACTATTTTTTCTGTTGGCTCATAATCGTCTAACTGGTCAATACGAAAACCGGAATTTGGTACTGAAAGTTGATTGAGATTTGGATTAGGATAAGGTTGTGGGTTTTGAGATTGTGTTTGGTATTGGAAATGTGGTGAAACAAAATTTTCTTGGTGATGAAATTGTGGTAGAACCATTAAATTTTGAGGTTGATAACAACGTTGTACATTCTGAGCACCATAAACTGGGGTTGAAGAACTTAGTTGATTACTACCCGCTACTGACCCAACTTCACTACTTCTATGTTCAACAACATACAATGTAACATCATCTTCTTGCGAAACACTAATGTAAGCAATGAATCGTTCAATATCTTCATTGTCGGTTAACAAATAAACTTTACATTTTCTCTAATAAGATAGTCTAAATCCACTTAGAGGCTCTAAATACAATTTCTTTGCAACACATAACATTAGAGTTTCATAAGTTAACTTTTTTAATGACAGTTTTAGTTGAAGATTCATGGGTAAAGACATATATTGTAAAACACCATGAACATTCTCCCATGACCCTCCAAAACACAAATCTATCCAAACATGATCAACATTAGATGATTTCATTCTACAAATTGTAAATTAATTTATTAAACAAATGAGCTATAAACTACATATCATCACTAACTTAGAGAAGAACATACATTTATTAAGTTGATAGTTGATAATTTGGGAGAGAAATCATTGAAAAATTATATAGAAATAAAATTATGTAAAAAAAATGGAGATGGGGAATGATGTCGTTGGATATAGGAACGGATGTCGCCAGAGAGAGTGATAGATGAAGATGAAATGAGTTGCGATTTAGGGATTTAGGTTATGAGTTGCTGCTGCGTAGTTATATACCCAAAACATTTGTGCTGCGAAAATAAAACCTGTTGCGATTTTCCAAATTCGCGTTGCGAATTCAGAAATCGAGTTGCGAATTCAGAAATCGAGTTGCGAATTTGTTGGTCATTTTCGCAAATCCAAAAAAAGTTGGTTAAAATCGTATATTATAAGATATTTTCGATCACTGAAGTTATTTTCTCTTATATAAATTAAGCAGAATATGTGTTCAATTCTTAGATAAGTGTTATTTATTTATAAAAAAATGAAGTAAAGGTATATATACCCCAATCCAACAAAAAATTAATAATGTATAAATAATCAAAATTCAGCTAATTTTTAATTAAATATAATTTTATCATACATAAAATAGTTGACCATATTCTCATATATAATAGAGTGAGGGAGAGGTAAGATAGTAGGCTTCCCCCAACGCCAAATTAAAAACAACTTCCGTGAAAAACCTCCGACAACCAAAATTATGAATTGTCTACCATTATCTTTAATATTGAACCAAAATCTGCGCCCGTTGAAACGGACCAGGGACCTGTTTACCAAACTGTATTTTTAAACAAACAACGAAATCAAAACAAAACCGACGGAGGTTGGTATGTCGTATTCGCATCAATTCTGAAAAAGCTTTACCACTAAAAGAACCCCACATGCCACCACCAACCCTATTTCTGACACGTCTTCAATCTGACCCCACATTACGTGTCTATCTTTCTTCGGCTTTATCCAAACAACAACAACAACAACAAAACCCAATTCCCATATGCAATGGGGTAAGGGGGAGGTAGGGTAGTAGGCTGCCCCTAACGCCAGGTTGAGAGTAGCTTTCGTGGAAGACCTCCGGCAGTCAGAAAATTAAAAATATAGATAAAATGCAATGCATGTATAAATAAATACAAAAATACATAGTTGAACAGTATTCATATGCAGTTATTAATATCATTAATATCATATGCGCGTCTGTAATGGGCAGTAATCCCTGCGAAAAAATCTCTGTATATAGACAGAAACGTAAGACCAGACTAAAATTAAAAGTGGAGAGAATGATACACAGAAGTCAAACGATAGCAAGCCCAGTTCTAAGCCTTCATAAATACCAATAACAGAAACGAATAAAAAGTAGAAGTCATGGAAATTACTACAAAGGCATTAAAAGAAGACATAGATGATACACCCTAGAGATGTGACCCACACTACTCGACTATCCTAGTCTTAAGTCTCCATACTTTCCTATCAGAGGTCATGTCCTCGGTAAGGGCTAAATCCATCAAATCAGATCTCAAGCAGTCTTCCCACCTCCGCCTTGGTCGTCTTCTCCTTCTGGCACCGTCGACTGTAATCGACTCTACCCTCTTGACCGTATATGACGGTAGTCGCCTAAGGACATGCCCAAACCACCGTAGTCTTCATTCCCTCAATTTTTCGGAAACAGGCACCACCCCCAAGGACATCCTAATAGCAGAGTTTGTTGTCATATCCCACAGAGTCCTACCACATGTCCATCGAAGCATTCTCATTTATGCGGCCTCTATCCTCCTTATATGATCCTTTTTTGGTTGCCCAACATTCTGATCCATACAACAGTACTGGTCTTATTGCCATTCTATAAAATTTTCCCTTAAGTTTTAGAGGCACCTTCTTGTCACACAAAACTCCAGTAGCGGGCCTCCACTTTAGCCATCCCGCCTTTATACGGTGTGTAACGTCATCATCTACACCCCCATCTTTATGTATCATAGACCCTAGGTACTTGAAACAATTCTTTGAGGGGAGAACGTGTCCTTCTATGCATACTTCTACATCTTCTTCGTTTTGGTCCCTACTGAAGTTTGAACATAAATACTCTATCTTATCAATATTGATCCTTAAACCTTTTTCTTCCAAAGCAGTCTTCCAGGTAGCCAGTATACTATTCAACTCAGATTTTGTTTCAGCAACTAGGACAATGTCGTCAGCGAAAAGCATACACCATGGTACACCGTCTGGTGTCGCACAATAGATGTCGTCCATAATCAAGGCGAAGATGTAAGGGCTATGATCCAACCCCTGGTGGAGTCCAATTTCCACCGGGAATGCCTCGGTGTCGCCAATTGTAGTCTTGACGTATGTAGTAGATCTACAATACATATCACGAATCGCCCAGATATAAATAGTTGGGATCCGTCTCGTTTCCAAAGTCTTCCAGATCGTATCGCGGGGAACGCTATCATAAGCCTTCTCAAGGTCAATGAACGCCATGTGAAGATCTCTAGACTTTTCCCTATATTTTTCCATAAGTCGTCGAAGTAGATGAATCACCTCCGTGGTAGATCTGCCTGACATAAAGCCAAATTGGTTTTCTGAAACCCTAGTAACTTGTCTCAACCTAGCCTCTATCATTCTTTCCCATAGCTTCATGGTATGGCTGAGTAGTTTAATACCTCTGTAGTTACTACAACGTTGGGGATCTCCTTTATTCTTATAGATTGGTATCACCGTGGACTCTCTCCACTCCTCTGGCATCTTGGCAGTCTCTAAAATAATATTAAAGATATTGGTCAACCACTTAACTCTCTCTTCTCCTAGGGCCAACCACACAGTGATAGGAATTTGATCAGGACCGACAGCTTTGTCCTATCCCATCTTTCTAAGAGCCATTTTGACTTCCTCAAACCCAATCCTACTTGTAGGGCAGTCATTGGCCGAAGTATGATAGTCGGATGACCCATCAACGCTACTATCTCTATAGGGAGAGGCACCGCCATTAAATAAGTCAAAGAAGTAACTACCCCAAACCCTCTTAATATCATGATCTTTCGCTATAAGAACACCATTGTTATCCTTAATAAATCTAATGCTACCTAGATCCTTTTTCCTATTCTCCCTAGATTTTGAAAGCCTAAAGATGCCGTTTTGTCCTTTCTTGGTGTCTAATCTCTTGTACATTTCCTCGTATGCCTTATCCTTTGCTTTAGCCACCGTTTTCTTGGCTTCCCGCTTTGCCTCCTTGTATCTTTGTTTAGCTCTCGACCTTTCTTCGTCGTCATTGCATTGTAAAAACTCCTTGAAGCAAGTTTGCTTTGTCTTCACCTTAGTTTGGACTTCGTCGTTCCACCACCACAATTCTTTATGTTCCTTGGCCTTCCCTGTCGACAACCCCAGGGTGTTTTTGCCCACCTCTCTGATGGAATTTGCCATATTTTTCCATAACAAATCTGCATAATTTGAGTTTGTAGTTCCAAAACCTGTATTAGACAAAACCTTACTCCTAAAGTCATCAGCTGTCGCTCCATGTAACTTCTTCCAAAGGATCCTAGGTTTACCCAGTTTAGCCATCTTATGAGTGTTCCGCCCGTGCGGTACGCGAAACACCAAAACCAACAATTTATGTTGCGATGCACATGCCTCTTCAGGGGACACCTTACAGTCAATGCAAGCCCATCGATCCCGATTTCGAACCAAGATGTAGTCGATTTGAGTACAATGTCCCCCGCTATGAAACGTAATCAAGTTCGCATCTCTCTTATTAAATAATGAGTTAGTGACCACCAAATCGTGAGCAGTAGAAAATTCAAGCAACGTACGCCCCTCATCGTTCCTGCTACCATAACCGAAACCCCCATGAACACCGTCATACCCGTCGGTTGTACTACCTATATGGCCATTGAAGTCTTTCCCTATGAAAACTCTTTGGTCCTCCGGAATGCTCCTAAGTACATCATCTAACTGATCCCAGAAACAACGTTTCTCCTCCTCCCCTAGATCAACATGTGGGGCGTACACTGAAAGGACATTCACCACTTCCTCTTCTATAATAACCTTAAGCATCATGATCCTATCCCGGTCTCTACAAACTTCAACTACATTTTCCTTGAGCATAGAGGATACCAAGATACCCACCCCATTTCTAGCGTTATCTACGACTGAATACCACAACTTGTACCCATTACACTCTCTGGCGCGAGCCCCTTTCCACCTAGTCTCCTGAATACATGCAAAATCTATTTTCCTATTATTAAGTGCGTCGGTCAGCTCCAGCAGCCTAGCATTTAATGTGCCTACATTCAACAAGCAAACTCTAAGTCTAGTCTCCTTGTCACCACTCTGTCGAGCCCTCCCCCTATACACCCCATGGGCTCTAAAAGAAGGACATGACCTCAAGAAATCATCTATAGTCGAAGCTATAAGAAACTATGAAAAATGAATCCAAAGAAGACAGAAGATGCACCAATAAAACGCTAGAGAATTGAGGGGTACTAAAAAGCCTAGTTGGTTACTAAGTAGGATTTTAATTTATTGCTAGTAAGTTTATTAACAATTATAAGATAAAATGTGTAATTAGGATAATAATAAAAATAAGTAAGTTTATTAACAATTATAAGGTAACTTGCGTAAACATATGTACGGACGTCAATGGATTGAGAAACGAATTTCAGAAAATATTTGAATTAACAATCAAAACTATAGAAGAGAAATTGACCAGTATAGAAATTTAAATCTATGAAGAAAACCTGTGGGATGCACGGAGAAACCAGTTTGCAACAACCAGGGATCAATATATCCAACCCACAAAATAATCAAATAAAAATCAAACAAAAATGAGGAAAGATAATAAATTAGAAAATTAAGAGAAAGAAAATTAAAAGCAACCGTGTGAATACAGCTGGAGAAAATGAGAGTAACAAATCTATCAGATTAAAATGAGTCTTCAAAGCCGAACGGGATCCGTGAATAATCTGTATTTCCTTGTTAATTTGATAATAAAAGATGAAAAGGAAAAAGAAAGGGTTGGGTGTGGAAAGATGAACCAGATGAAGCCGTCGCGCACCCACCACCACCACCCAGCTCAACAACAACGTAAATAACAAAAATTAAATTCGTTTAAGAATGATTTAAGATCTGTTTTCAGTTTAAAGTAACAAGGATCGACTCAAAGCAATGCTCTCTGTTTGATTGAAATTGAAAGCAATAAAGAAAATGGAACAGAAAAAAAAAAAACGTTGGCAGTGAACAGTTTAAATTGAAAACCTTTTTTGCTTGATTTGTTCTCCTTTTATTTTCTCGGGAAACAAACAGAAAATCATATTTTGGAGAGAAAAAAAGGTTTTTGAGAGCTTACCTCATGGCGATTAAGCCGATCTGGCGAGTACGAAAAAAAAACCCAGGGAATTAAAGCTCCGACGCTGGTGTGTTCGACCGCGGCTTTGGCTCCTAGCCTATGCGCATTACGCATCCCACTGGCTAGTGGCCGCTTGATTCTGCAAAGCTTAAAAGAGTTCCCTCAACGTTAAGGAAAGGCTGCTAGCTTAGAAAACAGTGTCGTATGGAGAAATGCCCGGTGGTTTTGGCCCTAACCGTATGGATTTTACTTGGAGATTTGTCGTCGGCTTCCACATTTTCGTCGAAGTTGATTCACAGGTCTTCAGACGAGGCGAAGGAGATTTGGACTGCTCGGAATGGCAGTGCCGGTAGTGGTGTTGTTTCGTGGCCAAATAGGAATAGCTTACAGTACTTGGAGTTACTTATAGGGAACGATTGGAAGAGGCAGCGGATGAAAGTCGGCCCACGAATCAGTTACTGTTTCCTTCTCAAGGAAGCCAAACCCTCTCCTTCGGAAACGAGTTCGACCGGTCAGCCATTTTCAACTTCCCTTATTTTTTGATATTTGAATTTATTTTCCGTTTATTCTGCATTCTATTTCTTTTAGAGTATAAACTCATTCATAGTTGTTTTTTGTTAGAAAGAAATTGAAATCAGCTAATAAAAACCCGAAGGATATTCAACCTGTTTTTATTATTTTTAATATTTTCTAGTTTTGGAAAAACATAATATAATATATATTTTACAAATTATAGTAGAGTAAATACTGTTGATAGGAATTATTTACTCTATTTCAATTTTTTTATTGGATAAAATATTTGCAGGTTACATTACACATGGATAGATATAGGGACATCGGGCGTATTTATCAAAAAATCACCTCTTTTTTAATTTACGTGTCAGACACCTTTAGATAAAATATTACCGATCTAGCATCATTTGCAGAAAGTCACGAATGATGATTCGCGTCTTACGTTGATGTGACGTCACGTGTGGTAAAGGGAAGATATCCGCACCTTACCCTAGCTGGCACCACATCAGTGTAAGACGCAGATCATCATTCGTTCCTTTCTGTAAGTTTTACACACGCGCCAGAAAGACACTGATCACTGTCCGCGCCTTTCATTTAATTTTCAACAGCTCACACTCTCTCAATTAATAATACCCATCCGCCCAAACCCCATCCCACAACCTATAAACACACCCTCTCTACTATTCCCACCACACCATATCCTCTTAAAACTTCTCAAATCCTCTCAAATCATATCAAAAATCAAACATTCTTAAAACTAAAATCCGATCAAATTATATTTAGAAAGTAATATATTATACTATATTATAATAAATTAATATTTTAGTATTTTATTAAATTGTTTTATATTAATTTTTTTTGCAGTTATAAAATGGATGACGATCTACTTCGTTTGGATTGAAATCATATATTGAAGTATTTTGTTGATACAGTAAAATTTTTAAATTCTATTTTAATTTTAATTATTAGTAATAATTTATTTATTTATTTTTTATTATTAGTTTATATATTAATTTCTGTAATATTTATTAAATTAGGAGAGATGCATATTAGATCTATTTATCCGCAATCTTAAGTTAGAGATATCAACCCGTGTCTGTATTTAGTCGAGGATATATTCGATTACGTAGCTAGATATGAAGGCCACTGTAATGTAGAATCTAACCTGATTTCTTCATTAGTCGAGCAGTGGAGATCGGAGACACACACATTCCATCTTCCGTGCGGAGAGTGCACGATTACGCTGGAGAATGTTTACATGCACTTGGGGCTTCCGGTAGATTGAGGTATGCTTTCAGGGGTGACACACGTTAACTAGAATTCATTGTGCCAGGAATATTTAGGAGTTGTCATGCCAAATTTTAACGATGGTCGGATTCTGTTAAAATGGTAAAATGCAAATTTCAAGCATTTGAGCAACGACGCCTAGGAGGAGCAGGTAAAAATGTATGCACGAGCATGCATACTACAATTGAAAGAAGGGCTCCTAATACCGGATAAATCACGCAACCAAGTTCAGTGTATTTGGTTGCGACATCTCGCCGATTTTCATCTGGTTGGAACATTGAGTTGTGGCTCGACAGTTTTAGAATTCCAGTATAGGGAAATGTGTCAAGCTACTGACTATAGGAAAAATGCTATCGGAGGATGTCTTCTTCTTCTGCTGCAGCATTCGGCGTGGTATCACATGCCTTTTTTTTATGTCTGATTGTGAAGAACTCGTTCGTATTCTCGCTATTATTGAGGTAATTATAATAATGATTTCGTAAAATAATCATTTTATCTAGTATATAATAAAAATTATTTCATTTAATAGTTGATTTACTGCAAGGAAAGATAATCGAGATTTACCTGATGAATTAGAATCAATTAGGCTACTAATTGATCAGAAGGCTGACACAGATGCATGTATTTAAATGTTTGAAAATCTATTTTATTTATCGTTAATATAATTAGATTATTATTTTGATAAGAATTATATATATTTATTTTAGTTTGAATGAGCTCTTTATTGTACTGATGATATAAGAATTTGCAACCCACACGACTTAAGGGGCCCATTAGATGTTTGGATGGCGGTGGTCACTCTGATCTATTATGCGATTATCGAGTGACACCCCACTGATCGCGTGTTTCGACAATTTGGTTTTGTACAATCAACTCCGGAAGCACCTCAAAATCTCGACAAGCTGCATAGCACCGAACGACGCGATAAAAAAGATGTGACTGGCTGCTGAAGCATTATAAGTGGGTATTGATATGGGAGCATCGGCGTCGGCGAATTCCCCTTAGAGAATTCATTTATGTGGACCATTTGAAGGTTGCATATGGTTATTACGAGTGATTCAACAGTAACAAAAAACCGTTCATGCTTTCCAAAGAAGCACGAAGGATGGAGCATTCATCGACGTCGACAGAGACGTCTACCATCACAACCCCATCGTCCCCCGACTCGTGGATGGAAAGCAGGTGCTTTCGGTTCGTCGTCAACTGTAGTACCGAAACCTTCACAGCAGCCACCGTCTGTAACGATGTACGCACTGCAACCAGTTTATATGGCTTCGCAGCCATATAAGATGTCGCCACCGTCGGTCCTATACCAGATGCTGCCACCACCGCAGAGTTATATGACCCCTCTTAGAGGATATTATGGTTCTATGTATGTAGACCCAACTTTAGGATCCTTATTTTATAAAGGTGCTACATCATCATCAACAAAATGTATCTGCTATGACATGAGAGCATAGATATTTCAGAGTTTAAAAAAACCCACAGTCGCACCATCTGTCTCGTAGATTAACTCTTAACGAGTTAACTTCAATCCCTTGAAGAGGTTGCGTCAT
Organism: Hibiscus syriacus; assembly: GCF_006381635.1. Classification (NCBI taxonomy): domain Eukaryota; kingdom Viridiplantae; phylum Streptophyta; class Magnoliopsida; order Malvales; family Malvaceae; genus Hibiscus; species Hibiscus syriacus. The sequence goes on along the minus strand of NW_024062612.1, from coordinate 3,030,545 downwards.
CTCTGTGACACGAAACAATTCATGCGTTCTAGAGAAGCTTGTTACAAACATTTCATTTGATGCAACAATTCTTTTTTGTAGATTTGTAACTAATCTAGGATGATAGACATGATCGCATTGCATCCATGTTTGAGCTTGTCCCCTTGAGCTTCGCAAAAAGCGCCCTCAAACGAAAATATGTTGTTTTTACCAAAGCCGTTACAGGTAAATGACATGCCCCTTTAAGGTCGAATTGATTGCCTCAGTTAAGTTGGTCGTCATGTGTCCATATCAATATCTACCATCATATGCATTTGTCCACATCCGCGTGTGTCAGACTTGCAGAAAGGCGCGAATGATGACACTGTTTTGGTAAAAATGACATTTTTGTTTGGGGGCCTTTTTTGCGAACTTTGGGGGACAAGCTCAAAATGGATGCAAAGCAGTCATGTTTATTGCCCAATATTAGTTACAGATATACAAAAAAGAATTGTTGCATCAAATAGAATGTTTGTAACAAGTTTCTCTAGAACATATGAATTGTTTCGTGTCACAGAGATGCATCAACCTCTTCAAGGGATTGAAGCTATCTCGTTAAGAGTTAATGTTGAAAACATTTTGATGTTTCGATATAAACAATTAATTTAAAAGAATTTTAATTTTGAAAAAGGTTTTTCTAATTATATTCGATATATTAAATTGAATATCAAAATATTACTCAAAGTATTTCAAAGTTCATTTTAAATCCTTACTCAAGTGTAAAATTAAGTTTTAATCTTAAAATGATTTCAAAATGATTTTACAAAATATTTCGAACCATTTCAAAGCCAAAAATTCCAGATTTCTCAAAGGGAACAGATTCTCCCCTGAATGGTTTTGCTCCGAGAAAAACAGAATGCTCGGAGGGAACCGATTCCCCCTACTGTTCAACGGTCGAAATATTTGAATTTTACACTTAGGGAACTGATTCCCCATGAGGGGGTACCGATTCTCCCACGCTCCAAGCAGAAATATTAATTGTTTTCACACTTAAACGGCTCCAATAACTTCATTAATGATCCCCAACATTCAGAAGTGATTCAAGGTGTATTTAAGCAAGCTTAGAAGCCATTGATCAACAACAAGAAACAACAAGCAACTAGAATCAAGAGAGAATCAAAGAGAAAGTATCAAACCTCAAGTTTGAGCATTTCAAGCCTATTTTTCATTCAATATTCATTTTGCTTTCAAGAACACTTATTGTACTTAATTGTATTATTCTTGAGTGTTATTTTCTTTGTTTTAGAATTGTGCAAACAACCTACCTTGTGAGGATTTCCTTGTAAGTTTGCAAATTTGTATTGTTCTCTTTGGGAGAGAGTGTTCTCAAGAATTTGGGGTATAATTCTTGAGGGTTTGTAAGGTTACTCTTTGTCCTCAAAAGAAAGACAAATTAGTGAATTTGTGGAAAATCCTTAGTGTGGATAGCTAAGGTAGTGGACGTAGACTTCGGTTAAGAAAGTCGAACCACTTTAAATCGTTGTGCAATTACTTTCAATTTTCTGTAAAAGCTTCCACTAAAATTGTAATTGCCAATTCACCCCCTATTAGCCATATTCGTCGATCGATTAACCCAACAATTGGTATCAGAGCCTAACTCATTTGAAGGTTTAATCGCCTCTTGAGTCGATTCGGGAAGAGTTACATCGATAATCAAAGTCATCAATGGCCTCCACTTCAAACTTCGACTCCGGTCTAGATTCGATGCCCGTCAACAAACCTCTATTCTTCAATGGAGCTAACTATGACTATTGGAAGAATAGGATGATGTACTTTATTCAAGAAAGTGACATGGGAGCATGGAATACCGTAGAAGAATGATACATAACGCCTCACACTCATATAAGATTGTGGAGTGAAGGAGAGACAAGAATGTTTCAGCTTAATTCCAAAGTCATTCATATCATATTTTGTGCTTTTAGACCAGATAAATACGGAAGAGTTTCATCTTGTACTACCGCCAAAGAAATATGAGACAAGCTTCAAGTCACTCAAGAAGGTACATATGAGGTAAAAAAATCTAAAATTATTATTCTAACGCATAGTTATGAAAATTTCATGATGAAACCAAATGAAGATATCAAAGCTATGACGTATATATTCTCAACGATTGTCAATGGTGTCAAATCATATGGAGAGATCATTTCAAATGAAAAGTTTGTGAGGAAGTTAGTTTACTCCCTTCCAAAATCATGGCAATCAAAGAAGACGACAATCATCGAGTCTAAGAACCTAACGTCCTTAACTCTTGAAGAGCTAATCGGTTCGCTCCTCGCTCATGAAATGATGCTTGAAGATGAGGTGGACCTCGATAAGATTGAAGAGACATCAAAGAGAAGGAGAAGAAGAAAAATATTGGAGTTGCTCTCAAATCCACAAAAGACGAGAGTGATTCGGATGAAGATGACGAGGAAATAGCATTGTTTGCCAAACGGTTCGGAAAAATGATGAGACCTTACCGAGGGAGAAAATTCAAACGAAATAAAGGCCTAAAAAATGAACCAAAAGAGAAGGACCCGATCATTTGCTATAAATACAAAAAGCCGGGGCATGTCAAATACGATTGCCCCACAATTAAAGAGAAAGGGTCAATCAAAGAATAAGCACAAGGCTCATGTGGCTACATGGAGAGATAAAGAAGGTTCCGATGAAGAGGAACAAGAAGTAGCAAACTCGTGCTTGATGGCATTTGGGGAAGATTCTAAGGTAACCTCTAACTCATTCGATTTGGATGAATTATCTTATGATGAGTTATTAGAGGATTATAATGGATTGACATCGGATTATAAGGCTCTATTTTCAAAATACAAAAATAATATTTCAAAATTGAAAAACGAAAATAATCTTATATCCAAGGCCAACAATGAGCTTGAAAGTAAGATCAAAGAATTGCAAATCAAAATTAATGATTTTGAAAAAAAAATACTGATTTGCATAACTTACTTTCAAAAGTTCATGATGATCATCAAAATAAGATTGATGATTTTAAAACTTCTTTTAATAAGGTTGGAACAAAAAGTTTTGAAAAAGGCGAGAATTCAAAATCCAACTTTGTTAAGAAAAGTTTTAGAAGCTACAATCATAGAAGTCCTCAACGAACCTTGAATGGTAAAATTGTTAGGAGTATATGGGTTCCTAAAGAATTCATTACTACTAAAGATAAGGATGTCCTTCATAAATGGATACCAAAGGGGACAAGAATTTTAGAAACTAATGAATATGGACCCAAAAGAATTTAGATACCAAAAATTAGAAATTACTCTATGTTTGTAAGAAAATGAGCATTGCTACAAGGCACGGGAAATAAATCCAAATTCATGGTACCTTGATAGTGGATGTTCGAGACACATGACCGGAGACAAAAGCCGGTTCATAGAGCTTAATGCCAAAAATGGAGGAGAAGTAACTTTTGGTGATAATTCAAAGGTCACATTGAAGGTATTGGTACTATAGGTAATACCTCTTCCATACAAATTAAAAATGTGTTATATTGGTCCAAAATGAAAAATGTTACTCTATAACTAGTGTTAGGAGTGATCATGGCACTGAATTTGAAAATATTAGATTTATTGAGTTTTGTAATTCTAATGGTATTAGCCATAATTTTTCAGCACCTAGAACCCTCAACAAAATGGAGTTGTTGAGAGGAAAAATCGAACTTTCGAAGAAATGGCTAGAACCATGCTTTGTGAAAATAATTTGCCAAAATATTTTTGGGCGGAAGCCACAAATACCGCTTGTTATATTGTAAATTGAGTAATGATTAGACAAATTTTAAAGAAAACTCCATATGAAATTTTCAAAAATAAAAAGTCTAACATTCGTTATTTTCATCCTTTTGGATGTAAATGTTTTGTTTTGAACAACGGTAAAGAAAACCTTGGCAAATTTGATGCTAAAAGTGATGAAGGATTTTTTCTGGGTTATTCCTTAAATTCTAAAGCTTATCGAGTATTTAATAAAAGAACTTTAGTTGTAGAAGAGTCTATACATGTTTTTGATGATAATCCCCTTCCGAGGAAGGATTCTTGTGTAAATGATGATGTAGGTATTATAAATACAAATGAAGTTAGGCATGACATTGGAGAACCATCATCAAAGGAAGAAACAAAAGATGAGGTAACTCATGATCCTCTTGAGAATCCAACCATTGAAGAAAGGGAAGTATCTTATCCAAGAGAGTACAACTATGTCAAGTATGGTGAAATCATAGGTGATCCATCCAAAGGGGTAACAACTCGATCTTCTCTTAGAAATATTTGTAATTATGTTGTATTTATCTCATGCATAAAGCCTAAGAATATTAAAGAAGCATTAAATGATGAACATTGGATTATGGCTATGCAAGAAGAATTAAATCAATTTGAGAGAAGTAAAGTATGAACATTAGTTGAAAGGCATAGTAATAAATCTAATGTAGGTACTAGATGGGTATTTAGGAATAAGCTTGATGAGAGTGGTAATATAGTGAGAAACAAGGTTAGACTTATTGCTCAAGGGTATACTCAAGAAGAGGGCATAAACTATGATGAAACATATGCTCCTGTAGCTAGGATGGAAGCAATTTGAATGTTATTAGCATTTGCATGTTTTCATGAATTTAAATTATATCAAATGGATGTTAAAAGTACATTTTAAATGGTTTTATAAAGGAAGAAGTGTATGTGGAACAACCTCCAGGTTTTGAAGATTCAAAATTTCCGGATCATGTTCTTAAATTGACAAAAGCGCTTTATGGTTTAAAACAAGCTCCTAGAGCTTGGTATGAAAGATTGTCAAATTTTTTAATTGAAAAAGGTTTTTCAAAAGGGAAGGTTGACACTACATTATTTTTAAAGCATAAAGGTAAAGATTTATTAGTAGTTCAAATTTATGTTGATGATATAATATTTGGTTCTACTAATGATGTTCTTTGCAAGGAATTTTCTAAGCTAATGCAAAGTAAATTCGAGATGAGCATGATGGGTGAGCTCTCATTTTTCTTGGGATTCCAAATCAAGCAAAGAAAAGATGGCATCTTCATCAATCAAGCTAAGTACGTCAAAGATATGCTCAAGAAGTTTGGACTGGAAAATGGCAAACCTCATGACACTCCAATGAACTCTTCAACAAAGCTTGACTTAGATAAAAGAGGTAAATGTGTAGATGTTAAATTATATAGGTCAATGATTAGATCTTTATTTTATCTAACTGCAAGTAGATCGAACATTATTTTTAGTGTCTGCTTATGTGCTAGATTTCAATCATGCCCTAAGGAATCACATTTACTAGTTGTTAAGAGAATCTTTAGATACCTTAAGGACACTCCTAGTTTAGGACTTTGGTATCCTAGAGACTCTAGCTTTAGCTTGCATACTTTTTCTGATGCGGATTATGGAGGATGCAAATTAGATAGGAAAAGCACCTCCGGTACTTGCCAATTCCTTGGAAATATGTTGATTTCTTGGTTTTCAAAGAAACAAAATTGTGTTGTATTATCTACCACTGAAGCGGAATACATTTCAGCCGGTAGTTGTTGTGTACAAGTTTTATGGATGAAATAACAACTTTTTGATTATGGAATTGAAGTAGGTACTATTCCTATTAAGTGTGACAATACTAGTGCTATTTGTCTCACTAAAAATCCCATCCAACACTCTAGAACTAAGCACATTGAAATTAGACATCACTTTATTAGAGACCATGTCGCTAAGAAAGATATAATTCTAGAATTTGTTGATACTTTGCACCAATTAGCAGATATTTTTACAAAACCCTTAGATAAGGAAATATTTTGGACACTTAGGAGAGAATTAGGTTTAACTGACCTATCTTCACTTAGTGTTTAAAAATAATTTTTAGCACTTTTAAGAATAAATGAAAAATGCTTAAAATAATATTTTTGATTGCATTCTTGTTTTTAGTTAGGGGGAGTTTATGATTATTAATGAAAATTAATTGTTTTTTCAAATGATGTTTAATGACAAATTTGATTGTTTGAACATAGTTAATTTTCGAAATATGAGTTGCCAATACTACTAGGATTAATTATTTTAGCACTATTGGATGTTTAAAATACATATTTTTTAAATATTTGGCAGAGGGAATCGATACCCCCATAAAGGAACCGATTCCCCCTTTGAATGGGAACTGATTCCCCCTGTAGGGGAATCGATACCCCCCTGGGATTCTGGTTTTTACGGGCATACACTCTATTTTTCTCAAACCCTCTTTATCTTCTTCCATTACCGCCGTGCTCTTCTCCTCTCTCTCCCTATCTCCTCTTTGCTTCATAACATCTATTTCTAGTCGGAATTTCTTCATTTTTCAAATCCTAAACCTGTTAGCATCATTAAAATCGTGCAAACAACATCAAAATCCACTCAATCTCTTCTTTCAAGGTAAATTTTTCTAAACTCTCTATTTTATTGATTTTGAACATAGAACTAGTTTCAATTAGTTCTAGATAGAAAAAGTGATCGGGCATTGATTATTAGTGTTTAGAAACTAAATTTTACAACTAATTTCATCAAAATCTCACAAATTTTCTATTAATTTTTGAATTTTTGAAATAAAATAAAAAAAACGAAAATCTTTAATTAATTTTAAAATTGATGATTTTTTTTATTTAGTTATGTTATTTACATGTAAACTATACATACTATGGTTTTTCATACATTATTTTCAATAAGTTTTTCAAAAAAAAAAACTTTGCCCATTATTATTGGTTTAGAGAATCTTGAAATATTGAGGACTCAATTGAGTTTTGGGATTGATTACATTGCATACATGTGTTTTATAAATGCAGGTTATTCATTCTATTATGATTTTCTTAAACCATGTCAAATCCTAAACGTGATAGGTCTTCATCTAGTCGTTCAAACCAACAACCAAATCCACCTCCAAATCCTCCTATTCCTGAAATTCCTATTACTAATCCCGTTGATCCTAATATGACTATCCAAAACTCTTGCTTTAATCATCCTGGTCCTAGAAATCATCGTTTTTGGTATTATCAATATTTTGTCTCTTACAAAATTAGAGAAGAACGTATCCCTTCTCTTCAAGCTATGATAGATATAGAGTTTAGATATCTTCCTCTTTTACAAGAGTGTAAATTTGATAAACTTTGTGACCTTGAACCTATAGTTTACCATCAACTTGTTCGCATCTTCTATTTTAATACCGTTTGTGTTAAAAATCGAGCTCAAACCAAAACCATAGCAGTTTGTTCCTATCTCCTAGGACAATTCTTCCATATTGACTCGACTTACATAGCCAATGAATTAGGATTAGATAATGATGGTATATCAAATGAAAAATAGTTTTTAGGTTCTCGTTATAAAAGAAGGGATAGTGCGAGTGTCTTAGATCTTCATGATCGTTTTCTTCATCTAATGATTTCTTGGTGGTTTCGACCATCCGGATATTGTTACTCAACTCTTAGAGCCTTGGATCTTTGGTTGTGACATTGTTTCCAAAACAATATTAAAATAAACCTACCTCAGATTATTTTTGCTGAAATTGTTGAAACCGTAAATATTGTTCCTAATAAAAAACTCTGTTCATCTCTAGTTTACGATTGCATTCTGAGTAATCTATTTTCTAAAGCCGGGCTTAGAGTTGGTCTAGATGTCGTCTTTCCTCTCAAAAAAACAAATTAATCTTCTTTCCTTAACGAGAGCGGGATGGATAAAGAATAAGGAAACCGGTGAATGTGTTCGATCTTCTGAGAATACTCCGGGAGCTAGTTCTTCACAAGCTCCACCAGAAGCTGACGATGATCCCGAGCTTGAACAATTAATGCAAGATATTGACGAAGCCGACGATGAGCCGGAGCAGCACGAGGAACAAGATCAGCAAGAAGATCAAGTGCCTCCATATTTTCAATCATTTATGGAGACATTTGATTTCCGTTATGCATCCTTGGATTCTCGCTTCACTTCTATAGAATCTCATTTATCGACTATGGAAGCTCAACAATTGGAAATTCTCCGGGAGATGCGTGCAAACAATGAAGCAACCAACGCTCGTATTAATGCACTCACTCATGAAATGGAAAATATGCGAGCTCATTTCCCACCTCCCGATCGTCCTACGGATGCTTGAACTTTGATCTTTGCTTTGCTTGTTTGGATTGAACTTGGATATTTGCATTTATTGTTAAAACATTTTGAATGCTTTTGGATTGTTTATTTTTGGTTGTTCGAACTTATGTTTAATACATTTGATTTGGATTTCGTGTTTAGTTTGCATCTTTAGACATATATGACCAATTATCCATTACATGTTTATGAATATTGATTATGAAACTAATGGCTAACCTCTCTTTTGATTGTGATCTTAGCAGCTTAAGCTTTATATTAATAAATCAATTGGCTTACGTTTTTCAAAATTCTTGTTTAAAACGTTTTTTATAGGATCTTTTTGATTTAACAAAAAGGGGGAGAAAGTGTTAAAGTAAGGGGAGTAGTATTTTTCAAAATCAAAATTCATTTTGAAATTAGAAAATCTTAAAATGTTTTGTTATTTCAAAAAGGGAGAGATTGTTAAAACATTTTGATGTTTCAATATAACAAATTAATTTAAAAGAATTTTAATTTTGAAAAAGGTTTTTCTAAGCATATTCGATATATTAAATCGAATATCAAAATATTACTCAAAGTATTTCAAAGTTCATTTTAAATCCTTACTCAAGTGTAAAATTAATTTTTAATCTTAAAATAATTTCAAAACGATTTTACAAAATATTTCGAACCATTTCAAAGCCAAAAATTCCAGATTGCTCAGAGGGAACCGATTCCCCCCCAAGGGGGTACCGATTCCCCCTGAATGGTTTTGCTCCGAGAAAAACATAATCCTCGGAGGGAACCGATTCCCCCACTGTTCAACGGTCGAAATATTTGAATTTTACACTTAGGGAACCGATTCCCCATGAGGGGTACCGATTCCCCCATGCTCAAAGCAGAAATATTAATTGTTTTCACAGTTAAACGGCTCCAATAACTTCATTAATGATCCCCAACGTTCAGAAGTGATTCAAGGTGTATTTAAGCAAGCTTAGAAGCCATTGATCAACAACAAGAAACAACAAGCAACTAGAATCAAGAGAGAATCAAAGAGAAAACATCAAACCTCAAGTTTGAGCATTTCAAGCCTATTTTTCATTCAATATTCATTTTTCTTTCAAGAACACTTATTGTGCTCAATTGTATTATTCTTGAGTGTTCTTTTCTTTGTTTTAGAATTGTGCAAACAACCTACCTTGTGAGAATATCCTTGTAAGTTTGCAAATTTGTGTTGTTCTCTTTGGGAGAGTGTACTCAAGAATTTGGGGTATAATTCTTGAGGGTTTGTAAGGTTACTCTTTGTCCTCAAAAGAAAGACAAATTAGTGAATTTGTGGAAAATCCTTAGTGTGGATAGCTAAGGTAGTGGACGTAGACTTTGGTTGAGAAAGTCGAACCACTCTAAATCGTTGTGCAATTACTTTCAATTTTCTGCAAAAGCTTCCACCAAAATTTTAATTGCCAATTCACCCCCCTCTTGGCCATATTCGTCGATCAATTAACTCAACAGTTAATCTACGAGACAAATGATGCGATTGTGGGTTTTTTCAAGCTCTGAAGTCTCCATGCTCTCATGTATATCAGCTTGCTCGCATACCCATCAAGAGTATAATCGTTTTGTGGATCCTGTAAACCTACTATCAGAAGTGTTTAAGGTATATGAATTTGAGTTCCCCCATAGGTAATAAGAAATACCCTAATGAAATTTAGAATTGGCTTCTAATTGTACCATATCTGTCTTTATTGAGGGATCGTGGTCATCCAAAATTCACTCAAATTCGTTGTGATATAGATATTCGAGAAACATCTAGGCAAAATAAAAGATGTGGGCATTTTAGAAACCCAGGACACAGTAGAAAAACATGTTCATATCTTTTGTCATTAAGTAATCGTTGATGTTGTGCTTGATGTAGTTGTTGTTTATCAAAAAATAGTTCTTGTAATTTAATTCACATTTACTTTAAGTTAATGTCATTTGATAATTATTGATTAATTAAACAAGAAAACAATACAAGACAAGGGATTATATTTTTGTAAATAATAAATTCATTTGCTTCAATTAAAAAAATAAACAAAATAAATTAAGTTATAAAAGGTAAAAAATTAATAAACAAGAAAATGATTAAAAAACACTAAATCATAAAACCATTCGCTTGAATTAAGTAATAAACAAAATAAACAAAATAAATTAAGTATTAAATGGTAAATAATTAAAAAAATTATAATTATTTGTCCAAAAAATTAAATACAAATATAATGAAATGTATGAATCTATCGATGTCTGCGTCTTGAATGTGTTCCGTAAGGCGATGGCATCTGTCTTGAGGAGGATTTCTTCGTATAACTTGTTCTGACTACTCACTGTCATCATTATCATCACCATCATCATCGTCGTCGTCGTCGTCATCAGGAGCAGATACATTTTGTTGATGAGGAACTGATGAGGATGTAACACCTTAATAGAATAAGGAACCTGAAGGTGTATGATTGATTATTTCACCGCTCATAGAGTGAGAAAACTGTACATGAGGTGTTTGTGCAGCGACCATCAGTGGTGATGTTGGACCCGCCAAATAACTAGCATATGAACTCCAAGTTGGATCTGTAAACATAGAACCATAATATCCTCTAGGAGGGGTCATATAACTCTACGGTGGCGGCAGCATCTGGTATGGGACTGGCGGTGGCGATATTTGATATGGATGTGGAGCCATATAAACTGGCTATGGTGCGTACATTGTTGTAGACGGTGGCTGTTGCGAAGGTTCTGGTACTGCAGCTGACGACGAACCGGAAGCACCTACTCTTTGTCCACTAGTCGGAAGACGATGAGGTTGTGATTGTGGACGTCTCTGTCAATTTCGATGAATGCTCCTCATCGTGCTTCCTCGGAAAGCAGAAACGGTTTCCCGTTACTGTTGAACAACTCGTAATAACCATCTACAACCGTCAAATGGTCCAAATCAATGGGTTCTCTACGGGAATGCGCCGATGTCGATCCACCCATATCATGACCTACTCATAATGCTTCAGCAGCCAGTCCACATCTTTTTTACTGTGTCGATCGATGTTATACAACTCGTCGAGATTTTGAGGTGTTTCTGGAATTGATTATACAAAACCAAATTGCCGGAGCACGTATTTAGTAGGGTGCCACTCGACAATCGCATAACAGATCAGATGGATCACTGCCATCCAAAAATTAATGGGCCCCTTAAGTCGTGTGTTATACAAATCCTCATATCATCAGTGCAATAAGGAGACCATTCAAATTAAAACAAATATATATAATTCTTATCAAAATAATATTATAATTATATAACGATAATACAAAATTGATTCTAATTCATCAGGTAAATCTTGATTATCTTTCCTTGCAGTATATGAACTATTAAATGAAATAATTTTTATTATATACTAGATAAAATGATTATTATACGAAATCAATATTGTAATTACCTCAATAATAGCGAGAATACGAACGAGTTCTTCATAACCCGACATAAAAAAGGATATGCGATACCACGCTCAAGACTGTAGCAGAAGGAGACATCCGTCGATAACATTTTTCCTATAGTCGGTAGCTCGACACATTTCCCTATACAAGAATGCCAAAACTGTCGAGCCCCAACTCAATGTTCCAATCAGATGAAAATCGGTGAGATGCCGCAACCACATACAGTGAACTTGGTTGCGCGATTTGTCCGGCATCATTAGCCCTCCTATCAGTTGTAGTATGCAAGCTTGTGCATACATTTTTACCTGCTCATTCGAGGCGTCGCTGCACAAATGTTTGAAATTTGCATCCAACCAATTTAACTGAATCCGACCACCGTTAAAATTTGGCGGGACACCTCCTATATATTCCTGGCACAATGAATTTCAGTTACCGTGTGCTACCCCTGAAAGCACATCTCCATCTACCGAAAGCCCCAACTGCATGAAAACATCTTCTAGCGTAATCGTGCACACTCCGCACGGAAGATGGAATATGCGTCTCCAGTCTCCACCGCTCGACTAATGCAGAAATCAGGTTGGATTCTACATTACAGCGACCTTCATATCTAGCTACGTAACCGAATCCAGCCTCGATTAAATACGACCAGACACGAGTTGATATCTCTAACTTAAGATTGCGGATAAAGGGATCTAATATACGGCATCTCTCCTAATTTAATAAATATTACAAAAATTAATATATAAACTAATAATAAATAAATAAATTATTATTAATAATTAAAATTAAAATAAAATTTAAAAATTTTATCGTATCAGCAAAATATATTGAGATATGATTTCCATCCAAACGAAGCAGATCACCTCCCATTTTATAATTGCAAAAAAAATTAATATAAAACAATTTAATAAAATACTAAAATATTAATTTATTAGAATATAGTATAATATATTACATTCTAAATAAAATTTGACCGAGTTTTAGCTTTAAGAGAGTTTGATTTTTGATATGGTTTGAGAGGATTTGAGAGGTTTTAAGAGGATTTGGTGTGGTGGAAATAGTAGAGAGGGGGTATTTATAGGTCGTGGGATGGGATTTGGGCGAATGAGTATCATTAATTGGGGGAGAGTGAACGGTTGAAAATTAAATGAAAGTCGCGGATGGTGATCCGCGCCTTTCTGGCGCGTGTGTCAGACTTGCAGTTTTTTTACTAAGGGTGTTAGATCGGTAATATTTTCTCTAACGGTGTCTGATAAGTAAAAAAAAAAGGTGATTTTTCGGTAAATACGCCTGGACACCATACGTTTCATTCTTGGTAGCATTGGATGCGGGCAGCGATCTGCTTTGAGTCCCGTGTGATTGCTTACAATGCGCTCCTTTGCCTGCCAGTTACTATAATTCACTGGTAACCTAAACAGTGTGCTCCCATTTTTCCCACTACTTTTTCTCTTCATTTTTACTTTTTATTTTTCTGTTTCAATTGTCATTGCTTAGTCTAGTATATGTTCATTTACTAATGGTTTCTATTGGTTCAGCTTTTCAACTGCTTTGCTTGTGATTTCCAGTTGCCTCTGTTTGGGTATTTATATTGTGAACTGTTTTGTCCTAGGTTTAATAATGAGGGGAATAGATAGCTTCAGTTATAGAAGCAGATATAGTTATTTTTCTTGTTAGAATGACTTCTAACTTCACTTTGATTACAAGCATTGATTATAGAAGGTTGGATAAGCATTTTCCTTAAAGATGAAGCGATTTGCGTTTAATAAATTTGAAACTGAATTTGCTCAAGCAAACAAATATTCTGCCTATTAACTGTCACGATGCTTTGCGTAACTTCTTTTACAGTTTTGAGGGGGAGGTGAAACTTTAAATGGAAGAGAGTACTATTTCTTTCTGACTACTCTTCAACAAGACTTAACCTGATTGCTTCCTTGACCGTGGACTAATTACGCTAAGAACTGTAGTTGGTTACCGGTTAAGCATTTTAATTCCAATGATTGATTGGCAGGTGCTCCCACATACCTGGGGCATCTATTGTGCAGGATAAAGATCTTAGTGAGTATACCCCATCTTTGTCAAAGAGTAGCAAAAACCTGTCCTGCAGCCATGGGTTATGTGAGTCAAGTTTATACTGCAAAGGACCGAATGATCCCTGCCCTTACATTATTGAATATGACTCAGTTAATACCTCAAGTTCTGGATATCTTGTTGAGGATTAATTGCATTTGAAGTCATTTATTGACCATGTAATGGAGAGTTATGTACAAGCATCAGTCATAATAGGGTATGTCTTGATTGTTCTTGATGTTATTTGTTATTTGTTCTTTGTTTTTTGTTTGTCTTTGGCCAAAGATGTATGTGACCTGATATGGTCAAATTTGTTGTCTTGCTCATATTTCTCAACTGTGTTGCTTCCCTGTTTCACTTCATTTCAATTCAGCTGTGGGAGAAAGCAGAGTGGTGGCTACCTGGATGGTGCTGCACCTGATGGTCTAATGGGATTAGGACCTGGAAATGTTTCAGTCTCAAGTTTGCTGGCTAAAGCAGGATTGATTCAGAACTCGTTCTCGATTTGTTTAGATGAGACTGGTTCTGGAAGAATTTATTTTGGTGACAAAGGGATTCCTTCCCAACAATCTACTCCATTTTTACCAATAGGAGGAAACTAGTACGTGTAACCCTTTGTCATGTTCTTTTTGTTTGCTTAAATAAGAAAAGGCTCTTCTTTTATCCATCATTATACTTTGCTGCTACAGGATTGGTGGTGAAAGGTCTAATTTTCTTTTTAATAATTGTTTCACTGAAAAATATTTTGTACGAGTGGAGCATCTGTGTTGGGAACTCTTGTCTCAATAAATCTGGATTCTTAGCGCTCGTGGATAGTGGGTCGTCTTTCACATATCTACCTCCTGAAATCTATGATAAAGTTGTTCCGGAGGTGCTTCTTTTTGTGCTTATCATCAATATAGGAATTATTGTTTTCATTTGTTATTGGGAGGAAATGTTTTAATTGTTTCCTTTGTTATAGTTTGAGAAACAAGTAAAAGCCAGAAGGATTAGCGGCCATGATGATCTTTGGAAGTACTTTATAATACCAGCCTTGTCAGGTTGGATATTGGGCAATATTTGAGAGGTTTGGAAGCCTTTCTTCTTTTCTTTGTACTGACCGTCTGCTGTTTCTTTCCTTGAAGCAGATCAGAGGAGCCATTCAATATTTCTGGAATGAGACTTAAATTTGCTACGAGCCAGAGTTTTGAAATTCATAATTACATATATTCCTATACAGACACTGAGGTTAGTCTTATTTTCTTTTCTACACTAAACCTGAGAAACTGTTTGAAAGGATACAATGAAATTCTTCTCTTTCTTTCCTCTTCTTAGATGTGTGCAACTTAAATTGTGCTTGTGTCATATCTTGTTGCAATTTCTTTGTAATCACCTTTCTCAGTTTGTTTTTTTTCTTGTTATGGTATGATGGGAAAAGAAAACTCATTCAGCCGGCTCTCTTTAGAGGCCAGCTTGAGGTCCTTAAGTATATAATCAACTTCCCCAAGAACTTCACAGTACTTCCTTTGATGCCATTGACAAATTCAACTAATTAGTTTTTTATTCTTTTCATTTGTTAATATCTTTTAGATTTTGGTTTCCGAGTATACTCTAGGCAGCTCATAAAATTTTATCTTTTTCGAAGGAAACGTAAATTGTCTTGACATTGTTGAGCAGGTTTTTATACAGTATTCTGTCTAACTGTTTTACGTGGAGAAGATGAATTTGGTGTCATCGGATGTGAGTCAATTCTCTGTCTTTTGAATGTTCTTGCATTGTTTTATAGTTTTGCAATCTTCTAGCCTGGCTGTGTGCATATTTTAATGACACTGGAAGAAAAAATGTGTTGCAGAAAACTTCATGACAGGCCATCACATTGTTTTTGATCGTGAAAATATGAAGTTGGGTTGGTCGCGTTCCAACTGTAAGTATTAGAGTAGATCTTTCTACCTTTGTCTATTTTCTATATATTGCGTCTTGTTTATTTATTTTTGGTTTATTTGTCTAGTTTTTGTAACTGATTAGTTACAAGGCGTAAGAGTGGAAATTAGTAAGATTTCAGAAAGAAGCTGGAGCACTGTTAAGCCTAGCTTTGTGAATCCAATAGTATTTTCTATAATGACGAAGATATATGTATTATATTTATATCTTGCTTCTTGTTTCCCCAAACATCCGGTATTGATAAAATGTTCTGGTGAGAAGCAACACTAGAGTTTCCCTATGCTTCAGTTTTGCCACTTTAAATCTTTCATTATGCAAAAGCAAACGTTCTTTGTTACAGAAGTAAATTGGAAATTGCATGGGCAGTGAAGACGTGAGTGACAAAGCAAGCGTACATGTGGCACCACCTCCCAGCAGTGATATCTCAGATTCCATTGCCGACGAATGAGCAACAACACAACAATAATACTGATGCTGTTGCTCCAGCAGTCGCAGGAAGGGCTTCCACTAAGCCTTCTTCGGCTTCGCCACTCCAAATTCCCACCCTGCTCTGCATATTCACTTCCTAGTGTTGCTCCAGCAGTTGCTGCATAATCATTTCTCATGTAAATCCTATTAATTCTTGTCAGCTTTCCCAAATCACGAACATCGTACCATTTTTTCTTTTTCTTTTAATTTTAAGGATTTGGATTCATTGTAAAAGCTTTTTTTTTCCTGGTAAATCTAAGTTGGACATATTTTAGTTGAGTGAAAAAGAAGTGCAAGAAGTTTCTGCATGAGCGGAGAGTCATTTTCAAGATCTTGTAAAATATTCAATCAAGATTACAACAGGAGCATGTTGTCTGTTGATGTGATTTGATATTATTCAAAAGGAACTTTTTAATATTGAGTTTTATAATTTAAAACGTCAAATGTGATGATTGTTCGAAAGTAGAGGTGGACTGTGTTGATGTTAACATAAAACTTACCCTACTTCATTCACAATTAGATTTGGATACATAAAATAAAAGGTGGAAATTTAAAAAAACAAAGCCTTAAAAGTTTGCTGCCACCTGTCCATTTTCAGCTTCGCTTAATTTAAAGTTTTTCGATGTTAAATCAACCTTTTCCTACAGTCTCACCTATCCGCCAAAATCATAATAATTTGTGAAGTGGAAGTGGGTTATGGATATCACCCAACAAGTTTTTCCATAGCAAACCCCACTTTGAATCTTCCATATCCACGTGTCCCTCTGGTCTTCCTCGTACGTGGCAACTTCTGATGTCATTCAGAGGACAATCCTCCATTATTGAATACATTGATTGGAAGAACCAACATGAAAAAGAAGTTTTCCCTATTCAATGCATGGGTTTGTATTTTAATTCGCTAAAGACGTATAGTAAATTGAATTATTATTATTTAAACAAAATGAAACTTTTATTTTTAAACTTAAAAAATAGTTATGAAATATTTCGTTTTCTATATTTTTTAAATTTTTTCCATATAAAAAATGAGTTAAAGAAGTTTCTGGGAGAACCCATTTCCTAGTATCATAGTAGTGAAATTAAATTAAAGTCATCTCAAACAAACTATTTTGATTCTAAATTTGTTTTAAATATAAGGACGCGTTAACTTTCGTCACTATAAAACCCATAGAAGCTAGTGACGAACCGCTACCTTCCTCCTCTCGAGTCTTTACTATTTCAGACCAAACAAACAAAAGTGTGGAGTACTCATTCTCTTCAACCAAACTCCATTAAATCCATCTCTTTACTTGCTGAGATCAACATATATACACACACTCTTCATTCTGAAGCTGTATCCGAGTGAACGCAAAATGGGAGTGGAAGGAACCTTGGATTACATCTCTGATTTGCTTAGCAACATGAAGAAGAAAAAGAAAAAGCAGACTCAAACCGTAGCTCTCAAAATTAGGATGGATTGTGAAGGTTGTGCCCGTAAGGTCAAGAAGGTGCTCTCCGGAGTTAAGGGTAATTATGATATAGTTCACTTGAATCATTTTGATTCTAGTATAGTGATAGTTTCATTTCCTTTTTTCTGTTTCTTTTATATTGGTTAAACATTTGTTTTGATTTTGGTTTTGCAGGAGCTAAGTCTGTGGACGTGGACTTGAAGCAGCAAAAGGCGACGGTGACGGGTTACGTGGAGCCGAAGAAAGTGCTGGCGGCGGCTCAGACGACCAAGAAGAAGGTGGAGTTGTGGCCTTATGTGCCGTACACGATGGTGGCAAACCCTTACGTGGCTCAAGCTTATGACAAGAAGGCACCACCTAATCACGTGAGGAAGGTTGCTGACCCTTCTAAAATCACTGAGACCACCTTGGACTACCGCTACTCCATCATGTTCAGTGACGAAAACCCTAATGCTTGTTCCGTCATGTAAGAACAAATAAGAACTATCAATATATAAGTGGATTAATGTAAAGTTTTCATTTGCAATATCTTAATCTCGATAAACCTTTGCATTAAACTTTGTGAAAACTTCAAAAAAAAAACTTTTTTTCTTAGAGAATAATTTATGCCATGATTTGAGCAAATGGGGAGTTATGCTGCAACTTTTTATTCGATGTCTTTGACATTTTTTCCTCTTCTAAAATAAAAAAAAATTATTCATCACAACAATCTTTTAACCATAATAAAACTGTTAAATACTAACTAAATTGATATAATTATTATTATAATAAAAATATTGAATTAAATTTAAAATAAATTATATTAATAGTCATTAATATTTGAAAAAATACAACAATGGGCCAAAGAAGGCAACATGAAGACGACGACAAATAAGGCACAACCAAAATACAAGAGACCGGGGCAAAAACGAAAAGGTGATCACGTCATATAGAGAGTATCAATCAACACAATCGTGAACGACACATGGAGCAGCAAAACCATAGTATAAAAATCAAAGCAATAACACGAGAATCACAGAAAGCGGACCCCAACCACACGAGGGAACCTCCTAAAATAATACCACAAATAACATAAGACCACCCGAGGAGGCAAATACGCTAACTGGGTTACTTCTTTTTATATAGGTTTAATGATAATGTCAAGGGCCACACAATAAGGTTTGAGGCATTGACACATGAGTCTGGTAAAGAGGTTGGATTTGGGGAATCGGGCTTGTCAAAATCACTAGACTTGGTTATCACTTGGAGAATGCTAGAGAGCCTGTTCACATTGGCCGTGCAAACATGGAAAGTGAAGATGATCATGGGAGCTCGATAATTATGGTAAGAGACAACAAATCAATAGAGAAATTGGAGGATTCTTACCATATCCAGAAATTGGAGGATTCTTACCATATCCAGTGTGAACGCTTATAGAAGGAAAGAATCCTACTAATTGATGTAATTAGGTAGGATGGGATTAAGTTTCCTTAGTTAAGAGAAGATCTTATAGATACAATTCCTTGATGTGGTGGATTTAAGAGATTGTATTCGATCTAGGTCGTTGATGTAAATCGATCCTAGCCATTGATTGTGAGAGAGCTCAACTATAAATAGAGAGCATCGCCTACTCATTTATATCATTCAGAATCATTCTTCCACTCCCACTTTGGGAGAAGAGTAAATAAAAGCTCTACGGCATTTGCTCTAAGTTCTATTGTCTCATTTCAGTTGTTCTGAGTTATTCTTTATTCTCTTTGTGTTCGTTGCCACTCTAGGTGGCTAAGTGTAGCCTTCTCGGTGTTTACGCTTCCGCACGAGTGTTATACTTTGGTGGCCTTAGCGGCCCTATTGGGTTAAAGCTTCTGCATCCTTTTGAAGTATTGAGGACTTCGTGTCATCCTTTGTCGAGATAGTGTGCTCTTAAGGCGTGGTGTAAGGCTTACTTAGGTGTAGAACCGACCAAGTACCGTAATTGAGCGTTTAAGGCCGCACGTTTTAGAGGTCCAAGGGCGTGACAATCGCAAGTTTTCGAGTTAGAGTCTTTGTGTGTGTGATAGGTGGTATCAGAGCGAGTCATTGTGATGAGACAACGAGCGTTCGAGTGTGATCTATGGAAGTGGTAAACCAAGTAAGTTGAATTTACTTCCTATTTATCCAAACTTACTATTTTGTTAAGTGTGGCAAGGCTTTGCGTTTGAGGTAGTCAAGAGAGATTGAGCTAGTTCGTGACAAAAAGTGAGAGATGGGGCACAAGAAAAAAAGAGTTTTTGCACGTAAAGGCAAAGAGAGCCATGGTAGGAAACGAGAGGAGAGTCCGATGGGCTCAAGATTCGCTTATGAAGACGATGAGAGTCTTGATGGGGAACAATAAGAGAGTCTGACAATAGACGAGAGATGCACTTATTTGATGGAATGTTTAACTTTTCACGCGGAGAGACTCATCAGTTGGAGGAGTCCAACAGACCTATCAAGAAGAGCATTCAAAAGTTCCTTAATGAGTTGGGTGAAAAGACTATCCAAGTTGGTGATTCTGTTAGGGTCGAAGTGTTGGCCATATGAAGAGTCTCAACATCGTTGGATAAGATGACTGATAAACTTAAGGAATCCATAGAGAGGACCAAGGAGGCCCAGGGTGTTGGAGAGTCCCGACTTGATAAGGTGGAGTCCATGGAGGATAAGTTCAATGAAGAGATGCAATGGGTTCTCAATGAGTTGGAGACATTCGAAGGAGATGTCAAGAACATTGAAAAGGAGGGTCGATAGCCCTGATGATTCAATGGGAGAAGCCAAAGAGACTCATGGTATTGTGTAATCCCATTTTGGCAAGTTAGAGTGCGTGGAGGATCGGATCAAGGATGATACTTAACGTGTTCTCAACAAGGTAGAGACATTCGAGGGAGTAATGCCAAATGAAGCCGAGGTAAAGGCTTTGAGAGTCGAGATAGAAGAGATCAAGAAGAAGCTGCTCACATATAAAGGAGCAATAGGTGAACGTGGAATGCTCAAGGTCTTCTTGGAAGAACTTAGACTAGGGATGATGCTCGGGGTAGAGCATGGAGATGCCCAGAAACTTTAAAAAGTCATAGTTGTAGCCGAGAAGCTGGCCGAGCTTGCAGGAGTCAAGCCAATTAGCATTGGGTCGTCCATGCCCATGCCCAGGGATTATGGCAATAGTGGGGGAGACCAGGAAATTGTGCAGCAGAGAGATGGCTAGTAAAGCTCTAATAGTGGTAGGGAAGTGCCACTGACTGATTGTAGCTATGAGAAGCCATCGGGAAAGCATAGTATAGCTGAGTCCATTGTGGAGAAGAATTTGAGTAAAAAGGAAATCAAATGCTACTTCTGTGATGGTACCCATGTGATAAGGGGATGTCCCGAGAACAATCGCATTATTGCCATCATGAATAGGATGGGAGAAGGGGAAATAGAGGGAATTGGCGCGGTTGCAAGTGTTAAAGATGCCAAGCCAAGGAAAAGACTTGGTCCAATTGAGGGGGTCAATACGGCCAAGAAATGAACAATACGAGGTGTGACTGCGGATATTAAGGCAACCGAACCCAAAGAGAAGTCCGATGCGGTTACGAGTGTCCAAGCAATCAAGTTAGGAAAAGGACTTGATAAGGCTACATATTCCAAAATAGCTGAATCAAGGAGGAAGCATGGTGCGACAACAAGTTCTCAAGTAGTAAACACGAGATCGAGACGTGGCAAGATTGTGGGTGTCAAAGTAGTCGAGCATGGAGGAAAACTCAGTACGATAACAAAGGACAAAACCATCAAGTCGTGGGTAAGGAAGGAGCATTTGAAATACTACTGATGTAAATGGCCACATAAGTTGTGAAGGTTCCCAGATCAATCAAGCTATCCAAGGAGAAGGATGAGGATGAGAGTAACGAGCCTATCAGTCTTGGAATGATGGTGTTTGCCAAGGAAAATGGGAGCCAAGTGCAAAGAAGGTTGACGGTGTCCGGGAATGCTATTAGAGATCTTGCCAAACATGTTCATGGGGGAGAATATGGCTTCAAAGACCTTCATTGGAAAAGGGTCAAAAGAGAAGCTTCCCGAGGGTGTTTAAGCGGAGAAGAACATCCCTTCAAAGGCCATGACTAAGGGAGGGTCGAAGAAAAAGCTTGTCGAGGATGTTCGGGAAGAACATTCCTTCTGAGACGATGAGCCAAAGGTCGAAGGGGGTAAAGCCATCGAGCGACAAAGCAACTATGAAGAGACCATCCATGGGCAAGGTGGGTTTTGAACAAATGAATTCAAGTGGGAAGTTCCAATGCAAGGACAAGTGACGAACTTTGAATAATAAGGGTCGAAGCAAAAGGGGCATGAAACTTTGCAAAAGGAGAATCGATGCCAAAAGGGAATACCAAACTTTGAGTTAGAGGGATGAATGCATCGAGTGCCATCAAACTTCAAGGGAGAAGAGTCGACGCACAATGGAGCAAATAACTTCAATGAAGGGAGTTCAATGCATGGGGTGGCAAACTTCATGAAGAAAGAAGGGATGCCATATTTTAGAGCAACTGCCAACATAGAGGGGCATGTACATCTTGAACAAAATCCTTGTGTTTTTTAAACTGATTTGCGATATTAAGTGGGTGTAGGTTGAGTAAGACCTAACATTCGTTGTAGAGGAAACAAACCTTGGGAGGGACCTTTCAGAGTTCTAAAACCGGAGTTACCGATGAGTATGAGAGTTCTCCCGGTGTTTAATGTTGTGGAACGTCCAAGACTTCTCCGCGAGAACAAGGGAGTCCAAGGCGAGGCGAATCAAGTTTGGTAGGGGGATGCTCTTACGGTGAAGATATACCTGAGGGTGTTTTAGCCCACAACAGCAAGTGGAGGCAAGAACCGAAGCGAGCATCCCGTATGAGAGGCCAAGTCCTTATGGGGGACACGAGCGAGCTGAGGTGTCAAGCAACCAAGTTGATGCGAGAAAAGGCGTAAATGATCATAGAGTTACATGGAGACATGAGTCGAGGCAAGCAATTCAAATAAAGGAACCACAATGAGCCAAGGCATTGGGAAGTACCCAAGGTGAAGGAGGCTAAAATCGATCGAGTGCAGCATTGAGCATGTCGCCAAGTTCAGTGGGGGAGAATGTCACGGACTGCGCAATAAGGTCCAAGACATTGGCACATGGGTCTGCCAAAGAGGTTGGATTTGGGGAATCGAGCTTGCCAATACCACCAGACTTGGCCCATCACTTAGAGAATGCTAGAGAGCCCGTTCACATTTGCCGTGCAAACATGGAAAGTGAAGATGATCATGAGAGCTCAGTAATTATGGCAAGAGATAACAAATCAATAGAGATTGTAGAGGATTCTTACCATATCCAATGTGAACACTTATCGAAGAAAAGAATCTTACTAATTGATATAATTAGGTAGGATGGGATTGAGTTTTCTTAGTTAATAGAAGATCTTATAGATACAATTTCTTGATTTGGGGGATTTAGGAGATTGTATTCGATTTGGGTCGTTGATGTAAATCGACCCTACCCATTGATTGTGAGGGAGCTCAACTATAAATAGAGAGCATCTCCTCCTCATTTGTTTCATTCAGAATCATTCTTCCACTCTCACTTTGAGAGAAGAGTAAATAAAAGCTCTGAGGCATTTTCTCTAAGTTCTATTGTCTCCTTTCAGTTGTTCTGAGTTGTTCTTTATTCTCTGTGTGTTCGTTGCATCTGTAGGTGTCTAAGTATAGCCTCCGTGGTGTTTACGCTTCCGAACGAGTATTATACTTTGTTGGCCTTAGCGGCCCCATTGGGTTAAAGCTTCCACATCCTTTTGAAGACTTGAGGACTTCGTGCCAGCCTTTGTCGAGATAGTGTGCTCTTAAGGCGTGGTGTAAGGCTTACTTAGGTGCAGAACCAACCAAGTACCGTCATTGAGCATCTAAGGCCGCATAATTCGGAGGTCCAAGGGCGTGACAACCGCACATTTCTGAGTTGGAGTCTCTGTGGGCGTGACAATATGATTTACCCAAACATCATTGATATAATTTACCCTTTAAATCCAAATTAAGTCAGATTGTAAGTTTAGTGACAAAACTAACTTGGTTTACTTCTTTTAATTGGTTTGCATATGTGGTGTACTTTGGTAACCAAATTAAGAAATTAATGTACTCTTATTGCGTTTCCCCCTTTCAACATGACTATGATTGTCTGTTTTGGTTGATTAATAAATTTATCTGAAATTGCAAATAATAACAGTATAATAAAGTATGCTTTTGTGGGAAAGACATAAATTTTGTTAGTACAGCTACAAGCTTTAGAGTGCAAGAAACTTTTCTGTCATGCTGTGTGTTTAGATTTTAAAGTCCATTCCATCAATTCAAAATGCTGTTGTGTCCTTTTGTTCAAATTGTATTTGTCACTTTGTACACCTACACAGATCTATTGAGTTATTAATTGCCATAGCCAATGTTTACATTTCATTGTTTTGAATATAATATAAAATATAAGGCAATAAATATGACACTTGGAGGGATTGATACACACATTAGTTAATAATTTAGTTAAAATGATTGCTAAAAAACACAGACCAAATAAAATACGCGAGTTACAAGATTTACAATTACGCTTATATTGGGTCACGGGTGGGATCAAATCCCCTTTTAATGTTAATCCCACAGCTATAATGAAGATTTTGTCAATTTATTGAAGTCATTTGTTTACTAAAGTACAGATAGTAATGCTATATAAAATCATTGAGTTTCTATGTTCATTATACGCTTTTCAAAATAAAACTCATCTCTGATGAAGACGACCATTAAACCAGCAACATTGAGGGCTTTTGGTGCAACAAGAAAAGTATCCGGGAATTTTATCTAAAAACAATTTTCATAGTTTGAAATTAATTAATAAATTCACATTATTGATAAATATTGTAATTTCCTTTATTAAAATAAATTGTTTATATTATTTAACAACTTTTAAGGGTTGGAGTAACTCAGCTGTTCATTTTACCATTTATTTGGTTAAACAATTATTGTCGGACCCTTAGTTAAATTGCAATCTTAGCCCAAATGCCTCTCAGAAGACCCATATTTATCTACAAGAAAGAAAAAAAACACATTTCAGGACCCAATCACTTTGAAGAATCCACCCAATCTTTCTAATAATTTTTTGACAAATTATATATTCAATCATAATCCTTCTACTAACTATTCCATTCAAATGATTTTGGATACAAGAGCTACAGATCATATCTTATTCAATTTCAAAAGCTTATTATTTCCTATTTCATGCACTAAATCACACTTTGTGCATTGGCATAATGGTAAGACTAAGCCTTTTACTCACATTGATTCTCATCAATTAACCAGTGATCTAATCATTTCCAAAGTTTTGTTTGTTCCTAGTTTTTCTCATAGTTTGTTGTATGTCTTTAAACTTTCCAAAGACCTCTGTTGCATTATTTCTTTCTATTATGATGATTTGTTTATCTTGTAGGATCACTCTACTGACAAGATCAAAGGGATTGATAAGGAGTCTAGAGGGCTTTACTTCTTCGAGTTTGTTAAAGGAGCTAGTGGCTTGTCTTCAAGAATACAATGTAATAGTTCTTTGTCTAATGTTTCTAGTTCGGTTGATTCTTTATTTTCTTCACAAAATTCCTTTGCTATATCTAATGAAACAAGTCTTTAGCATTCACATTTGGGACATGCTTTGAAAAATGTCGTATATTGTCAAATAGTTATTCCTTAATCTCAAAATAAATAAATAAACGTAGTGAAGAGAAGAAGGGTCGATCCACATAGTATAAGAGCTTCTAATGTTGAGAGATTTTGATTCTATCTTTGATGAAAAAGTAAAGAAAATGAGGGAATTTCATTTGAGAGAGCAACATATAAAATGAATATAAAAAGAGTAAAAGTGAATGAGAAAATAAATTTGGAAAACTGTCGAAAGTAATTTTTGAGAAGAAAATCAATTAAATGAAAAACTAAATTTGTTGCTCAACCTGAGGAATTCCTTCCCATACTCTATCATAGTCTTGTCACCCTAAGTCAAGTGCAAGAAATACTCCCCCAAGTCATCGATATAAGCCTCACCGATGTATTAATGATGAAACTCTGCTAAGAATTGCTACCGCGATGGTCTCTCTGGCTCTATCACAAACTCTATAGTTTCTCATAGGTCTATAGAGTCACCCTTGAGCAGGGTGGTGATGCACTCAAGCTTACCCTCTAGGGTAAGGTATAGCTGTCTGAGGTTACAGAGAGTCTCCCTAAGACATTGGTATATTGCTATAGGATCGTCATCCCCTGAACCAAAGAACTCAATGGTCTTATATCTATGGAGCCTCACTACTAGCCACTCTTAGGGTGCCACGACGGACTGAGTTGGAGGTGAAGGTGAGGGAGGTGATGGAACTAAGGTGTTGGATATAACTTTAACTATCTACTTAATGGAGGAGGTAAGGTCCTTAAAGAAGGTCGCCTCATTGACCATTGCATCTATAGATACGTCCTGTTGGTCTGTATCTAGGATGAACTCCTCATCGGTGTTGGCTGCTAATGAGGCATGACTCTCGCCTTTGTCATCCTTACATATGCTAGATCATCTGACATTGGTTTTTCTAAAATTAGAAGGAAACAAAATATCATCATTCCAGTCTTTAAAGTACTCTTGACTCTTTAGAGACATATACACTTATAAATATTGACCGACTCTAACTCGTGGGTCCTAAGAACGACTAAACCTGATGCTTTGATTCCACTAAATGTAACACCCTAATCCACAATGACTCAATGATAACTAGATCATGATGTCACAAGGGACAACCGTAGTGTCTAACCCAAATTTTTTCTTTAAAACAACTGTAAAATACCATATAAAATACTTCCTGTGTAAAATAAAATAAAATAAAATGTGATAATTCAAAGTTTACAAAATATAGGGAGCTCCCAAATCATCCAAAATAAATACATTGAGTTTAAAATAAAAATAGAGTTACATATGAATACAAGGGTCTACAATAGTACATGCCCTCTAACAAAAGATCAAGATGTACTCTAAAGTCTCTATTGAGTTGGAACTGCTGGCGAGGATCATGCTCCTTGACTGATCTTTTAAGAACCTACATGTGGAAACACATTTCAAACATTGAGCTTACGAGCTTAGTGCCTCACTAATAACTGTATTATACTACATGTATTCACTAAATGTGTATATTATAGGCATATGTATGAAGACATGGAAATGTTGATATGACTTGCTGATATAGGCATCATGGTACGGCTGAGGGTTCTGTATCTTATAGCTCACACACCCCTCTAGCCTTTCTAAAATACCCTTGGGTATTTGGGTGAGATCTAGAGCTGCATCAAAAACGTACACTAGGCCAACTTACTCCATCGAGTCTTGCGGCATCTATGCCCAGCTAGGGACTAAAGTGCCTTGGTACTGACTAGGATATCCAACTATA
The DNA here is from genome assembly GCF_006381635.1 of Hibiscus syriacus. Taxonomy (NCBI): domain Eukaryota; kingdom Viridiplantae; phylum Streptophyta; class Magnoliopsida; order Malvales; family Malvaceae; genus Hibiscus; species Hibiscus syriacus. Next base: position 3,003,698 of record NW_024062612.1, on the reverse strand, counting down.
CAATCGTATCTGCTAAAGTAACTCGGGTTTCCTGACTGTATCTCGAGCATCAAACAAGGCTAGTTTTATGTTGATTAGTATTTAAATTATACATTATTTTATGATTAATTACTCCTTGATTAGATAATTTTAGTTGTTAACTTGGGTTTTTTCATTCATTTTCAATGCAAGACATTGAATTCCAAAAATTATGCTAAAAATAACAAAATCGTGCAATTTTTTATTTTTTGGATTCATGGTTGGATTAGTGGGCATGACTCTAGGCATGACGCATCTGACGAGGCGATGAGTCAGCATCTTCCAGAAGGTCCAGTCAACGCGTTTAGAAGGACAAATGGCTCTTCCCTGTTTTTGAAATTCGAATTCAAGTTAAACTCATTTTTTAGGATTTTAGTTTAAATATTTTAAGAGTTATCTTTAGGAATCATCTCTTGTTTTTAGGAGTTATCTTTTCTTAGTTTTTTGGATTTTTAGAAGGTTATAAATACCCTTAGGGGTATGCCTAATGGAATCATCCTTTCTTTAGTTTAATAAAAAATCTTTTCTTTTATTTTCTTTTTCTTTAATTTTCTTTCAAGCCGAGGGCTAAAGCGATGACTAAATTCCAACGTGAGAATTGAAAAGCACTAACTTCAGAATATATCTCTCAATCTTTGCACTTATTTTCAAAATCAAAATAGTTTTCAAAATCAAAGATTAACTTTGGTCAAGGTGTTGTTGCGATTAAATGTGTGAGAGGAATGATCGACTTATTGAAAACACATTCAACTTCTCGGTAACACAATTGGCAAGATTGCGTTGCTAAGAGGGAATTAAGATTGGAAATTAGTAGTTATTGAAACAACAATCTGAGTTGGTCTTTACGAACTTAAACGGTTATTAATCTACGACAATTGATGTTGATCAGATCAATCTCTGAAGACGAAATCAAAGATTGTCTTGGGTATTCGGTATACAAAGAAGAGTAACGAGGATTGCCCTTGTAGACAAAGTAACCGACGTGAATCCCGAAGGAAAAATCTAACTATGATCTGAAGGAAATTGAGTCAAAGCGAAAGCTTAAGGTTGATTTTACCATATTGAATTTTCTTTTAAACTTTTTTTATTCTTTTTTTAAATCTTTTTATTTTTCTTTCTTCTATTTTATTTTTCTTCATTTATAAATCCCGACCATTACTCAAATTCTACTATATCCACTTCTTGGCTCAAAGATTAAATAAAGAACGAATAAATCATGAAGTTCCTTAGTCTCTGTGGAATCGACCCTTACTTCTCTTTTACTACGTTAAATTTCCTTTATTTATTAATTGAGAATAAGAATTATTTTGACGAGAAAAATGACGCGCGTCAAATTGGCGCCGTTGCCGGGGACTATTGGTAGATTACTAATTTATTTATTTGTTTTTAATTTATGACCAAGAAGTGAAGGAATCATCTATCTCAGAACATGTAGTCTGAATCAGGTCGTCGAGCTAACGACGTTAAAAATAACGCTTTATAGGAGGCAACCCATTATTAATTTTATTTTTCGTTTGTTCAATTTTTATTTTTATTTTCAATTTTATTTTTCTGATTTTTTTTATTTTTCTTTGATTTTTCAGGTACCTCGTTATTCCTACTTGAATTTTAAGCAAGATAGAATCAAGAATGTTTCAAACCGAAAGCAAAAAAAAATGGCGAAAATCCAACCCCAAGACGTGAAGAGATCGTGTGACAACGAACAAAGGAAGAATCATTCCCAAAAAATGAAGCAAAATTTTGAGTAACTCAACTGTTCATTTCACCATTTATTTGGTTAAACAATTATTATCGGACCCTTAGTTAAATTGCAATCTTAGCCCAAAAGCCTCCCAGAAGACCGAGATTTATCTACAAGAAAGAAAAAAACGCATTTCAGGACCCAATCGCTTTGACAAATCCACCCAATCTTTCTAATAATTTTTTGACAAATTATATATTCAATCATAATCTTACTTTAAAAAAAAAGAGAAAAGAGATTCCAAGAAAAGAAAAGAAAATATTAATAGTAATCTAGAAGTCATAATCTAAAAGAACATAAGAGAATAAAGATAAACAGATTAATCACTTGAGTCGACCAAATATGCTTGTTCTATCTTTCTAATATTTTAATTTTGCTACTTATATCTATTGCTAGATGAATTAACGTTACAAACCATTAATTGTTTATATATATATATATATATATATATATATATATATATATATATAATGTAACGGACATACAGATGGAGCAGGTTAAATCTACCATCAACACATTTATAATTATTAGTAATATCATTTTATAGACCACGATTTTTATATATATTTTAACAATTTAAGAAGAAATAATGTATAAAATTAAATAAAATCATGTTTGAATATGAAATCTCAGTTAATTTGAAATACCTCCACGTTAATCGATTCAAATATTTGGTGATCAATTATAAAAAATAATTTATATAAAAGTTATATTAGAATTTAGGAGTTGATTAGTAGTTATTTAGTTGTATTTTTTTATTCCTTAACTACTTCTGTCAGTTAGATGAATAATGTGTATATAAACAGTTAGCTCTTGTATAATTTATTCGCGGTGAAATAAACAATGGAATTTTTCATTCCTTGTTACAAGTTTAACATGGTATTAGAGTCACATTTTTTAGCCTGATTATTTGTTGGGCCTTATTCTGCTGATAATACTGACCTAGTTTTACTTATTTCTTGTTTTTTGACTTTTTTCAGTCAAAATTCATACCCTTCTTCGCGTTTCTTCCGTTCTTTCCCTTTTTTGTGTTCTTCAATGGAAAGTATTGTTGATAGCAATCAGCCGCTCTACTTGCATCCTTCAGATACGTCAAGAGTGTATTTGGTCTTACACCAACATGTTGGTCTTGAGAATTATAGTGTTTGGAGCAGATCTATAAGGATTGCCCTGTTTGCAAAAAAAAAAACTTGGTTTAATCGATGGAAGCTGTCGAAGGGAGTAGTACGCGGTGTAATTTCACCTCAATGGGAAAGGTGTAATGCCCTTGTCTTGTCATGGATCTCAATTCGGTGAGCTAAGAGCCGTCGACGAGTATTGTTTTCACATCAAGTACAACAACTATTTGGGAGGATTTACGAGATAGGTTTGTTCCCAAAGTTTCTCATAATTTGTGATTTACCTTCTACTAACTGTTCCATTCAAAGGATTTTGGATACAAGAGCTACAGATCATATCTTATTCAATTTCAAAAGCTTATTATTTCCTATTTCATGCACTAAATCACACTTTGCGCATTGGCATAATGGTAAGACTAAGCCTTTTACTCACACTAGTTCTCATCAATTAACCAATGATCTAATCATTTCCAAAGTTTTGTTTGTTCCTAGTTTTTCTCATAGTTTGTTGTACGTCTTTAAACTTGCCAAAGACCTCTGTTGCGTTATTTCTTTTTATTATGATGATTTGTTTATCTTGTAGGATCACTCTACTGACAAGATCAAAGGGATTGATAAGGAGTCTAGAGGGCTTTACTTATTCGAGTTTGTTAGTGGCTTGTCTTCAAGAATACAATGTAATAGTTCTTTGTCTAATGTTTCTAGTTCGGTTGATTCTTTATTTTCTTCACAAAAATCCTTTGCTATGTCTAATGAAACAAGTCTTTAGCATTCACATTTGGGACATGGTTTGAAAAATGTCGTATATTATCAAATAATTA